>NC_060196.1:54571954-54886954 GCF_021184085.1 Oncorhynchus gorbuscha | reverse complement strand
AGACCCTTTCTCTATTGGTCTAGATTGACTTCTAAATCAAGTTTGAGAATATATATGAAATGTTCCTAGGTAGCTAACACTCGAATTCTATTCTGCCTATAATCACACAATGTTGTTATGGTACTACAAACCTGAAGTATTGTTGACATAGACAGCTATTCCGTCTGCAGATATATAACATATACAAATGACAGACAAACAATATGTACAAATGTTGATACTGTAGAATTATATATAAATTAATAAACTGAAAAATCGACTCCTATTCACTTTAACAGAGGCTTGGTGAAAGGCATTGTGGGACATGAATACTGATTCACTATAGGTCCTCTTCCCAGCCCAGCCCATCTCTCTGAAATATCATTACAATACAAGACTCTGGGTTGAGAATGAAAATTCTTTGGAATTTTAATTTCCCCATGTCTGCAAAGATATTCAATATGGATGACCATTATGTTCCTCTGAATAATCACTGCGAATTGAAATGCAGTCTCTCTATCATCCCCCTCCTTCAAGAAAAGAAAACCCAGAGCCCTGTTTTTATATGAACTGACCTCAACTTTGAATGTAATGAGATTAAGTCCACTCTCTATCTCCACTTGGCTTTTCTCCTCTCAGATTAAGCCGCCGTTTCATTGAATTTGATAATTTAATCAGGTGAGGCTGACAGGTAGCTTGAACCATAGTATTGGCTGTTCTCCTCTAGACCTGGCTTATTATTGGCTGAACACCTTTGTGTTTCTTCCAATAGGAGTCCAATTCACCTTCAACAACTTCCACCTGGAAGATCACCATGACTACCTGCTCATCACAGAGAATGGAAGCTTCATCCAGCCCCTGGCGCGCCTCACGGGTAATGAGCTGCCCTCCCACACCAATGCAGGGCTCTACGGGAACTTCAAGGCCCAACTGCGATTTATATCTGACTTTTCTATATCCTACGAGGGATTCAATATTACCTTCTCTGGTGAGTAGGAGGAGTGTGTGTGTGTGTGTGTGTGTGTGTGTGTGTGTGTGTGTGTGTGTGTGTGTGTGTGTGTGTGTGTGTGTGTGTGTGTGTGTGTGTGTGTGTGTGTGTGTGTGTGTGTGTGTGTGTGTGTGTGTGTGTGTGTGTGTGTGTGTGTGTGTGTGTGTGTGTGTGTGTGTGTGTGTGTGCGCGTTGCTGAATCTCCTCTGTACTTCAGTGTTGCTGGTCAATTCATGCACCTTGATGGGAAAGCGAGGTAGTTGATCCTCCAAGACCTTGGGTAAGAGACAGATGTGTGTTTGAGATAAAGGGAAAAGGAGAGAGAGGGGGAGAAAGAAAGAAAGAGAGACAGGGAGAGATAGAGATTGATGGGGCAGTCGCTTTGCTGTTTCTGCTTATTAAAGTCTCCTAGCGGACTGAGAGCTTCTTTCCGCCTAGCTTCACATGCCTCCAGTGCTCTGTCCAGCATTCTGCCATCCCCTAGAACTAGTCCTGCCTCACCCCAGAGACACACATCTTCACTAACTTTCAGTTAGTCATCCCTGAAGTGTTTTGGGGTCATATAGAAACATATTGTACCTTTATAAATCCTTAAGTGTCCTTCAGGATGTCACCCCTTCTGAGACATAAAAAAGATAGATGTTAACAGGGTTTGTTGACCGAATTTAACAGTGTGTTTGTGTGTTTGTGTGTGTGACCGTATTCAGTGTGTGTGTGTGTTTGTATTTGTTGTGAGTATTCTGTGTGTGAGCGTATTCTGTGTGTGTGTGTGTGTGTTTATTGTGTCTGTGTTTGTGTGTGCCTGTGTGTGTGTGTGTGTGTGTGTGCGTGCGTGCGTGCGTGTGTGTGTGTGTGTGTGTGTGTGCGAGTGTGTGGGTGTATTCATTGTGTGTGTGTTTGGTGGCATCATCACAGGAATGCTGACACATGTAAATCTAGACATGAGAGAGTGTTGATCCGAAGCCATAGCGTTGATGAATAATGCATTGGCATTGCATACATTTAGAAGGCAGCTACAATCACTTTTAGGCAGACGTCAAAAGCCGTAAAGTCACTAATCAATGAATAACAAACGTCTATATTATTCCTCACTTTAGAATTGTATTATTTTGAGTGTGCACTGCACTCAAACAAACTCCATCGATTTGAATGTGATTGACAGATGGACAGGTACACTACTTATCGAGAGTACCACTTGACATTATGTCATTACCTTCATGACATGACTTGGAGTATACAGCGCAAGTCAAACAATCTCGTGACCTGTGGTTGTGGATCTACTTCACAGGTAGACTGAGTCCCAAATGGCAGCCTATTCCCTTTATAGTGCACTACTTTTGACCAGAGCCCTATGAATACAACTTGGAGTATGGACTGCATTCAAACGAACCATCATTGAGTGTACAAAAAAAAAAGTTTGACTTGCCACAACTTCCTGCTTCTTCAGAATACAACTTGGAGCCTTGTGAGGATCCGGGGATGCCCCAGTTCGGCCGGAGGAATGGCTACAGCTTCAGCATCGGGGACACCCTGACGTTCTCTTGCAACATGGGCTACCGACTGGAAGGGGTGCCAGAGATCATCTGCCTTGGAGGGGGGAGGCGCATGTGGAGCGCACCTCTGCCTAGGTGTGTGGGTATGTAGTCTCCTGCTTTAATTTCCCTTACAACTATTGTTATAAAGCTTGTGGTTGTTGAGACATTACTGTAGAGCTGATTACAGTGATAAAAAAAATCTTACTGTTTCCTCAATTCCCTCTCTAAGAGTTGATCCAATACAGAATTTGGCAACCTTTTATTGACTATATGGAGATATCTATATTGACTATATCTCCCCCTACATCTCATTGATTGAATCTATATATAATCCTCACATAATGTTTCACATGTAATGTATAATATGTAGCCTACGGCAGGTGATCCAATGTCTCGTTATTTATCTTTTTTTTGTTATTGTATGTTTGTTTATATAATTATTATTTATTTTTGTTACGCTCATCTGTTACTGTCACTTTGTCCTATCGTTGTCTATCTTTCACTTTTGTTTTGAATGTTCTTAATTGGAAAATGCAAAAAATAATAATAATAATAAAACATTTAATAAAAAGAGTTGATCCAAGATCCCTTTGAGAGGAATTCATGAGGAAGCAAAGACCGGCAAGGATTTGACAGCTAGTATCTTTTCCTGACATAGCCTTGCTTTTGCATGTTTTGTCTCAGCTTAGTGCCATCACACCTAATTCAAATAATCAACTGATCTTCAATCAACGGCTTGATAAGCTGAATCAGGTGTTGCACTGCTGAGGTGGGACAAAACCCTGCATTTCTGTGGCTCTTCGGGAGCAGGGTTGAGGAACACTGATATATTGTGCACCATGAACGTCCCCCTGCTTGTTGAGTTCTGAGCACTGAGAAGGAGTAGGAAGGCACAACAAGAGGAGAGGGTACTCTGTTTAAGATATGCCACGGTAAACCCACAGGCACACACACAGAAACAGACAGGCAGATGGATGGAGGGAGGGAGAGACCAATCAACTCAAATCAAATTGCATTGGTCACATACACATGGTTAGCAGATGATAATGCGAGGGTAGCAAAATGCTTGTGCTTCTAGTTCCGACTATGTAGTAATATCTAACAAGTAATCTAACAAATTCACAACAACTACCTTATACACACAAATACAAATGTAAAGGGATGAATATATAAATAGAAATATATATATGAGCGATGGCATAGGCAGATGCAGTAGATGGTGTAGAATACAGTTACACTTTATTCTAACTTTGAATCATGTAGGATATGTAAACATGATTAAAAGTGGCATTATTTAAAGTGACCAGTGATACCTCTGTGTAAACATGATTAAAGTGGCGTTATTTAAAGTGACCAGTGATACCTTTATTAAGTACGTTTATTGAAGCTGCCAGAGATTTGAGTCCGTATGTTGGCAGCAGCCTCTCTATGTTAGTGATGGCTGTTTAACAGTCTGATGGCCTCGAGAAGCTGTTTTTCAGTCTCTCGGTCCCAGCTTTGATGCACCTCTACTGACCTCGCCTTCTGGATATTAGCGGGGTGAACAGGCAGTGGCTCGGGTGGTTGTTGTCCTTGATTATCTGTTTGGCTTTCCTGTGACATCGGGTGCTGTAGGTGTCCTGGAGGGCAAGTAGTTTGCCCTGGTGATGCGTTGTGCAAACCGTACTACCCTCTGGAGAACCTTGTGGTTTAGGGCAATGCAATTGCCATACCAGGTGGTGATACATCCCGACAGGATGCTCTCGATTGTGCATCTGTAACAGTTTGTGAGTGTTTTAGATAACAAGCCACATTTCTTCAGCCTCCTGAGGTTGGAGAGGCTCTGTTGCGCCTTCTTCACTACACTGTCTGTGTGGGTGGACCATTTCAGTTTGTCTGTGATGTTTACGCCAAGGAACTTAAAATGTTCCACCTTCTCCACTGCTGTCCCTTCGATGTGGATGGAGGGGTGTTCCCTCTGCTGTTTCCTGAAGTCCACGATCATCTCCTTTGTTTAGTTGATATTGAGTGAGAGGTTATTTTCCTGACACCACACTCCGAAGGCCCTCACCTCCTCCCTGTAGGCCGTCTCGTCGTTGTTGGTAATCAAGCCTACCACCGTAGTGTCATCTGCAAACTTGATGACAGCCAGGCAGGCAGACACAGCTAGACACATAGCCAGACAGACACAGACATCATTCTCTATCCATCTACATCAAAGTCAATCTGCTCCCTGTCCTCTGTCCCTGTAGACGAGTGTCTCTGTGTATCACTAACCAGCTGGGAGAGGTCAAATGGGTTGTCAACGATGCGAATGCAAAGAGACTAGCATGGCTGCATTGTGCTTTGATAGAGATACTATGGTGTGAGCTATGAATCTCACTGTCTCAATGTAGCAAACAAACTCCAGTTTGATTCCCAGACCCAGCTTTGTTGGTATTTCTTTTCTCTCTAGAAGGTCGGTTGCACCATGGAATCTTCCCAAAAGTCCATGTTCTGCACAACTGGCATTCCAGGCAGGCTCAATTCAAAACCCCAAATCATTTTGATAAAATACGTATAATAATATTTGAACCCAGGTCTAGGGGTTCAGCAGTTTCTTCTTCCTAAGACGAGGTTTCTACTGGTCTTGTTCACCCATCAAACCTGTCTCTTCCTGTTTATTTACACTACTTAAACCAGCTGCTTCAATAGAGTAGTGATTTACATTCTGTCATGTTGAGATGTTTCTGGATTGTACTGTATCTCTCTGTAAATTCTACCACGCGGCGCACAGTAAAAGGAATCCAGCAATCGCTCAACATCCATCAAATTCTAGATGTGTCTGAATAAAAGAGTATCTCATGGAGTGTATCCACACATCCACGTCGGCCGGTCCCTACCTACCAGGCAGAAACAAATGAGTAATTATAATAATGAAGAACTTTTCAGATATTTCCAACAGAGCTGCACTTCGTTTTTCCTAAGGTCACCTGTCATTTTTCATATTCACTGAAAAAAAACTTGTTCATTTGTCACCACTGTTTGTGTATGCTGTTAGTTTACTTGCCTTGACCCTGTCGTTCAATGGTGCATGGTATCCGTTGGTGCCAGATCTCCAATCTTGAGAGTGACTACAAAAACCATGGTATCCGCGGTGATCTCCAATCTTGAGAGTGACTACAAAAACCAGGGTCCAGACTCACAAAACCGTCTGACTGTCATTTTTCCCTTAACTATCGACTTATGAAGAAAGTTAATTAAGCAAAAGTTGCTATTCCTCAATAAAGTTATTGAACATGTTCTTATGTTTTTTCCTATGTTTCTTCCTAAGAAAAACATTAAGAAATGGGACTCTTCTTTGAAATGTACTTAACTTCAGGACAGCTAAGCTCTTGTATTTGACGAATGGATACTTTCGTAATCATGAATGTTTTCTTGTGCCACTGCCACAGACACAGTTGGCTACCGGACATTTAAATACAGCAAGACAACTAATTACATGAGTAGTATCTAGCTAGCTAGTAATTAACAACATATTACTATATTCTAGAAGTGCTATATAGCTAGCTAGCTAACTTACCGGTCATGCAGTCCCTCTACCATCGTCTCTCCTATCATGGACAACACATTCTCCTCCAGCTGGTCCACGTCAATAGTCGATACCTCCCTCCAGTCTTCTTCAACTCCTTGCTTCTCTCAGCTCCTGTAACGGCTGTCTTCCTCCTCCGACGACAAGGAGGAGTAGTAAGAATCAGAGGACCAATGCGCAGTGTCGTACGTGTTCATGCTCTTTATTAAAACAAGTGAACACTGAAACAAAACAATAAACGACACGTGATATAACCAACCGAAACTGTTCCGTGTGGAACACACAGACACAGAAAATAAACACCCACCAAACACAAGTGGGAAAAGGCTACCTAAGTATGATTCTTAATCAGAGACAACTAACGACACCTGCCTCTGATTGAGAACCATACCAGGCCAAACGCAAAACACAACATAGAAGACGGAACATAGATAAACCCACCCAACTCACGCCCTGACCATACCAAAACAAAGACATAACAAAGGAATTAAGGTCAGAACGTGACAGATCCCATCTTCTTAACAGTCGACTTCATGTTGGAGCATTTGTTTTACGCCGTCACTGTCCCTTGTCCTGACGGCAGAGACAGACTTGTCTCACCCAGTGGTGTCTGCAGTGACCCCGCAGTTATCCAGTCTCTCCAACAGCAACCTTTTCCTGCCTGCTTTTTCCTCCACCTTCACTTCAAGCTCTTGTTTGCTGAAGTTTTATTGCGCTTTCCTGGGTTATCCATTTTGATTTTGATATAGCTAGTCTGATGGCTACAATGTTTGAAAAATAACGTTTGTTTTTCTGTATATGTCACTTAGGGTAGGCCAGAAGGCTAAACTGGAAAACCTAACTTCTATCAAAATAAAAAAAGATGGCGGAGCCCCAAATGTTCTTCTGTGCTTCAGGGTGTTTATTTACAAAGTGATTCTGGAACAAAAACAACAGTACTGCCATCAAACATATACCTTATGGGACAGCTAAACACAATGCTGCCCCATCCACAGTACTGCCATCAAACATATACCTTATGGGACAGCTAAACACAATGCTGCCCCATCCACAGTACTGCCATCAAACATATACCTTATAGGACAGCTAAACACAATGCTGCCCCATCCACAGTACTGCCATCAAACATATACCTTATGGGACAGCTAAACACAATGCTGCCCCATCCACAGTACTGCCATCAAACATATAGCTTATGGGACAGCTAAACACAATGCTGCCCCATCCACAGTACTGCCATGAAACATATACCTTATGGGACAGCTAAACACAATGCTGCCCCATCCACAGTACTGCCATCAAACATATAGCTTATGGGACAGCTAAACACAATGCTGCCCCATCCACAGTACTGCCATCAAACATATACCTTATGGGACAGCTAAACACAATGCTGCCCCATCCACAGTACTGCCATCAAACATATACCTTATGGGACAGCTAAACACAATGATGCCCCATTAACAGTACTGCCATCAAACATATAGCTTATGGGACAGCTAAACACAATGCTGCCCCATCCACAGTACTGCCATCAAACATATACCTTATGGGACAGCTAAACACAATGCTGCCCCATCCACAGTACTGCCATCAAACATATAGCTTATGGGACAGCTAAACACAATGCTGCCCCATCCACAGTACTGCCATCAAACATATACCTTATGGGACAGCTAAACACAATGCTGCCCCATCCACAGTACTGCCATGAAACATATACCTTATGGGACAGCTAAACACAATGCTGCCCCATTCACAGTACTTCCATCAAACATATACCTTATGGGACAGCTAAACACAATGCTGCCCCATTCACAGTACTGCCATCAAACATATACCTTATGGGACAGCTAAACACAATGCTGCCCCATCCACAGTACTGCCATCAAACATATACCTTATGGGACAGCTAAACACAATGCTGCCCCATCCACAACTCAATCCAAAATGCCTCCCCATGAACTGAAAGAGAGACTCTTTTTGTAGGGCTAGCCCCTCCCCTCAGAACAATTAACACTAATTAATTGAGCAATTACAAATACAACCCTACATTTTCCATTTAACTAAACATACTAAAGTATATAAATTGCAACACGTTTGTGAAATAATATCACAACATAACATTTACAAATTTACATTACAACTGACAGTGTCTTTCAATATGCCCATTTACATTAATGAGCCATTTGGGACAGGCACTACAAAGTCAGCCCAATTCCCTTAGCTCGGGTCCTTACCCAGCAGACCCGGAAGATACAGAGATAGAGAGGAACAGAACAAACAAACAAAGCGCTCATCCACAACCTCGATAAGTATAATACATATTGCTTATATTAACTATGAACATTGACATAAGTGTGAAATGTATGTACGAAGACAGAACTTAAACTTGTGTGTCGACCCACATTGTTACCTTATAACGGAGCAGGGAGGAGTGATGAATGTGTGCGTGCGTTAAAGTACCAAATGCTGCCCGCGGCCCGTGATGGACTTCTACGCCACATTACCTTCCTCCTCTCCTGAAGCGACCAGGTTCAGGAGCCTTGATAGGTAGTCCGCCGTGACGTTCTCTCCTGCCTTGTGACGGACACAGAACCTAAAGGGCTGGAGCTCTAGATACCACCTGGTCACACGAGAATTCCGGTCCTTCATGGTCTGGATCCAGGTCAGTGCTCTGTGGTCCGTGTGCAGGTCAAATTCCCTCCCAAGAAGGTAGTAACGGAGGCTATCTAGGGCCCACTTTATAGCCAGGCACTCCTTCTCGATTGTAGAATACCTGATTTCCCTGGACAACAGCTTCCGACTCAGGTACAGCACAGGAAGCTCTTCTGCTGGCTCCCCTTGGGCCAATACAGCTCCAGTATCATGAAGGCTTCCTCACACTCCTTAGTCCACTTCACAGGGTTGGTGGCCACCTTTGAAGTGAGGTTGGTCAGAGGGACAGCAATGGTCGAGAACTGCGGAATGCATCTCCGGTACCACCCTGCCAGACCTAGGGAGGACTTCACCTGTGTCTTGGTTTTAGGTTGAGGGCTGTTCCTGATGGACTCCACTTTGTCCACCTGAGGCCAAACTTCACCCTTACCCAGCTGGTAACCCAGGTACTTTTTCTCCTGTTTCGTCCACTCACACTTCAGGAGGTAAACCGTGAGGCCTGCTTTATGGATCTTCCCAGGACTCTGCTAAGATGCTGTATGTGCTCCTCCCAGGAGTAGCTGTAGATCACCGCGTCATCCAAGTAAGCAGCACAGTAATCGTCACAGTCCTGGAGGACCTTGTCCATCAGCCTCTGGAAAGTCGCAGGGGCCCCATGAAGGTCAAACGGCATGACCTTGAACTGGAACAGGCCCATTGGCGTCCGGAACGCAGTGTAGGCCTTGGATTGTTCATCCAGGGGCACCTGCCAGTACCCTTTGCAGAGATCCAATGCGGTGATGTAATGAGCTCTACCTATTCTCATAAGTGTGAAATGTATGTACTAAGACAGAAGTTAATTTGTGTGTCGACCCACATTGTTACCTTATCTGATAACGGAGCAGGGAGGAGTGATGAATGTGTACGTTACAGTACCAAATGCTGTCCGCGGCCAGTGACGGACTTTTACGTCACAGTAGCATTTTTTTTTCTTTAGACATAAAGCAGATAATTAAATATAATAAAATGGAAATATCATCACTTTAATAAAGTGGGACAAATCCTATCATCCCTGTCACTTAGGCTTATTTATTGGTTTCAAGCACGTCACTAATGTCAATGACACATAACAAGATATTTAAGTCCTTAGGAAAGATATTTACTACGTTCCTAAGAAAACTATGAATTCCGAAGAACATTTTGACGAATTTCACTTACAAACAAACTTTTGAACTTCTTATTTTTCCCCTTAAGTTTTTTTCGTTAGAAGTGTTTTGTTTCAATCTGGACTTTAAGACTTTTCAAAATGGCGTCAGGTATTCTGCTTCAGGGGTACAGTACACATTGGGCAGTGGAAAAAACTGAAATTCAGCCTTTCGTCATCAATACAAAGTGGGCAATGTTAGTCTTTAAGGAAGGCTGAAGGGGTTTGTTTTTGGATGTGGATTTGTAAAAAAACAGCTGCCTGCCACCAGCCTGTTAGTTGGTATAGTGTACAGTATGAATCATGTGTGGCAGACAGGCAGTTACACACGCTTCAAGTTTCCATCCATCACAAACATTGATTTCTGTAACCTCCCAAAACAAACAACTTTCAAATGAGAATGAATGTGTTGTGCAACCGTCAGCATCAACAACCAGTTAGATTTAAGGGTTTCTTCATAACCTAAAGGAATTCTGATGCCCATTCAAACCCTGATCTATGCAGCATAATCATATGTGACACATACAGTATACAGTGCCTTCAGAATGTATTCACACCCCTTATCTTTATCCACATTTAGTTGTGTTACAAAGTGGGATTCACTTTAAATCCCACCAAAGTGTGATTTAATTGTAATTTTTTTGTCAACGATCTACACAAAATACTGTTTCATTTCAAATGTGGAAGAAAAATTTGCTTAAAAATGTGTAATGTATGGAACATAAAACACTAATACAGTGGGGCAAAAAAGTATTTAGTCAGCCACCAATTGTGCAAGTTCTCCCACTTAAAAAGACGAGAGAGGCCTGTATTTTTCATCATAGGTGCACTTCAACTATGACAGACAAAATGAGAAAAAAAAAATCCAGAAAATCACATTGTAGGATTTTTGATGAATTTATTTGCAAATTCTGGAAGAAAATAAGTATTAATCCCACTGGATCCAGGTGAAGGAGGGGTGGACAGTGATGTGGGTTGTTGTGGGAGCTGGGGTGATGATGATGGGGCTGCTGGAAAAACCCCTCTCTCCCATCGCTCCATGGTTTGCAGCACGCGATCCATGGCTGTGCAGGTGCAGGACACAGAGATGAGTAATAAATGTAACTTTACTCAATAAACAATCTTCCATCAAGGAGAACAACATTTCATAGCACATAAACAACTTGACAACAATAAACACGCACAAAACCATGATGGAACCAGAGGGTCAAATAGGGAATAAATGATAATGTAATGGAAACCAGGTACAATCAAGACCAAACAAAAACCATGATGGAACCAGAGGGTCAAATAGGGAATAAATTATAATGTAATGGAAACCAGGTACAATCAAGACCAAACAAAAACCATGATGGAACCAGAGGGTCAAATAGGAAATAAATGATAATGTAATGGAAACCAGGTACAATCAAGACCAAACAAAAGGAAAAAGAAATGTAGATCAGTGGAGACAAGAAAGCCGGTGACGTTGACCGCCGAACGCCGCCCGAACAACGAGAGGCACCAACTTCGGCGGAAGTCGTGACACCCTGAGTCAATACATGTTAGAATCACCTTTTGCAGCGATTCCAGTTGAGTCGCTAAGAGCTTTGACCATGTGGATTTTACAATATTTTCCCATTATTCTGTAAAAAAAAACGTTATTATCTGTCATGCATTGCCATAGATTTTCAAGCTGATTTAAGTCAAAACAGTAACTAGGCCAGTCAGGAACATGCAATGTCGTCTTAGTAAGCAACTTCAGTGTATATTCGACCTTATGTTTTAGGTTGTCTTACTGAAAGGTAAATTTGTCTCCCAGTGTCTGTTGGAAAGCATAAAGAAACCAAGTTTTCCTCAAAAATGTTGCCTGTGCTTAGCTCTATTCTGTTTATTTTTGTCCAAAAACCTCCCTAGTCCTTGCTGATGTCAAGCATAGCAATAACATGATGCAGTCACCACCACGCTTAGAGACGTAAAGAGTGTGTAACGGCTGTCGGCGGAATGAGACCAAAGCGCAGCGTGGAAAGTGTTCACGATTTAATGTTTTAAAAAAACACTCAAACAAAATGACAAAAGGAGAAAACGAAAGGGCACAGTTCTGTCAGGAAAAACACTCAACAGAAAACAAGATCCCACAAACACCAAAAGGAAAATGACAACATATATGTGATCCACAATCAGAGACAACGATAGACAGCTATCGATAGACAACCACACATGGCCAAAAACAAAGAAATAGAAAACATAGGATCTCCCACCCGAGTCACACCCTGACCTAACCAAACATAGAGAATAAAAAGGATCTCTAAGGTCAGGGCGTGACAGTGTGGTACTCAGTAATGTGTTGTGTTGGATTTGCCCCAAACATAACGCTTGCTATTCAGGACATAAAGTTAATTTCTTTGCCAAATTTTTCTACAGTATTACTTTAGTGCCTTATTGCAAACAGGATGCATGTTTTGTAATATTAATAAAAAATCTGTACAGGCTTCCTTATTTTCTCTCTGTAATTAAGGTTAGTATTGAGGAGTAACTACAATGTTGTTGATCCAGACTCAGTTTTCTCCTATCACAGCCATTAAACTCTGTAATTAAGGTTAGTATTGTAGAGTAACTACAATGTAGTTGATCCATCCTCAGTTTTCTCATATCACAGCCATTAAACTCTGTAACTGTTTTAAAGTCACCATTGGCCTCATGGTGAAATCCCTGAGTGGTTTCCTTCCTCTCTGGCAACGACGTTAGGAAGGGCACCTTTATCTTTGTAGTGTCTGGGTGTGTTGATAGGCAAACCAAAGTGTAGTTAATAACTTCACCATGCTCAAAGGTATATTCAATCTCTGCTTTTCTTTTTTAACCATATACTAATAGGTGTCCTTCTTTGCGAACCATTGAAAAACCTCCCTGGTCTTTGTGGTTGAAACTGTGCTTGAAATTCACTGATCAACTGAGGAACCTTACATATAATTATATGTGTGGGGCACAGAGCTGGGGTAGTCATTTTCAAATCATGTTAAACACTGGTATTGCACACAGAGGGAGTCCATGCAACTTATTATGTGTTAAACACTATTATTGCACACACAGTGAGTCCATGCAACTTATTATGTGACTTGTTAAGCACATTTTTACTCCTGAAATGATTTAGGCCATAACAAAAGGATTGAATACTTATTGACTCAATACATTTCAGCTTTACATTTTGTATTAATTTGTAAACATTTCTAAAATCATAATTGCACTTTGACATTATGGGGTATTATGTGTAGATCAGTGGCACAGAATCTCAATTTAATACATTTTAAATTCAGGCTATAAAACAATCAAATGTGGAAAAAGTCAAAGGGTGTGAATACTTTCTGAAGGCACTGTACTGTATAGACTACCCCCTCCGCCCTCATAATCGTCCAATTCCCCTTTACTGTACTGTATAGACTACCCCCTCCGCTCTCATAATCGTCCAATTCCCCTTTACTGTACTGTATAGACTACCCCCTCCGCCCTCATAATCGTCCAGATTCCCCTTTACTGTACTGTATAGACTACCCCCTCCGCCCTCATAATCGTCCAATTCCCCTTTACTGTACTGTATAGACTACCCCCTCCGCCCTCATAATCGTCCAATTCCCCTTTACTGTACTGTATAGACTACCCCTCCGCCCTCATAATCGTCCAATTACCCTTTACTGTACTGTATAGACTACCCCCTCCGCCCTCATAATCGTCCAATTCCCCTTTACTGTACTGTATAGACTACCCCCTCCGCCCTCATAATCGTCCAATTCCCCTTTACTGTACTGTATAGACTACCCCCTCCGCCCTCATAATCGTCCAATTCCCCTTTACTGTACTGTATAGACTACCCCTCCGCTGTACTTACTATTCACATATTTTTGACAATCCCCTCATAATCGTCCAATTCCAATTTTACTTGTACTGTACTGTATAGACTACCCCTCCGCCCTCATAATCGTCCAATTCCCCTTTACTGTACTGTATAGACTACCCCCTCCGCCCTCATAATCGTCCAATTCCCCTTTACTGCACTGTGTATACTGTACAACCTTCACATATACTGTATGTAAAAAAAAAAAAAATATCTGAAAGTACAAATCAAACCAACCCATAAGGCATGAATCCAACTGGGATGCAATGAACAGACAGCCGTACTTTCCATCTCTCGTCAGTTTAATGTTTCAAGATGAATCTCTGCTGACTGTAAAGTGTGTTTCCACCTCCTATTGTTCTCTTATTGGCCCATTCATCACAGCAGGTGGCATTTATGAGGGACGCCATGCTCTTCCCACGGGGTGCAATAACAGTCACATGTGATTGTATACTACGCATATTTTTCAAATGGGTGGAAACAAGACATTGTACATCACTGTTATAGCATAGCAGTTAAACATGTACTATATGTACAAAGGCCGGTGTTCGAGATCTGGAGCCAAGTCATATTTTTTAGAGGATTTTTTTTTTTTGATGAATTGATGAAGCCTTCTCATGGACACGAGGGAAGCATTAAGATATGGCTTGCATCCCAAATAGTACCCTAGTCCCTATGGGCCCTGGTCAAAAGCAGTGTACTATATTGGGAATAGGGTGTCATTTGGGTTTGAGCAGTGGTGTAAAGTACCTAGGTAAAAAATACTTTAATGTACTACTATTTTGGGGGGGTATCTGTACTTTACTATTCACATATTTTTGACAACTTTTACTTCACTACATTCCTAAAGAAAAC
The DNA here is from genome assembly GCF_021184085.1 of Oncorhynchus gorbuscha. Classification (NCBI taxonomy): domain Eukaryota; kingdom Metazoa; phylum Chordata; class Actinopteri; order Salmoniformes; family Salmonidae; genus Oncorhynchus; species Oncorhynchus gorbuscha. Next base: position 54,872,338 of record NC_060196.1, on the reverse strand, counting down.
CATGTACTTTTTATTCCTTTTTGCTGACACCCAAAAGTACAAGTTACATTTTGATTGCTTAGCAGGACAGGAAAATGGTCCAATTCACACACTTATCAAGAGAACATCCATGGTCATCCCTACTGCCTCTGATCTGACAGACTCACTAAACAGAGAACATCCCTGGTCATCACTACTGCCTCTGATCTGACAGACTCACTAAACAGAGAACATCCCTGGTCATCCCTACTGCCTCTGATCTGACAGACTCACTAAACAGAGAACATCCCTGGTCATCATTACTGCCTCTGATCTGACAGACTCACTAAACAGAGAACATTCCTGGTCATCCCTACTGCCTCTGATCTGACAGACTCACTGAACAGAGAACATCCCTGGTCATCACTACTGCCTCTGATCTGACAGACTCACTAAACAGAGAACATTCCTGGTCATCCCTACTGCCTCTGATCTGACAGACTCACTAAACAGAGAACATCCCTGGTCATCACTACTGCCTCTGATCTGACAGACTCACTAAACAGAGAACATTCCTGGTCATCCCTACTGCCTCTGATCTGACAGACTCACTAAACAGAGAACATCCCTGGTCATTCCTACTGCCTCTGATCTGACAGACTCACTAAACAGAGAACATCCCTGGTCATCCCTACTGCCTCTGATCTGACAGACTCACTAAACAGAGAACATCCCTGGTCATCACTACTGCCTCTGATCTGACAGACTCACTAAACAGAGAACATCCCTGGTCATCCCTACTGCCTCTGATCTGTCAGACTCACTAAACAGAGAACATTCCTGGTCATCCCTACTGCCTCTGATCTGACAGACTCACTAAACAGAGAACATCCCTGGTCATCCCTACTGCCTCTGATCTGACTGACTCACTAAACAGAGAACATTCCTGGTCATCCCTACTGCCTCTGATCTGACAGACTCACTAAACACAAGTGCATCCTTTGTAAATGATGTGTGAATGTTGAAGTGTGTCCCTGGCTATCCATAAATAAATAAAGAGCAGGAAAATGGTACCGTCTGGTTTGCTTAATATAAGGAAGTTAAAATGATTTATACATTTACTTTTGATACCTACGTACATTTAAAACCAAATACTTTTAGACTTTTACTCAAGTAGGATTTTACTGGATGACTTTCACTTTGACTTGAATCATTTTCTACGAAGGTATCTTTACTTTTACTCAAGTATGACAATTGAGTACTTTTTCCACCACTGGGTTTGAGTGTGTTTCGTTGTACTCAGACAATAGTAGTCTGCATCCTCCATTCACCAGTAGTCTGCCACTCACCATTTTTTATCAACACACCATTTTTATAAACATTGCTCTGAGGCAGATTGGTATGTCAGTATCTCAGTTCCAGCTCAATAAACACAGTTTATTATGATACACACACACACAGTGTGTGCCGTCTTGTGATCCAACGACTACAATACAATATTATCTATTATTAGTGTTAGGGCTCTCATTCTCTTCCTAAAGAAGTCAAAGACTTAATTGCTTAGTATAGAAGCAGGAGGAATATATGGGAGAGAAAAGCAGCAGATTTTAGTATGCCTAGCTCAGTAGATGATACTCCATAAAATAATCCAAACAGAGATTTAAAAGCATCATTAGCATAGATATTAAAACAATATTCTGACTGTGCATCGGTCTACATTTTTGTACATTTCTGAGGTTATCTTTCAGCAGCAGAGGATTTCCCTCCCTGCACTTTATTTTATGCCTGTGGTTGTGTTCCAAATGGCACCCTATTTTGACCCGAGCCCTATAAGCCCTGGTCAAACGTAGTGCACTATATAAGGAATGGGGTGCCATTTGTGATGCGGATCTATGCCTCACTGTTGTATAGATCGTTTGTGTTCCATCATCTGGTTAATATGTTTTAACACATCTCCAAGGGTACTGAATTAATTGTCCCTTCCATTAGATTAAGTCTAATGGTTCTTGGAATACAGCAAGACCAGTAATAGTAATATTTACTATGTTTCCGACCAGCAACCATGCTAAGTATATGGAAAGTACACAAGTTATTCCCTTACTTTGACCATATAATAATGGCTATGCAATATCATTTGATTTAATTGAATTTATTAAATGTATTTGATAGGGACAATGCATGTGAATCAATGCATATGAATCAAGCTGGAGCAGGTTGAGAGCTTCAAGTTCCTTGGCGTCCACACCAATAGCAATAACAGCTGCTACACTCTGTTCATCATACATGCATAGTCACTTTAACCATATCTACATGTACATACTACCTCGATCAGCCCGACTAACCGGTGTCTGTATGTAGCCTCGCTACTTTTTATAGCTTCGCTACTGTATATAGCCTCACGACTGTATATAGCGCCTCTACTGTATATAGCCTCTCTACTGTATATAGCCTCACTACTGTATATAGCCTCACTACTGTATATAGCCTCACTACTGTATATAGCCTCTCTACTGTATATAGCCTCATGACTGTATATAGCCTCTCTACTGTATATAGCCTCTCTTCTGTATATAGCCTCTCTACTGTATATAGCCTCTCTACTGTATATAGCCTCACTACTGTATATAGCCTCTCTACTGTATATAGCCTCACTACTGTATATAGCCTCTCTACTGTATATAGCCTCACTACTGTATATAGCCTCACTACTGTATATAGCCTCTCTACTGTATATAGCCTCTCTACTGTATATAGCCTCTCTACTGTATATACCCTCTCTACTGTATATAGCCTCACTACTGTATATAGCCTCTCTACTGTATATAGCCTCTCTACTGTATATACCCTCTCTACTGTATATAGCCTCTCTACTGTATATAGCCTCTCTACTGTATATAGCCTCACTACTGTATATACCCTCTCTACTGTATATAGCCTCACTACTGTATATAGCCTCACTACTGTATATAGCCTCACTACTGTATATAGCCTCTCTACTGTATATAGCCTCATGACTGTATATAGCCTCACTACTGTATATAGCCTCACGACTGTATATAGCCCCTCTACTGTATATAGCCTCTCTACTGTATATAGCCTCTCTAATGTATATAGCCTCTCTACTGTATATAGCCTCACTACTGTATATAGCCTCACTACTGTATATAGCCTCACTACTGTATATAGCCTCTCTACTGTATATAGCCTCATGACTGTATATAGCCTCACTACTGTATATAGCCTCACGACTGTATATAGCCCCTCTACTGTATATAGCCTCTCTACTGTATATAGCCTCTCTACTGTATATACCCTCTCTACTGTATATAGCCTCTCTACTGTATATAGCCTCTCTACTGTATATAGCCTCATGACTGTATATAGCCTCACTACTGTATATAGCCTCACGACTGTATATAGCCTCTCTACTGTATATAGCCTCACTACTGTATATAGCCTCACTACTGTATATAGCCTCTCTACTGTATATAGCCTCTCTACTGTATATAGCCTCTCTACTGTATATACCCTCTCTACTGTATATAGCCTCACTACTGTATATAGCCTCTCTACTGTATATAGCCTCTCTACTGTATATACCCTCTCTACTGTATATAGCCTCTCTACTGTATATAGCCTCTCTACTGTATATAGCCTCACTACTGTATATACCCTCTCTACTGTATATAGCCTCACTACTGTATATAGCCTCACTACTGTATATAGCCTCACTACTGTATATAGCCTCTCTACTGTATATAGCCTCATGACTGTATATAGCCTCTCTACTGTATATACCCTCTCTACTGTATATAGCCTCTCTACTGTATATAGCCTCTCTACTGTATATAGCCTCACTACTGTATATAGCCTCACTACTGTATATAGCCTCACTACTGTATATAGCCTCTCTACTGTATATAGCCTCATGACTGTATATAGCCTCACTACTGTATATAGCCTCACGACTGTATATAGCCCCTCTACTGTATATAGCCTCTCTACTGTATATAGCCTCTCTACTGTATATAGCCTCTCTACTGTATATACCCTCTCTACTGTATATAGCCTCTCTACTGTATATAGCCTCTCTACTGTATATAGCCTCATGACTGTATATAGCATCACTACTGTATATAGCCTCACGACTGTATATAGCCTCTCTACTGTATATAGCCTCTCTTCTGTATATAGCCTCTCTACTGTATATAGCCTCTCTACTGTATATAGCCTCACTACTGTATATAGCCTCTCTACTGTATATAGCCTCACTACTGTATATAGCCTCTCTACTGTATATAGCCTCACTACTGTATATAGCCTCACTACTGTATATAGCCTCTCTACTGTATATAGCCTCTCTACTGTATATACCCTCTCTACTGTATATAGCCTCTCTACTGTATATAGCCTCTCTACTGTATATAGCCTCTCTACTGTATATAGCCTCTCTACTGTATATACCCTCTCTACTGTATATAGCCTCTCTACTGTATATAGCCTCATGACTGTATATAGCCTCACTACTGTATATAGCCTCTCTACTGTATATAGCCTCTCTACTGTATATAGCCTCTCTACTGTATATAGCCTCTCTACTGTATATAGCCTCATGACTGTATATAGCCTCACTAATGTATATAGCCTCACTACTGTATATAGCCTCACTACTGTATATAGCCTCACTACTGTATATACCCTCTCTACTGTATATAGCCTCACTACTGTATATAGCCTCACTACTGTATATAGCCTCACTACTGTATATAGCCTCATGACTGTATATAGCCTCACTACTGTATATAGCCTCACGACTGTATATAGCCCCTCTACTGTATATAGCCTCTCTACTGTATATAGCCTCTCTACTGTATATACCCTCTCTACTGTATATAGCCTCTCTACTGTATATAGCCTCATGACTGTATATAGCCTCACTACTGTATATAGCCTCACTACTGTATATAGCCTCACTACTGTATATAGCCTCTCTACTGTATATAGCCTCTCTACTGTATATAGCCTCACGACTGTATATAGCCCCTCTACTGTATATAGCCTCTCTACTGTATATAGCCTCTCTACTGTATATACCCTCTCTACTGTATATAGCCTCTCTACTGTATATAGCCTCTCTACTGTATATAGCCTCACGACTGTATATAGCCTCACGACTGTATATAGCCTCACGACTGTATATAGCCTCTCTACTGTATATAGCCTCTCTACTGTATATAGCCTCACTACTGTATATAGCCTCACTACTGTATATAGCCTCACTACTGTATATAGCCTCACTACTGTATATAGCCTCTCTACTGTATATAGCCTCTCTACTGTATATAGCCTCTCTACTGTATATAGCCTCTCTACTGTATATACCCTCTCTACTGTATATAGCCTCTCTACTGTATATAGCCTCACTACTGTATATAGCCTCACTACTGTATATAGCCTCTCTACTGTATATAGCCTCTCTACTGTATATAGCCTCTCTACTGTATATAGCCTCTCTACTGTATATAGCCTCACTACTGTATATAGCCTGTCTTTTTACTGTTGTTTTATTTCTTTACTTATGTGTTGTTCACCTATTGTTTCTCTACTTTCCGGACAGACAGCCATCTAGCCAACGTGCTTCTACACCTGCATTGCCTGCTGTTTGGGGTTTTAGCTGGGTGTCTGTACAGCACTTTGAGATATCAGCTGATGTACGAAGGGCTATATACATACATTTGATTTGATTCACCTAATAGCTTTTTTTGCACTATTGGTTAAAGCCTGTAAGTAAGCATTTCACTGTAAGGTGTTGTATTCGGCGCGTATGACAAATAAATTTTGATTTGATATGTTTTTAAAAGTGACAGATTTAGCCAGCTGACTTGTTTTTAACTGTAGTCCCTGGGGAAGGTAAATAGATAACCTTTTAAAAATCATCGTAAACATGAAATGTCACAAAGATGTTTGTTGAAAGCCATCAAATGTAATGAAATCTGAACGTTTTGAACACTTCTGTCTCAGTGGACACTTCTGTCTCAGTGGACACTTCTGTCTCAGTGGACACTTCTGTCTCGGCAGAGGACACTTCTGTCTCAGTGGACACTTCTGTCTCAGTGGACACTTCTGTCTCAGTGGACACTTCTGTCTCGGCAGAGGACACTTCTGTCTCAGTGGACACTTCTGTCTCAGTGGACACTTCTGTCTCAGTGGACACTTCTGTCTCAGCAGAGGACGCTTCTGTCTCAGCAGAGGACGCTTCTGTCTCAGCAGAGGACGCTTCTGTCTCGGCAGAGGACGCTTCTGTATCGGCAGAGGACGCTTCTGTCTCGGCAGAGGACGCTTCTGTCTCGGCAGAGGACACTTCTGTCTCGGCAGAGGACACTTCTGTCTCGGCAGAGGACACTTCTGTCTCGGCAGAGGACACTTCTTTCTCGGCAGAGGACACTTCTTTCTCGGCAGAGGACACTTCTGTCTCGGCAGGGGACACTTCTGTCTCGGAAGGGACACTTCTGTCTCGGCAGGGGACACTTCTGTCTCGGCAGGGGACACTTCTGTCTCGGCAGCGGACACTTCTGTCTCGGCAGCGGACACTTCTGTCTCGGCAGCGGACACTTCTGTCTCGGCAGCGGACACTTCTGTCTCGGCAGCGGACACTTCTGTCTCAGTGGACACTTCTGTCTCAGTGGACACTTCTGTCTCGGCAGAGGACACTTCTGTCTCAGTGGACACTTCTGTCTCAGTGGACACTTCTGTCTCGGCAGCGGACACTTCTGTCTCGGCAGAGGACACTTCTATCTCAACAGAGGACACTTCTGTCTCGGCAACGGACACTTCTATCTCAGAGCTCAATGAAGCGACAGGTGCTTGCTATCGAACTGCGGGAATAAGGGTCCCGAAAAGATAGTGTCTTGTTTCTCTGTTTAAAGCCAGAGAGCAGAGCAGAGAGACAGTAGCTTAACTGCTGAGTTGCCTGTAGTGTGGCGATGGTAATGGCTTATAGAGGATCCTCCACATTCCATCTCCTAATGGCATCGCTTTATCATCGTCTGTAGGCTCCAACGGAGTGCTTCCCTACCTCCTTCCCTTTTTCATTCTGTCTCCCTCTCCTTCTCTCTCTAACTCTCTCTCTAACTCTCTCTCTAACTCTCTGTCTGTGTCTCTCTCTAACTCTCTGTCTGTGTCTCTCTCTAACTCTCTGTCTGTGTCTCTCTCTAACTCTCTCTCTAACTCTGTCTGTGTCTCTCTCTAACTCTCTGTCTGTCTCTCTCTAACTCTCTGTCTGTGTCTCTCTCTAACTATGTCTGTGTCTCTCTCTAACTCTGTCTGTGTCTCTCTAACTCTCTGTCTGTGTCTCTCTCTAACTATGTCTGTGTCTCTCTCTAACTCTCTCTCTAACTTTCTGTCTGTGTCTCTCTCTAACTCTCTCTCTAACTCTCTGTCTGTATCTCTCTCTGACTCTCTGTCTGTGTCTCTCTCTAACTCTCTCTCTAACTCTCTGTCTGTGTCTCTCTCTAACTCTGTCTGTGTCTCTCTCTAACTCTCTCTAACTCTGCCTGTGTCTCTCTCTAACTCTCTCTCTAACTCTGTCTGTGTCTCTCTCTAACTCTCTTTCTAACTATGTCTGTGTCTCTCTCTCTCTCTAACTCACTGTCTGTGTCTCTCTGTAACTCTGTCTGTGTATCTCTCTCTCTCCCTCTCTCTCCCTCTCTCTGTGTCTTTCTGTCCCATGAATCCCAGTTCCCAATTAATTGCCAATTAATTGCATCAGATTACTATATGCATTACAGACCTGTCGTGTCTTTGGCTATGCTGGATTACATGCTATTCTATAAAATAATTTCTCCATAATTAATATTACCTGATTGAGATAATCGTGTAAATGTAATTAACTAGAGAGTCGGGCACCACAAAATAATATTTATAGAGCTGTTATCTTCCGAATAAACTCTTAAAGACCTAGTAATATTTTACATCAATAGCAGTCAATATTAATTGGCATCTTAATTCAGTCTCATCTGAAAGTTTTAAATTCTTAGTTATCTGCACGAACCCTGGCTAACAAGTTGAATCAGCAATACAAAATTGGGTTTAATTATTTATTTACTAAATACCTAACTAATCAAAAAGAATTACACATACACATAATTCAATCATAACTTGATTACAAATTACATCATAAAGGAAAACGTCCCTAGCTGGCGGAACAGATATGACAGCTGGTTACACAAAAGAAAAGGGTCTGGGTTTGAGTGAAAGAGCAGGAAGACTGAGGAACAAAGGGTGAAGCTGTGCTATCGTAAATACAGTATCTTACGCATTCTAAATTACCGCCCATTTGGAAAAGGAAAATGCAATAATTATTTACTCTGAGCTGCGCTTTCGGTAGGTTGGTGGTGGATGGAAGGCCGTGTTGCAAAACCGAGTCCTTCGTCCTTTGAAGAATGTCTCTGGTGGTCAATTGGATACGTTGTAGTAACGTCGTTGTGTGATAGACGGGACACTCTGTCTGTTCCTTCCTAACCCTCGTTTGCAGCAGCTGTTGCTAACTCAACGGCTAGGAGGTATCACTTCTGTAGTGAATAAGAGTTCAAAGTTCATACCATTCGCAATCAAAGCTCACGCTGATGGCTTCGTTCTGTAGTTATTATCTGAACCATTCTGACATCGGACCGTCGTCCTCACATCCTCGGAACAAGCCCTACTGTATATAAAGGCTTATATAGGAAGGGAGAGGAGGGCGTGTTGGAAAAGTTTTATAGCCCATGTCCCTTCTAGGGGCGGGCCACTGATTGAGCAGAGCCCTATTTTATGAAGACTCAAATCTCACATTTTAGAAGCTAAAATCACATTTCATCACATCACAAATAATTTTTGTAATATTCAAACAATATTCAAACATTTAAATTGAATAACAATTCCTTGTGAATCCGATAACTCTGATGTGTAGACTTTCCACTGTTGAGTTTATGTCATCTTATCATTGTTGAGAATGTCTCAGATGACAACCGAACTGACATCATATTCATTAAGTACCACCGCATATGTTCAGTTGGTCGGATTACCAGAATGTAGTTAATTTCCCCCCACCTTCTGATGTTCCCAGAATCTCTATGTTAACCAAGGGTCTTGCAAATTTAACATCAGTAGGGTAGAGAGAGGAAAAGGGGGGAAGATGTATTTTGACTGTCATAAACCTACCCCCCAGGCCAACGTCAGGACATACCTTAGGTACACCCACTACAGTGTACACACCCACTAATATGTGCGTGTGCGTGTGTGATCAGGGAGGGGTGAAAGTTGCACCTTATCTCTCGTGGCACCAGCAGTGATGGCTCTACTCATATCTCCCATGATCCTCCTCTTCCATTAACTCCCTCCTGTTATTCTTTGGGACACATGTTGTGTTTGCCACAATGGGACTGTCCCCTTATCTGCTCCTGACATTCCCAGACGATAAAAGGAAGGAAGGGGAATTTAATATGCAGGTTATTCCAGGTGTAGTGCACAACATTTCAACAGGGCCCATAGGGTGCCATTAGGGACAGTAGAGGGGAGAGTCTTCCTGGTCGGTCACTGTGGAGAGACTCCAGGGGGTTGGTGATATAGATAGAGGACAGCACAGGTTGAATGGGCCTAGAGACCAGGGGGCAGATCTATAGATGACGCCATGAATGGCCAGGTTCAAGTTTAGCGACACATGCTTGTTTTTAATGAGAACACACCCACATACACACACAAGCATGCACACACCCACATACATACACACATAGACTCAGAGACACACACACACGCACGCACGCACGCACGCAGCTTTTGCCAGCTTGGCCAACCATGCATGAGTCCAACCGAGCCTATAAGCCTGACGTTTTTCCAAGATGTTTTCAGGGGGCAGAGCCTTTTAACCTCTTGAAACGAGCAATCCCGTATCCTGGATCGTAATTATAGCCTCAAGCTCATTACCATAACGCAACGTTAACTATTCATGAAAATCACAAATGAAATTAAATAAATATATTGGCTCTCAAGCTTAGCCTTTTGTTAACAACACTGTCATCTCAGATTTTCAAAATATGCTTTTCAACCATAGCTAACAAGCATTTGTGTAAGAGTATTGATAGCTAGCATAGCATTAAGTCTAGCATTCAGCAGGCAACATTTTCCCAAAAACAAGAAAAGCATTCAAATAAAATAATTTACCTTTGAAGAACTTCGGATGTTTTCAATGAGGAGACTCTCAGTTAGATAGCAAATGTTCAGTTTTTCCAAAAATATTATTTGTGTAGGAGAAATCGCTCCGTTTTGTTAATCACGTTTGGCTAAGAAAAGAAAACGAGAATTCAGTCATTATAACGCCAAACTTTTTTCCAAATTAACTCCATATTATCGACAGAAACATGGCAAACGTTGTTTAGAATCAATCCTCAAGGTGTTTTTCACATATAAATTAGATGATATATAATTTGTGGAAGTTTGGTTTCTCCTCTGAACGACATGGAAAAATGCATGCAGCTGGAGATTACGCACCAATTTCGATGGAGGACACCAGGCGGACACCTGGTAAATGTAGTCTCTTATGGTCAATCTTCCAATGATATGCCTACAAATACTTCACAATGCTGCAGGCACCTTGGGGAAACGACAGAAAGTGTAGGCTCATTCCTGGCGCATTCACAGCCATATAAGGAGACATTGGAACACAGCGCCTTCAAAATCTGGGACATTTCCTGTTTGAAATTTCATCTTGGTTTTGCCTGTAGCATCAGTTCTGTGGCACTCACAGATAATATCTTTGCAGTTTTGGAAACGTCAGAGTGTTTTCTTTCCAAAGCTGTCAATTATATGCATAGTAAAGCATCTTTTCGTGACAAAATATCTTGTTTAAAACGGGAACGTTTTTCATCCAAAAATGAAATACTGCCCCCAGAGTCTCCGCCCACCGACATGCTCTGGGTTTGTTGTTGGCACATGCTCAGTCCGTCCTAAGACAACAATGTCACCCTAGGATGTCGATGCGGGTCATAATGGCCTCATGTTGGTTTGCTGTTGGCATATTATTAAATATGTAATATATAAACATAAATAATGTGTCTTATGTTCTAACATCCTAGTTTTGTTGTTTAATTTCTTTTTTCTTTTTTAAGTAAAAATAGTTTTAGTCACTTCCTCAAGTCTTTACATATGTGGGTCAAATATGACCCATATGAATAAATATATAAATATATATATATATATATATATTTTTTTTTTTAAATGTTCATTAGTCACCGTTTTCATTTTTCCTTTGTAACTCATTGCGTAAAAGGAGTTTCGTGGGGAGGGGAATTAGAATGCTGCCACATATACAACTAACATGGATTTACAGATCCTGGATGAGGAAGTCATCAGGTGACACAGACCATGTGCCTGAGGGTCAAGTTGGAGTTGTTGATGCCCCTGGTAGACAAATAGACTGAGTAAAAAGGGGTCTTACTGGAGTGAACACCCCCCCCCACTAAAGGCAGGACCAGAAGCCATTACAGCCTGAGGAGCTGCCCAGGGCCTGTGCCGGGGTCAACAGTTGTGTCACTAAAAGATGCCTGGGAGCTGTTCATTAGTGACAACATAATTGAGGAGGTCCTAAAGTGTACAAATTTAGAAGGACGGAGAAGAGCAACAGCAAAAGGGACAGAGTGGAGAGAGGTCAACAAAGAGGAACAAAAGGGACAGAGTGGAGAGAGGTCAACAAAGAGGAACAAAAGGGACAGAGTGGAGAGAGGTCAACAAAGAGGAACAAAAGGGACAGAGTGGAGAGAGGTCAACAAAGCGGAACTAAAGGCCTTAATTGGTTTAATCAGCCAGGGCCAGAAGAGGTGCCAGCTCTGCCCACCACTCAGAGCAGCCAGGGCCAGAAGAGGAAGAGGTGCCAGCTCTGCCCAACACTCAGAGCAGCCAGGGCCAGAAGAGGAAGAGGTTCCAGCTCTGCCCACCACTCAGAGCAGCTAGGGCCAGAAGAGGAAGAGGTGACAGCTCTGCCCACCACTCAGAGGAGCCTGAAGAGGAAGAGGTGACAGCTCTGCCCACCACTCAGACGAGCCAGGGCCAGAAGAGGAAGAGGTGACAGCTCTGCCCACCACTCAGAGGAGCCAGAAGAGGAAGAGGTGCCAGCTCTGCCCACCACTCAGAGGAGCCAGGGCCAGAAGTGGTGCCAGCTCTGCCCACCACTCAGAGGAGCCAGGGCCAGAAGAGGTGCCAGCTCTGCCCACCACTCAGAGGAGCCAGAAGAGGAAGAGGTGCCAGCTCTGCCCAACACTCTGAAGAGGAAGAGGTGCCAGCTCTGCCCACCACTCAGAGCAGCCAGGGCCAGAAGAGGAAGAGGTGCCAGCTCTGCCCAACACTCAGAGCAGCCAGGGCCAGAAGAGGAAGAGGTGCCAGCTCTGCCCAACACTCAGAGGAGCCAGGGCCAGAAGAGGAAGAGGTGCCAGCTCTGCCCACCACTCAGAGCAGCCAGGGCCAGAAGAGGTGCCAGCTCTGCCCACCACTCAGAGCAGCCAGGGCCAGAAGAGGAAGAGGTGACAGCTCTGCCCAACACTCAGAGCAGCCAGGGCCAGAAGAGGAAGAGGTGCCAGCTCTGCCCACCACTCAGAGGAGCCAGGGCCAGAAGAGGTGCCAGCTCTGCCCACCATTCAGAGCAGCCAGGGCCAGAAGAGGAAGAGGTGCCAGCTCTGCCCACCACTCAGAGGAGCCAGAAGAGGAAGAGGTGCCAGCTCTGCCCACCACTCAGAGCAGCCAGGGCCAGAAGAGGAAGAGGTGACAGCTCTGCCCACCACTCAGAGGAGCCAGGGCCAGAAGAGGTGCCAGCTCTGCCCACCACTCAGAGGAGCCAGGGCCAGAAGAGGAAGAGGTGCCAGCTCTGCCCACCACTCAGAGCAGCTAGGGCCAGAAGAGGAAGAGGTGACAGCTCTGCCCACCACTCAGAGCAGCCAGGGCCAGAAGAGGAAGAGGTGCCAGCTCTGCCCACCACTTAGAGGAGCCAGGGCCAGAAGAGGAAGAGGTGCCAGCTCTGCCCACCACTCAGAGGAGCCAGGGCCAGAAGAGGTGCCAGCTCTGCCCAACACTCAGAGGAGCCAGAAGAGGAAGAGGTGCCAGCTCTGCCCACCACTCAGAGGAGCCAGGGCCAGAAGAGGTGCCAGCTCTGCCCACCACTCAGAGGAGCCAGGGCCAGAAGAGGAAGAGGTGCCAGCTCTGCCCACCACTCAGAGGAGCCAGAAGAGGAAGAGGTGCCAGCTCTGCTCACCACTCAGAGCAGCCAGGGCCAGAAGAGGAAGAGGTGCCAGCTCTGCCCACCACTCAGAGCAGCCAGGGCCAGAAGAGGAAGAGGTGCCAGCTCTGCCCAACACTCAGAGCAGCCAGGGCCAGAAGAGGAAGAGGTGCCAGCTCTGCCCACCACTCAGAGGAGCCAGAAGAGGAAGAGGTGCCAGCTCTGCCCAACACTCTGAAGAGGAAGAGGTGCCAGCTCTGCCCACCACTCAGAGCAGCCAGGGCCAGAAGAGGAAGAGGTGCCAGCTCTGCCCAACACTCAGAGCAGCCAGGGCCAGAAGAGGAAGAGGTGCCAGCTCTGCCCAACACTCAGAGGAGCCAGGGCCAGAAGAGGAAGAGGTGCCAGCTCTGCCCACCACTCAGAGCAGCCAGGGCCAGAAGAGGTGCCAGCTCTGCCCACCACTCAGAGCAGCCAGGGCCAGAAGAGGAAGAGGTGACAGCTCTGCCCAACACTCAGAGCAGCCAGGGCCAGAAGAGGAAGAGGTGCCAGCTCTGCCCACCACTCAGAGGAGCCAGGGCCAGAAGAGGTGCCAGCTCTGCCCACCATTCAGAGCAGCCAGGGCCAGAAGAGGAAGAGGTGCCAGCTCTGCCCACCACTCAGAGGAGCCAGGGCCAGAAGAGGAAGAGGTGCCAGCTCTGCCCACCACTCAGAGCAGCCAGGGCCAGAAGAGGAAGGATAAAGAAGGATAAAGAAGGCAGCTGCTGGTGTTCTCAGTGCAACACACCCGTCTGCAGTCACATGCTTGTGTTTTGGAACAAATGCATGAACTAAGACAGCATAGGTAAACATCACTCACCTTTTAGTGGTCATGTTTTCTAAATTCACAATAGTTACTGTTGTCATTTATATTCATGATGAACTTTGGATTTTCAAATCAATGTTTTTAAATATTATAAAACATGCCTAAGGTGGATTTATTTTGTTCTTCACACTAAAAGGTTGAATTTGAAACTTGGATTAGAATATGGCATCAATGTCTATCAAATCAAATCACATTTTATAAGTCACATGTACCAAAAACATCAGGTGTTTACAGTGAAATGCTTACTTACGCGCCCCTAACCAACAATGTAGACTTTACAGTGAAATGCTTACTTACGCGCCCCTAACCAACAATGTAGACTTTACAGTGAAATGCTTACTTACGCGCCCCTAACCAACAATGTAGACTTTACAGTGAAATGCTTACTTACGCGCCCCTAACCAACAATGTAGACTTTACAGTGAAATGCTTACTTACGCGCCCCTAACCAACAATGTAGACTTTACAGTGAAATGCTTACTTACGCGCCCCTAACCAACAATGTAGACTTTACAGTGAAATGCTTACTTACGCGCCCATAACCAACAATGAAGTTTAAAACATCAAAAATCAAATACAGATAAGAATAAGAAACAAAAGCAACAAGTAATTAAAGAGCAGCAGTAAAATAACAACAGCGACATAGATGATGACAACAGAGAGTAGCAGTGGTGTAAAGGTGGAAGGGGGGGGCAATGCAAATATGTTATATGTTCAGGAGTCTTATGGCTTGGGGGTAGAAGCTGTTTAGAAGCCTCTTGGCTAGAAGCCTCTTGGACCTAGACTTGGCGCTCCGGTACCGCTTGCCGTGTGGTAGCAGAGAGAACAGTCTGTCTTGGTGTGCTTGGACCATGTTAGTTTGTTGGTGATGTGGACACCAAGGAACTTGAAGCTCTCAACCTGCTCCACTACAGCCTCTTCGATGAGAATGTGGGCGTGCTGGTTCCTCTTTTTCCTGTAGTACACAATCATCTCCTTTTTCTTGACCACGTTGAGGGAGAGGTTGTTATCCTGGCACCACACGGCCAGGTCTCTGACCTCCTCCCTATTGTCATGTTTTGTCTTAGATTGTCTTGTCATTATGCTTTCCCTTCTGTTCGTTTCCCCCTGCTGGTCTTATTAGGTTCGTTCCCTTTTTCTATCCCTCTCTCCCCCCCTCCCTCTCTCTCCTCTCTCTATCGTTCCATTCCTGCTCCCAGCTGTTCCTATTCCCCTAATCATCATTTAGTCTTCCCACACCTGTTCCTTATCTTTTCCCCTGATTAGAGTCCCTATTTCTTCCCTTGTTTTCCGTTCCTGTCCTGTCGGATCCTTATCTATTGTTCACCGTGCTGTGTCTATGTATTGCCCTGTCGTGTCGTGTTTCCCTCAGATGCTGCGTGGTGAGCAGGTGTCTGAGTCTGCTACGTTCAAGTGCCTTCCCGAGGCAACCTGCAGTTCTTGATCAAGTCTCCTGTTTGTTCTCGTCATTACGAGTAGTATTATGCCTTTTGTTTGTAAAGTAACTTTACTGGATTAAATACTCTGTTTTCGCCAAGTCG
Organism: Oncorhynchus gorbuscha; assembly: GCF_021184085.1. NCBI lineage: Eukaryota > Metazoa > Chordata > Actinopteri > Salmoniformes > Salmonidae > Oncorhynchus > Oncorhynchus gorbuscha. Next base: position 54,856,740 of record NC_060196.1, on the reverse strand, counting down.
CTTTTGGGTCCTCATTCACCTGCATAACACCTATAGGCTGTCTCGTCGTTGTCGATGATCAGGCCTACCACTGTTGTGTCATCGGCAAATTTAATGATGGAGTTGTGCCTGGCCATGCAGTCATGAGTGAACAGGGAGCACAGGAGGGGATTGAATAATTAAAAATAAAGAAATATACAAAAATACTAAATGTCCTATTATATGAACACATACAGTGTTGTAATTATGTGCAAATAGTTAAAGTACAAAAGGGAAAATAAATTAACATAGATATGGGTTGTAATTTCAAATGGTGTTCGTTCTTCACTGGTTGCCCTTGTGGCAACAGGTCACATATCTTGCTGCTGTGGTGGCACACTGTGGTATTTCACGCAATAGATATGGGAGTTTATCAAAATTGGATTTGTTTTCCAATTCTTTGTGGGTCTTTGTAATCTGAGGGAAATATGTGTCTCTAATATGGTCATACATTTGACAGGAGGTTAGGAAGTGCAGCTCAGTTTCCAGCTAATTTTGTGGGCAGTGTGCACATAGCCTGTCTTCTCTTGAGAGCCAGGTCTGCCTACGGTGGCCTTTCTCAATAGCAAGGCTATGCTCACTGAGTCTGTACATAGTCAAAGCTTTCCTTAATTTTGGGTCAGTTACAGTGGTCAGGTATTCTGCCACTGTGTACTCTTGGTTTAGGGCCAAATAGCATTCTAGTTTGCTAATTTATTTTGTAAATGTTTTCCAATATGTCAAGTACTTAGATTTTAGTTTTCTCATGATTTGGTTGGGTCTAATTGTGTTGCTGTCCTGGGGCTCTGTGGGATCTGTTTGTGAACAGAGCCCCAGGACCAGCTTGCTTAGGGGACTCTTCTCCAGGTTCATCTCTCTGTAGGTGATGGCTTTGTTATGGAATGTTTGGGATTCGCTTCCTTTTAGGTGGTTGTAGAATATAACACATTTTTTCTGGTTTTTGATAATTAGCGGGTATCGGCCAAACTCTTCTCTGCATGCATTATTTGATGTTTTACGTTGTACACAGAGGATATTTTTTGCAGAATTCTGGACGCAGAGTCTCAACAGTTGAATGCATTCAGTTGTACAACTGATTAGGTATCCCCCTTTCTCTTTCCAATTTGGTGTTTGTCCCATTTAGTGAATTCTTGGTTGGTGAGCGGAACCGTAGACCTCACAACCATTATTGACAATGGGTTTTATAACTGAACTTTAATACTGATCCAGTATTTTTTGCCAGATCCTAATTGGTATGTTTAATTTTATGTTCCTTTTGATGGCATTGAATGCCCTTCTTGCCTTGTCTCTCAGATCGTTCACAGCTGTGTGGAAGTTACCTGTGGCGCTGATGTTTAGGCCGAGGTACTCTCTCTCTCTCTCTCTCTCTCTCTCTCTATCTCTCTCTCTCTCTCTCTCTCTCTCTCTCTCTCTCTCTCTCTCTCTCTCTCTCTCTCTCTCTCTCGCTCTCGATCTGTTAGCATTAAGCAATTTCCTTTGTGGATAACAAAATATTTTCAATGATTGCCATTAGGCCCCCAAAATGTGCAGGCTTTATCTTGCTTATATGCAGCATCCAGGAGTCAAGCTGTGGGGATTTTGGAAAGGGGGGAGAGAAGAGAAGAGGAGAGGAGGAGAAGAGCAGTGGGTAGAGTAAGGGAGAGGAGAGGAGAAGGAGAGCAGAGGGGAGAGGAGAGAGAGAGGAGAAGGAGAACAGAGGGGAGGGGAGCGGGGAGGGGAGAAGGAGAGCGGAGGGGAGTTGCGGAGGGGAGGGGGAGGGGTGGGGAGAAGAAAAGGAGAGCAGAGGGGAGAAGTGGAAGGAGAGGGGAGAGGAGAGGACAGGAGAAAGAGAGCAGAGGGGAGCGAGAGGGGAGTAGAGAGGGGAGGGGAGTAGAGAGGGGAGGGGAGTAGAGAGGGAGGGGAGCAGAGGGCAGGGAAGGGGAGGGAACAGGAGAAAGAGAACTGAGAGGAGAGGAGAAGAGAGGAGAAGAGAAGAGAAGAGAGGAGAGGAGAGGAGAGGAGAGGAGAGGAGAGGAGAGGAAAAAGAGGTCAGAGGGGAAGAGGAGGACAGGAGAAAGAGAGGAGGACAGGAGAGCAGAACAGAGGGGAGAGGAGAGGAAAAAGAGGGCAGAGGGGAGGGAGGAGGAGAGGAGAAGGAAAGCAGAGGGGAGGGGAGGGGAGGGGGGAGGGGAGGGGAGAGGAGAGGGAGAGGAGAGGAGAGGAGAGGAGAGGAGAGGGAGAGGAGAGGAGGAGGAGAGGAGAGGAGAGGAGAGGAGAGGAGAGGAGAGGAGAGGAGAGGAGAGGAGAGGAGAGGAGAGGAGAGGAGAGGGATTGATATATGTCGGGAAAGCAGTCTAAAGCTCTGTTGGTGTTTTCTATATATCTATCAATCCCATACTAAAAATAACAAACACAAGCTGAATCCAGCTCAACTATTATTAGTTATTTTGGGATGCTGTAAAGCTTTTCGGAGTCTTTGAACAAACAACTGTATACCATGGAAAGATTTCTGAGCAGTTTGGGTGTTTGTTTGCTGTGTCTTTGTGATTATATAAAGCCACTTCACACCAACTCACAGACACGTGGGCATGCACACACACACAAACTCTCCCCTCTGTTCATCCTCTCTCTCTCTCTCTGATGTGAGAACAGTGTGCAGAATTTTAATTGCACTTGAGAATTCAGTTTGTCTGGGTAATTGTATCTTTTGACCTGACCTGCACTGCATTGCAGATTCTTCAGATTCCGTTTCACCTCTCTTTGTTTCCCTCAGATCACAAGGTCCATCATAAAGCAGTCTCAGGAATGTTTCCCTCAGATCACAAGGTCCATCATAAAGCAGTCTCAGGAATGTTTCCCTCAGATCACAAGGTCCATCATAAAGCAGTCTCAGGAATGTTTCCCTCAGATCACAAGGTCCATCATAAAGCAGTCTCAGGAATGTTTCCCTCAGATCACAAGGTCCATCATAAAGCATTCTCAGGAATGTTTCCCTCAGATCACAAGGTCCATCATAAAGCAGTCTCAGGAATGTTTCCCTCAGATCACAAGGTCCATCATAAAGCAGTCTCAGGATTGTTTCCCTCAGATCACAAGGTCCATCATAAAGCAGTCTCAGGAATGTTTCCCTCAGATCACAAGGTCCATCATAAAGCAGTCTCAGGAATGTTTCCCTCAGATCTCAAGGTCCATCATAAAGCAGTCTCAGGAATGTTTCCTTAGTATCGGCCCATAGTACCGGCCCATATTACCGACCCATAGTACCGACCCATAGTACCGACCCATAGTATCGGCCCATAGTATCGGCCCATAGTACCGGCCCATAGTACCGACCCATAGTACCGACCCATAGTACCGACCCATAGTACCGGCCCATAGTACCGACCCATAGTACCGGCCCATAGTACCTGCCCATAGTACCGACCCATAGTACCGGCCCATAGTACCGATCCATAGTACCGATCCATAGTACCGGCCCATAGTACCGACCCATAGTACCGGCCCATAGTAACGGCCCATAGTACCGGCCCATAGTACCGACCCATAGTACCGACCCATATGGTCTCCTGTTTCTGGAGTGTGAATCATCTTGATGTACACCACCTGGACAGGACACTAATCTCACAGGGCCTTTCCCCAATCAATTCTCCCCAGTGATTAACACTAAACAGGTTGTTTCTGACTTAACTGTTTTCAGAAATGTCCGTGGATTGTAATGTCATCCAAAATGCTATAGTTTATTTGCAATGTCCCAAAATACATTCTGGATGATTGATGTTGATTGTTAAATTGTTAAATGTCCCTTTTAATAGTTCATGGGAGACAGGAATTATGCTTCTGCAGTCAGACCTGATGATGGCTGAGGTGTGTCCTCTTGGGTGTCCTGTGGCTGGTTCCTTTCTACAGCATCACTCCTTTCTCTCTCTCTCTCTCTCTGTCTCTGTCTCTCTCTCTCTGTCTCTCTGTCTCTCTCTCTCTCTCTGTCTCTGTCTCTCTGTCTCTCTCTCTCTCTCTGTGTCTCTCTGTTTCTCTCTCTCTTTCAATATCTCTCTCTTACAATATCTCTCTCTCCCTCTCTGTCTCTCTCTCACTCTCTCTCTCTGTTTCTCTCTCTCTTTCAATATCTCTCTCTTTCAATATCTCTCCCTTTCAATATCTCTCTCTTTCAATATCTCTCTCTCTCTCGCTCTTCCTCGTTCTCTCTTTCTCTATCTCTTACTCTTTCTCTCTCTCTCTCTCTCTCTCTCTCTCTCTCTCTCTCTCTTTCTCTCTATATCTCTATATCTCTCTCTCTTTCTCTCTATATCTCTAGATCTCTTGCTCTCTCGCTTCCTCTCTTCCTCTCTCTCTCTCTCTCTCTCTCTCTCTCTCTCTCTCTCTCTCTCTCTCTCTCTCTCTCTCTCTCTCTCTCTCTCTCTCTCTCTCTCTCTCTCTCTCTCTCTCTCTCTCTCTCTCATCCGCTCTCTCTCTCCCCCTCTCTTCCTCTCTCTATATCTCTTTCTCTTTCTCTCTTTCTCTCTCCCTCTCTTCCTCTCTCTCTGATGAGCAACACATTATTGCTTCAAGGGACAACTGAAATAGCTTCAGGCAGGATACAGAACACATCTTTTGTGCAGCAACAAATGATGTCAAAATTCTTTTTTTTTAATAACCGCCAGTCTTCATTCCAAACCAGCCGTACGGTTAGGTCTTATCTGATAGGCCTTACAAGACACTGCCTCCGCTCAGAAAGGAGCTATTATTAGCTACTTCCTCAGAACCATTTCAGACGGGTTGTCACCCTAAAAATGAACAAGAAGGATATCCCCCACGCACAAAAATGTTTAATTACCTTGTGCCAGTCATTGATCCACTTCCATAGAAAAATTAACACATGATGATCATTCTAACTGGTTGTTGTGTGGTTGTGCAGCAGGTCTCCATGGATAGGAAACACTGTCACCACCGATAAATCTACGATAATCAATCATTTCAATAAGCATTTTTCTACGGCTGGCCATGCTTTCCACTCGGCTATTATCCCGGCCAACATCTCAGCACCCCCTGCAGCAACCTGCCAACTCCCCGCCCCCCTCTCCTTCACCCAAATCCAGACAGCTGATGTTCTGAAGGAGCTGCAAAATCTGGATCCCTACAAATCAGCTGGGCTAGACAATCTGGACCATCTCTTTACAGACCTATATCTGTTACAGACCTATATCCATCCTGCCCTGCCTCTAGACCCAAACTGTTACAGACCTATATCCATCCTGCCCTGCCTCTAGACCCAAACTGTTACAGACCTATATCCGTCCTGCCCTGCCTCTAGACCCAAAATGTTACAGACCTATATCCATCCTGCCCTGCCTTTCTAAAGTCTTCCAAAGCCACTGACCGTTTCAAATCCCAACGTACCTTCTCCACTATGCAATCTGGATTCCGAGCTGGTCATGGGTGCACCTCAGCCACACTCAAGGTCCTAAACAATATCATAACCGGCATCGATAAAAGACAGTACTGTGCAGCCGTCTTCATCGACCTGGCCAAGAATTTTGACTCTGTCAGTCACCAAATTCTTATTGGCAGACTCAACAGCCTTGGTTTCTCAAATGACTGCCTCGCCTGGTTCACTACTTCACTACTGGTTCACTAAACTACTTCTCAGACAGAGTTCAGTGTGTCAAATCGGAGGGCCTGTTGTCCGGACCTCTGGCAGTCTCTATGGGGTGCCACATGGTTCAATTCTTGACCCGACTCCTTTCTCTGTATATATCAATGATGTCGCTCTTGCTGCTGGTGATTCTCCGATCAACCTCTACGCAGATGACACCATTCTGTATATCTCTGGCCCTTCTTTGGACACTATGCTAACAAACCTCTAAATGAGCTTCAACGCCACAAGGCACTCCTTCCGTGGCCTCCAAATGCTTTTAAATGCTAGTAAAACTAAATGCATGCTCTTCAACCGATTTCTGCCCGCACCCTCCCGCCCGGCTAGCATCACTACTCTGGACGGTTCTGACCTAGAATATGTGGACAACAACAAATACCAAGGTGTCTGGTTAGACTGTAAAATCTCCTTCCAGACTCACATTAAGCATCTCCAATCCAAAATTAAATCTAGAATTGGCTTCTTATTTCGCAAACAGAGCCTCCTTCACTCATGCCGCCAAACATACCCTCGTAAAACTGACTATCCTACTGATTCTTGACTTTGACGATGTAATTTACAAAATATCCCCCAATACACTACTCAGCAAACTGGATGTAGTCTATCACAATGACATCCATTTTATCACCAAAGCCCCATATACTACCCACCACTGCAACCTGTATGCTCTCGTTGGCTGGCCCTCACTACATATCCGTCGCCAAACCCACTGGCTCCAGGTCATCTATGAGACTTGGCTTGACAAAGCCCTACCTTATCTCAGCTCACTGGTCACCATAGCAGCACCTGCCTGTAGCACGCACTCCAGCAGTTATATCTCACTGGTCATCCCCAAAGCCAACACTTACTTTGGCCGCCTTTCCTTCCAGTTCTCTACTGCCAATGACTGGAACGAATTGCAAACATCTCTGAAGCTGGAGTCTTATATCTCCATCTCCAACTTCAGGCGTCAGCTGTCAGATCAGCTTACAATCACTGTACCTGTACACAGCCCATCTGTAAATAGCACACCCAACTACCTCATCCCCATATTATTACTTACCCTCTTGCTCTTTGGCACCCCAGTATCTCTACTTGCACATCATCTGCACATCTATCACCCCAGTATTAATGCCAAAATGTCATTATTTCGCCTCTATGGCCTATTAATTGCCTTAACTCCCTAATATTCTACATTTGCACACACTGTACATAGATTTTTATATTTTTATTTTATTTTGTGTTATTTACTGTACGTTTGTTTATGTGTAACTATGTGTTGTTGTTTTTGTCACACTGCTTTGCTTTATCTTGGCCAGGTCGCAGTTGGTTAAATAAAGGGGAAATAAAAAAATAAGCAGTGTTACTGTAGTTGCTTCACAGGCTAATCTATCAATGTATTGTACTCTATTCTATTTTATAATCTGGGTGGTTCGAGCCCCAGTCCCGACACACACACCGGCTGAAGCCAGGGCATGGGTAGGTTGAAGCTAATACTGATGCTACCTGGCTGGCTGGGAGGACCCTGATTAAAGACTACAGTATAATGCTGCTACCTGGCTGGCTGGGAGGACCCTGATTAAAGACTACAGTATAATGCTGCTACCTAGCTGGCTGGGAGGGCCTGATTAAAGACTACAGTATAATGCTGCTACCTGGCTGTCTGTGAGGGCCCTGATTAAAGACTACAGTATAATGCTGCTACCTGGCTGTCTGTGAGGGCCCTGATTAAAGACTACAGTATAGTGATGCTACCTGGCTGTCTATGAGGGCCCTGATTAAAGACTACAGTATAATGCTGCTACCTGGCTGGCTGTGAGGTCACACACAGAGAAGCGGACTAACACACACACACACACACACACACACACACACACACACACACACACACACACACACACACACACACACACACACACACACACACACACACACACACACACACACACACACACACACACACACAGCTCGCTGTCTCTTCCACCCTCTTCTTCTCCCCTCTGCTCATGCTCTCTCAGATCCCATGCTTCTTAGAGCCATCTTGTCCCTGACCCCTCTGTTGTCTGAGCAGTAATGCGAGGATGGGATTTTAAAATAATCTAACACACCCCTGGCTCTTTTCATCTTCCCCATCTCCTTCCCTGCCTTCCCTGTCTTGGGGTCCTCAGCCTCACAGCACAGGGCTGGCTTTAATTAAACTGCCTGTCACCCCATATCACGCTGTGCGGATCAGTCCTGACCAGGGACCTGGCTCAGGGGAGAGAAGACCGGCGGCAGCAGACGGAAATGACTTCAGACACCAAGTACAGGGAGAGTAAGAGTCACATCCAAGATACTGCTCCCTCCTTTATACCATCTCAGCAGCATTCATCCCCTGTTGGGCTACTGTAGCTGGGGATCTGTCTCACTATTAATAGGCACTTCCTGAGTCCTGAGTGACTGGTATTCACTGCCAACAATGTGTACACATACACACACACCCACACACTCGCACACAAACACACACACACGCACACACACACACACACACGCACACAAACACACACACACACACACACACACATCTCTTCAAGTCAATCCATGCACTTGTTTTTCAGAGCAGTCAGTCAGTTTAATGTGCAGTATTTCATTTGCTCTGAGAGATGTGGACTGAAGTTGTGCGGGGTCAAAAGCTCCTCACTCAAATAAGTTGTTTTTCTCTCCCCTGATGTGCCACTTCCCCCCCACACACACACACACACACACACACACACACACACACACACACACACACACACACACACACACACACACACACACACACACACACACACACACACACACACACACACACACACACACACACACACACACACATATACACACACATATACACACAGTATAGTTATGAGGAAGGGCAGTTTGATGGGAGGGAGTTCTTGTCTCAGATGCATTGTTCCTGGCTGGGAGCAAGAGAGTGTACCGGTTATGGTTTTTAATGGAGGCAGCAACTGATTTATTCACAATATGACACTGCTAATATCATCATAACATCTAGTAGCGGGGAGGGGGGGGGGCTTTAAATAAATCACACTGTTTCATACACCACCCTCTGCAAAATGTGTATTAAAATATCTGTTTTTACTGTCTGTTGTTCCATTAACTCTGCATTTGATGGTTGTGGTTCAGTGTCGGAGCCCAGAACCACCGATCCCAGGCCAATGTAGTTGAGCTCCGAGCAGCAGAGTAAATAATACTACTCAAGGAATGTATTTCAGTCTCTAAAGTAGATTTCCATCTGAGCCCTCTAGATTGTTTCACATCTCTGGTAATCAGGCACGAAATGCAAGGCAGGAAGCAGAACAGCAAAAGCTTTGTTTCATGTGATTCGCAGGCAGGAAATGTCCTTGGTGGTGAACTAGTATGTAAATGAATGGGATCCAATTTGATGTTCTATATGAACTGAAAAAGACACGTAACATGTCATATAGATGATAGATATCGACACTGTGACATTTGTTTTTACCCCGGCCATAGAATGCTGTTGTCACAAGCACTTTCCAATGGTGTTGTTTTGTTCTCTCTGTTTTGTTCTGTCCTCATCCTGTAGCCGAGTGCGGTTCGTCGGTGATAGACAATGAGGGGATCATGTTGTCGCCAAACTACCCGATGAACTACGAGAACAACCATGAGTGCATCTACAGCATCCAGGTGCAGGCTGGGAAGGGAATCAACATCTCTGCCAGGACCTTCCATCTGGCCCAGGGGGACATTCTCAAGGTACTGGTCTCTGTCTCTCTCTGTCTCTCTCTCTGTGTGTCTCTCTATGTGTCTCTCTCTATGTCTCTCGCTGTTTCTCTCTCTGTGTCTCTCTGTGTCTCTCGGTGTCTCTCTGTGTCGTGTCGCTCTCTGTCTCTTTCTCTCTGTCTCTTTCTGTCTCTCTCTCTCTGTGTCTCTCTCTGTGTCTCTCTCTGTGTCTCTCTCTGTGTCTCTCTCTATGTGTCTCTCTGTCTCTCTCTATGTGTCTCTCTCTGTCTCTCTCTGTCTCTCTCTGTGTCTCTCTCTCTCTGTCTCTCTTCTCTCTCTCTCTCTCTCTCTCTCTCTCTCTCTCTCTCTCTCTCTCTCTCTCTCTCTCTCTCTCTGTCTTTGTCTCTGTCTCTGTCTCTCTCTCTGTTTCTCCCTCTGTCTCTTTCTCTCTGTGTCTCTTTCTGTCTCTCTCTCTCTCTCTCTCTCTCTCTCTCTCTCTCTCTCTCTCTCTCTCTCTCTCTCTCTCTCTCTCTCTCTGTCTCTGTCTTGGAGTGTATGGCATGCCTGGGATGATCAATGGCACTCAAGCATGTGGATTCTGTCCATGTCTGTCTCTCTCTCTCTCTCTCTCTCTCTCTCTGTCTCTCTCTGTGTTTCTCCCTCTCTGTCTCTTTCTCTCTGTGTCTCTTTCTCTCTCTCTCTGTGTCTCTGTCTCTCTCTGTGTCTCTCTGTGTCTCTCTCTGTCTCTCTCTGTCTCTCTCTGTGTCTCTCTCTATGTGTCTCTCTATGTGTCTCTCTCTGTCTCTCTCTATGTGTCTCTCTCTGTGTCTCTCTCTCTCTCTCTCTCTCTCTATTTCTCTCGCTCTCTCTGTCTCTCATTCTCTCTGTGTCTCTCCCTATTTCCCTCCCTCTGTCTCTCTCTGTATTTCTCTCTCTCTCTGTCTATTTCTCTCTGTCTCTTTCTGTCTCTCTCTCTCTCTGTCTCTCTGTCTGTCTCTCGCTGTGTCTCTCTCTGTCTCTGTGTCTCTCTCTGTCTCTCTCTGTGTGTCTCTCTCTGTCTCTCTCTGTGTCTCTCTCTGTGTCTCTCTCTCTCTCTCTCTCTCTCTGTCTCTCTCTCTGTCTTGGAGTGTATGGCATGCCTGTGATGATCAATGACACTCAAGCATGTGGATTCTGTCCATGGTAGTGAGCCTTGCCCGAGACCAAAGGGCCCTTAGTGCTGGAGCCTATCTCCCATTTCTGTAGTGTGAGGCAGCTTGATGTACATGTACATGTGGATTCTGACCATGGTACTTAAGAGACAAGTCTGCCATAAAAAGTAGTCCTCCTTTAAATATTGTCAATAAGCAGTTGACAATAATTAATCTCATCAATGGCTTTATGCAGGCTACATTAGCCTGTAATCTGAACTGAATATCACTGGCTATAGCTACGGCCACGTATGAAACAACAGAGTTCTAGATCCATGGGTTGATTTATTTAGACTAAGCCTCTTGTTAAGATAGAACACCTGTCAGCCTATTGGTGTGGAGCAGTCAATGGAGTCAGACGCAACGCGTGTCTGGACACAGCCCTTTGTCGTGGTATATTGGCGATATTCAGTACCACAAACCCCTGAGGTGTCTTATTGCTATTATAAACTGGTTACCAACGTAATTAGAGCAGTACAAATACATGTTTTGTCACACCCGTGGCATATGGTCTGATATACCACGATGTTCAACCTATCAGTGTTCAGGGCTTGAACCACCCGGTTTATAATGACAATATATCCAAATGCTAAAACATGATTGAAAAGTAGTTGACAAAAATACATTTATGTTGCAAAAACAAACTTACTTGGTCTATAGCAGTAGCAATAACTAGCAATAAATTGGCATAGTGTCAATGAAACAAGCCACACAGCTGAGCTTTGTATTAGCTGGCAGAGCTCTGTAACAATAGAATTACCTCAAGAGCAGCTCTCCTTGAATGAAGAACGGGCATCATTAACAAGGACCTACTCTCACCTGTCATAAACCATTAGCACCCTTTTTAACAGGTAGCCTACATTCTCATTAGCTAGGCTATTACACACTTGACATTGCAGTGGCAAATTCTTAACAAAAAAAAACAAAGCCATAATTTGCATGAACATAACATTTTAAAACATCCCCGAAATGGGAGAAACCAATTCAAGAGAGGCACGCAACCTGTGGCTTAAAACCGTGAACATTACTGGCCCACGCTCATATAGGGAAGCCAGTTTACGGAGGTGGTAAGTAGAATGGGTTGACGATCCGGTGGACATTTGAACTACCATTGTCACTGTATTTAGAATGTATTGGCAGTTAGTTTATTGTAAGCCCATAGTGTGTACCTTACCCAAATGTACCTTACCCAAATGTACCTTACCCAAATGTACCTTACCCAAATCATGAACACTTTTTAAAAAACATTTTATTTGTAGACTTATTAACGTTATTTGAAAGTGTATTTTTGCTAGTTAGTAGCTATATCGGTTTATGTAGTGTCTATGTAGCTATATTGGTTTATGTAGTGTCTATGTAGCTATATCGGTTTATGTAGTGTCTATGCAGCTCTACCGGTTTATGTAATGTCTGTAGTGTCTATGTAGCTATATCAGTTTATGTAGTGTCTATGTAGCTATATCGGGCTTATGTATTGTCTATGTAGCTCTATTGATTTATGTAGGGTCTGTAGCTATATCGGTTTATGTACTGTCTATGTAGCTCTATCGGTTTATGTCATGTCTATGTAGCTATATCGGTTTATGTAGTGTCTATGTAGCTATATTGGATTATGTAGTGTCTATGTGGCTATATCGGTTTATGTCATTTCTATGTAGCTATATTGGATTATGTAGAGTCTATGTCGCTCTATCAGATTATGTAGTGTCTATGTAGCTCTATCAGATTATGTAGTGACTATGTAGCTCTATGAGGTTATGTAGTGTCTATGTAGCTCTATCAGATTATGTAGTGACTATGTAGCTCTATCAGATTATGTAGTGACTATGTAGCTCTGAGTTTATTTAGTGACTATGTAGCTCTATCAGTTTATTTAGTGTTTATGTAGCTGTATCAGATTATGCCATGTCTATGAAGCTCTATCTGTTTATGTAGAGTCTATGTAGCTCTATTCCATTATGTAGTGTCTATGTAGCTCTATTGGATTATGTCATGTCTATGTAGCTCTATCAGTTTGTCATATCTATGAAGCTCTATCTGTTTATGTAGAGTCTATCTAGCTCTATCTGTTTATGTAGTGACTATCTAGCTCTATCTGTTTATGTAGTGTCTATGTATCTCTATGAGGTTATGTCGTGTCTATGAAGTACTATCAGATTATGTAGTGACTATGGAGCTCTATTGGATTATGTAGTGTCTATGTAGCTCTATGAGGTTATGTCATGTCTATGAAGTACTATCAGATTATGTAGTGACTATGTAGCTCTATGAGGTTATGTAGTGTCTATGTAGCTCTATCAGATTATGTAGTGACTATGTAGCTCTATCAGATTATGTAGTGACTATGTAGCTCTATGAGGTTATGTAGTGTCTATGTAGCTCTATCGGATTATGTAGTGACTATGTAGCTCTATCAGTTTATTTAGTGACTATGTAGCTCTATGAGGTTATGTAGTGTCTATGTAGCTCTATCGGATTATGCCATGTCTATGAAGCTCTATTGCATTATGTCATGTCTTATAGCTCTATCAGTTTATGCCATGTCTATGAAGCTCTATCTGTTTGTGTAGTGTCTATGTAGCTCTATCGGATTATGTAGTGTCTATGTAGCTCTATGAGGTAATGTAGTGTCTATGTAGCTCTATTGGATTATGTCATGTCTATGTAGCTCTATCAGTTTATGTAGTGACTATTTAGCTCTATGAGGTTATGTAGTGTCTATGTAGCTCTATGAAGTTATGTCGTGTCTATGAAGTACTATCAGATTATGTAGTGTCTATGTAGCTCTATTTGATTATGTAGTGTCTATGTAGCTCTATCGGATTATGTAGTGACTATGTAGCTCTATCGGTTTATTTAGTGACTATGTAGCTCTGAGGTTATGTAGTGTCTATGTAGCTCTATTGGATTATGTCATGTCTATGTAGCTCTATCAGTTTATGTAGTGACTATTTAGCTCTATGAGGTTATGTAGTGTCTATGTAGCTCTATGAAGTTATGTCGTGTCTATGAAGTACTATCAGATTATGTAGTGTCTATGTAGCTCTATTTGATTATGTAGTGTCTATGTAGCTCTATCGGATTATGTAGTGACTATGTAGCTCTATCGGTTTATTTAGTGACTATGTAGCTCTGAGGTTATGTAGTGTCTATGTAGCTCTATTGGATTATGTCATGTCTTATAGCTCTATCAGTTTATGCCATGTCTATGAAGCTCTATCTGTTTATGTAGTGTCTATGTAGCTCTATCGGATTATGTAGTGTCTATGTAGCTCTATCAGATTATGTAATGCCTATGTAGCTCTCTCTGTTTATTTACAGTCTATGTAGCTCTATCAGTTTATTTAGAGTCTATGTAGCTCTATCTGTTTAATGTGGCTGTTGTCTTCTATGTAATGTTGTCTGTAAATGTTGATGGTTTAATAGCGTCTTTAACTCAGTGATCTTTAATGCAAGACACATTTCTCTATAAGGCCTAATAAATTAACTAATGTGAACTCTTATCTCCGCAGATCTATGATGGTAAAGACAGCACTGCTCATGTCCTGGGGGCGTTTACAGGCTCAGCCATGCTGGGTCTCACCCTCATCAGTACCTCAAACAACCTGTGGCTGGAGTTCTACTCTGACCCGGAGTCCACCGGAGAGGGCTTCAAGCTGGTCTACTCTAGTAAGTTCCCAACCAGTCTTCAAGCTGGTCATACTCTAACCAGTCTTCAAGGTGGTCTGCTCTAGTAAGTTACCAACCAGTCTTCAAGCTAGTTGTACTCTAGTACGTTTCCAACCAGTCTTCAAGGTGGTCTGCTCTAGTAAGTTACCAACCAGTCTTCAAGCTGGTCGTATTCTAGTAAGTTACCAACCAGTCTTCAAGCTGGTCGTACTCTAGTAAGTTACCAACTAGCCGTAGAGCTGGTTGTACTCTAGTAAATTACCAACCAGTCTTCAAGCTGGTCGTACTCTAGTAAATTACCAACCAGTCTTCAAGCTGGTCGTACTCTAGTAAATTAACAACCAGTCTTCAAGCTGGTCGTATTCTAGTAAATTACCAACCAGTCTTCAAGCTGGTCGTACTCTAGTAAGTTACCAACCAGTCTTCAAGCTGGTCGTACTCTAGTAAATTACCAACCAGTCTTCAAGCTGGTCGTACTCTAGTAAGTTACCAACTAGTCGTAGAGCTGGTTGTACTCTAGTAAGTTACCAACCGGTCTTCAAGCTGGTCGTACTCTAGTAAATTACCAACCAGTCTTCAAGCTGGTCGTACTCTAGTAAGTTACCAACTAGTCGTAGAGCTGGTTGTACTCTAGTAAGTTACCAACCAGTCTTCAAGCTGGTCGTACTCTAGTAAATTACCAACCAGTCTTCAAGCTGGTCGTACTCTAGTAAATTACCAACCAGTCTTCAAGCTGGTCGTACTCTAGTAAGTTACCAACCAGTCTTCAAGCTGGTCGTACTCTAGTAAGTTACCAACCAGTCTTCAAGCTGGTCGTACTCTAGTAAGTTACCAACCAGTCTTCAAGGTGGTCTGCTCAAGTAAGTTACCAACCAGTCTTCAAGCTGGTTGTACTCTAGTAAGTTACTAACTAGTCGTAGAGCTGGTCGTATTCTAGTAAGTTACCAACCAGTCTTCAAGCTGGTCGTACTCTAGTAAGTTACCAACCAGTCTTCAAGCTGGTCGTACTCTAGTAAGTTACCAACTAGTCGTAGAGCTGGTTGTACTCTAGTAAGTTACCAACCAGTCTTCAAGCTGGTCGTACTCTAGTAAATTACCCACCAGTCTTCAAGCTGGTCGTACTCTAGTAAGTTACCAACCAGTCTTCAAGCTGGTCGTACTCTAGTAAATTACCAACCAGTCTTCAAGCTGGTCATACTCTAGTAAATTACCAACCAGTCTACAAGCTGGTCATACTCTAGTAAGTTACCAACCAGTCTTCAAGCTGGTCGTACTCTAGTAAATTACCAACCAGTCTTCAAGCTGGTCGTACTCTAGTAAATTACCAACCAGTCTTCAAGCTGGTCGTATTCTAGTAAGTTACCAACTAGTCGTAGAGCTGTGGTTCTGGAAACACTTGCTATAATAACTCTATTTTTTAAAAATATTTTAGTTAATTTTTACAGATTTAATTAAAAAATAACAACTTCACATTTCCACAGACAGAGTCCCACAAAAATAAACATCATGTTGACTAATAATTACTGCACAAGAGTAAAAATAAACACACCATCTCAAAGACTAATGAATATCAATAATAATTATAGTAACTTTAAATTACACTCAATTATAAGGTGTGTTTTCTGAACATTTGTAAATTGTTTGCTAATTGTAAAACATGAGTTATAAATGATCTACTAATTGCTTATTATTGAAAGTTAATATAAAATGTTACCTTGGTTCTCAATGATCCAGACTGGGATGGGGTCATCCTATGATTGATTACCCAGACACACTGATGTAGATAGGACCCTAATAAAAGGCTTGGAGAGGGAGTGATCATCATATTGTGTTATGAGATGTTACCTTTGTCATGATTCCGCATCATGTTGATATTTAGAAGGAATAGAGTAGAGGTGTTTGTTGTTCACTCTAGATTTACACTGAGTAGACAAAACATTAGGAACACCTCATTCACGTAATTGGAGTAAAATACTTAGGCTTCTACTTGCAGCTTATACATTTACGGACACAGTATCCATCCAGTGCATCCATCCAGAAACACTGAGTAGACAAAACATTAAGAACACCTGTTCTTTCCATGACACAGACTGACCAGGTGAATCCAGGTGAAAGCTGTGATCCCTTATGGAAGTCACTTGTTAAATCCACTTCAATCAGTGTAGATGAAGGGGAGGAGACCTGGTTAAAGAAGGATTATTAATCCTTGAGACAATTGCGACATGGATTGTGTATGTTTGCCATTCAGACGGTGAATGAGAAAGACAAAATATTTAAATGCCTTTGAACGGGGTATGGTAGTAGGTCCCAGGCACACTGGTTTGTGTCAAGAACTGCAAATACTGCTGGGCTTTTCACGTTCAACAGTTTCCTGTGTGTAGCAAGAATGATCCACCAACCCAAAGGACATCCAGCAACTTGACACAACTGTGGGAAACATTGGAGTCAACATGGGCTAGCATCCCCATGGAACACTTTCGACACCTTGTAGAGTCCATGCTCCGACGAATTGAGGCTTGTGCTCCTAATGTTTGGTATACCACTCGTATCAGTCTCTCCCATCTCTCCATCTGCGTTGTAAAACAATTAGGAGTTAAAGGGTATTAAAACGCTGTTGACAGCCTGGAGTGGATTTCAAGGGATTAAACCACAGCTTGGTCCAAGGTAGTATCAATTACCTGAAAAAGAGCCACGACGCTGGTCTTTGTTGACCTCGTCCCAGCCCCCCGTAGAAAATCCGACTTTGTATTGGCACAGAGGTAAAAGAACACAAGAATCCATGTGTTGAACTAGCCAGTAGCTAGCCTGTGTAACATTCAGCAGGGTGTCAGTTCTGACAGAGATGATAGAAAATAAAGATCAACCCACTGGTGGGAGAATTCATGTGTTGAACTAGCCAGTAGCTAGTCTGTGTAACATTCAGCAGGGTGTCAGTTCTGACAGAGATGATAGAAAATAAAGATCAACCCGCTGGTGGGCTAATCTCATTTGAAATCTATAAAATCTGTGTCTGGTGGGAGAATTCATTCCACCTTCACGATTAGCTGTTTGATTGCATAATAAAGGTCAGTGGAAGCCCAGGGCCAAGTCTCACAATGGCACCCTATTTCCTACATAGTTGCACTACTTTTGACCAGAGCCCTATGGCTGACTCTATAAGCTCTGGTCAAAAGTAGTGCACTAAATAGGGAATAGGGTGCCATTTGGCACATCCATACCATATTAACGTATGGATGATGTGTGTGTTGTTATTGTATTACTACATATTAACCTATGGATGATGTGTGTGTTGTTATTGTATTACTACATATTAACGTATGGATGATGTGTGTGTTGTTATTGTATTACTACATATTAACGTATGGATGATGTGTGTGTTGTTATTGTATTACTACATATTAACGTATGGATGATGTGTGTGTTGTTATTGTATTACTACATATTAACGTATGGATGATGTGTGTGTTGTCATTGTATTACTACATATTAACCTATGGATGATGTGTGTCATTGTATTACTACATATTAACGTATGGATGATGTGTGTGTTGTTATTGTATTACTACATATTAACCTATGGATGATGTGTGTGTTGTTATTGTATTACTACATATTAACCTATGGATGATGTGTGTGTTGTTATTGTATTACTACATATTAACCTATGGATGATGTGTGTGTTGTCATTGTATTACTACATATTAACGTATGGATGATGTGTGTCATTGTATTACTACATATTAACGTATGGATGATGTGTGTGTTGTTATTGTATTACTACATATTAACGTATGGATGATGTGTGTTGTTATTGTATTACTACATATTAACGTATGGATGATGTGTGTGTTGTTATTGTATTACTACATATTAACGTATGGATGATGTGTGTGTTGTTATTGTATTACTACATATTAACGTATGGATGATGTGTGTTATTGTATTACTACATATTAACCTATGGATGATGTGTGTCATTGTATTACTACATATTAACGTATGGATGATGTGTGTCATTGTATTACTACATATTAACGTATGGATGATGTGTGTGTTGTTATTGTATTACTACATATTAACCTATGGATGATGTGTGTGTTGTTATTGTATTACTACATATTAACGTATGGATGATGTGTGTGTTGTTATTGTATTACTACATATTAACGTATGGATGATGTGTGTGTTGTTATTGTATTACTACATATTAACGTATGGATGATGTGTGTGTTGTTATTGTATTACTACATATTAACGTATGGATGATGTGTGTGTTGTTATTGTATTACTACATATTAACGTATGGATGATGTGTGTGTTGTTATTGTATTACTACATATTAACCTATGGATGATGTGTGTGTTGTTATTGTATTACTACATATTAATGTATGGATGATGTGTGTGTTGTTATTGTATTACTACATATTAACGTATGGATGATGTGTGTGTTGTTATTGTATTACTACATATTAACCTATGGATGATGTGTGTGTTGTTATTGTATTACTACATATTAACCTATGGATGATGTGTGTGTTGTTATTGTATTACTACATATTAACGTATGGATGATGTGTGTGTTGTTATTGTATTACTACATATTAACCTATGGATGATGTGTGTCATTGTATTACTACATATTAACGTATGGATGATGTGTGTTATTGTATTACTACATATTAACCTATGGATGATGTGTGTCATTGTATTACTACATATTAACCTATGGATGATGTGTGTCATTGTATTACTACATATTAACCTATGGATGATGTGTGTCATTGTATTACTACATATTAACGTATGGATGATGTGTGTGTTGTTATTGTATTACTACATATTAACCTATGGATGATGTGTGTCATTGTATTACTACATATTAACCTATGGATGATGTGTGTCATTGTATTACTACATATTAACGTATGGATGATGTGTGTGTTGTTATTGTATTACTACATATTAACCTATGGATGATGTGTGTGTTGTTATTGTATTACTACATATTAACCTATGGATGATGTGTGTGTTGTTATTGTATTACTACATATTAACCTATGGATGATGTTGTCATTGTATTACTACATATTAACGTATGGATGATGTGTGTCATTGTATTACTACATATTAACGTATGGATGATGTGTGTGTTGTTATTGTATTACTACATATTAACGTATGGATGATGTGTGTTGTTATTGTATTACTACATATTAACGTATGGATGATGTGTGTGTTGTTATTGTATTACTACATATTAACGTATGGATGATGTGTGTGTTGTTATTGTATTACTACATATTAACGTATGGATGATGTGTGTGTTGTTATTGTATTACTACATATTAACCTATGGATGATGTGTGTCATTGTATTACTACATATTAACGTATGGATGATGTGTGTCATTGTATTACTACATATTAACGTATGGATGATGTGTGTGTTGTTATTGTATTACTACATATTAACCTATGGATGATGTGTGTGTTGTTATTGTATTACTACATATTAACCTATGGATGATGTGTGTGTTGTTATTGTATTACTACATATTAACCTATGGATGATGTGTGTGTTGTTATTGTATTACTACATATTAACCTATGGATGATGTGTGTGTTGTTATTGTATTACTACATATTAACCTATGGATGATGTGTGTGTTGTTATTGTATTACTACATATTAACCTATGGATGATGTGTGTGTTGTTATTGTATTACTACATATTAACCTATGGATGATGTGTGTATTGTTATTGTATTACTACATATTAACCTATGGATGATGTGTGTGTTGTTATTGTATTACTACATATTAACGTATGGATGATGTGTGTGTTGTTATTGTATTATTACATATTAACGTATGGATGATGTGTGTGTTGTTATTGTATTACTACATATTAATGTATGGATGATGTGTGTGTTGTTATTGTATTACTACATATTAACCTATGGATGATGTGTGTGTTGTTATTGTATTACTACATATTAACGTATGGATGATGTGTGTGTTGTTATTGTATTACTACATATTAATGTATGGATGATGTGTGTGTTGTTATTGTATTACTACATATTAACCTATGGATGATGTGTGTGTTGTTATTGTATTACTACATATTAACCTATGGATGATGTGTGTGTTGTTATTGTATTACTACATATTAACGTATGGATGATGTGTGTATTGTTATAGTATTACTAGATATGGATAATGTGTGTTATTGTATTACTACATATTACTGCTTTGTTGGAGCTAGAAACATAAGCATTTTGTTACACCAGCAACAGCATCTGCCAATCTGTGCACAAGACAAATAAACCTTGATTTGATTTGAATCACTGTGCTAGGTGAATCACTGTGCTAGGTGAAAATTGCCACCGTTAATCAGTCCCAATACCCTCCTGCCTCAGCCACATACTATGTTAAGGTCAGTCATGGTGACTGTTTTTTTCTCAGGGTATAGAGCATTGCCGTCATGGCGACTGTTTTTTCTCAGGGTATAGAGCATTGCCGTCATGGCGACTGTTTTTTCTCAGGGTATAGAGCATTGCCGTCATGGCGACTGTTTTTTTCTCAGGATATAGAGCATTGCCGTCGTGGCAACTGTTTTTTTCTCAGGGTATAGAGCATTGCCGTCATGGTGACTGTTTTTTTCTCAGGGTATAGAGCAATGCCGTTATGGTGACTGCTCAGTAGTCTATGAGTGTCATGTATTGTCATGTTATGTCTTGTTCCTGTTCTTTCTCTTCACTTCGTTTCCCCCTGCTGGTCGTATTAGGTTACCTTCTCTTCCTTTCCTTCCCCCAGCTGTTCCTCATCTCCTCTAACTACCTCGTTTACTCTCTCCCACCTGTTCCCTTTTTTCCCTCTGATTAGGTCTCTATTTCTCTCTCTGTTTCTGCTTCTGTCTTTGTCAGATTCTCGTTTGCTTCACCCTTGTCCCGTCCTGTCGTAATCTGCCTCTTCATCAGATGCTACGTGTGATCAGGTACCTCTGTCCTCTACAACCCGCGCCTACCCGGAGAGACCAGCAGTCTGTTGCCGCTAACCCTGCTATTCTCCTCTGCTGCTAGAAGGGGACTCTCCTGTAAAGATCAGAGGACTTTATGATTTATTTGTCGCCCTCTCTGCGGGTTGTCTATTTTGTCAATCGATACATCTGAAGAGGATATATGTCTTCCCTGTGTTTGAACATTAAAAGACTCTGTTTCTGTTAAACCGCTTTTGGGTCCTCACTCACCTACATAACAGAAGAATCTGACCAAGAATGGACCCAGCGACTTCGGATCCTCTCCACTCAGCCGTCGAGATCCAGGGAGCGATGCTAGGCAGACACGAGCAGGAATTGTCTGCTGCTCGACATGCCGTTGAGACCCTGGCCGCCCAAGTCTCCAACCTCTCGAAACATATTCACCATCTCCGCCTCGATCCACCGGCCACTTCCAGGGCTTCCGAGTCTCCGGAGCCCAGAATTAATAACCCGCCGTGTTACTCTGGGGAGCCCACTGAATGCCGCTCGTTCCTCACCCAGTGTGATATTGTGTTTTCTCTCCAGCCCAACACTTACTCCAGGGGCACAGCTCGTATCGCCTACGTCATATCTCTCCTTACTGGACGGGCTCGTGAGTGGGGCACGGCAATCTGGGAGGCGAGGGCTGAGTGTACTAACCAGTATCAGAACTTTAAGGAGGAGATGATACAGGTTTTTGATCGTTCTGTTTTTGGGGAAGAAGCTTCCAGGGCCCTGTCTTCCCTATGTCAAGGTAATCGATCCATAACTGATTACTCTATAGAGTTTCGCACTCTTGCTGCCTCCAGTGACTGGAACGAGCCGGCTTTGCTCGCTCGTTTTCTGGAGGGTCTCCGCGCGGAGGTAAAGGATGAGATTCTCTCCCGGGAGGTTCCTTCCAGCGTGGATTCCTTGATTGAACTCTCTATTCGCATAGAACGACGGGTTGATCTTCGTCACCGAGCTCGTGGAAGGGAGCTCGCGTTATCCGTTGCCCCCCTCTCCGCATCACTACCATCTTCCTCCACTGGCTCGGGTGCTGAGCCTATGCAGCTGGGGGGTATTCGCATCTCGACTAAGGAGAGGGAACGGAGAATCACCGCCTCTGTCTCTATTGCGGTTCCGCTGGTCATTTTGTCACTTCATGTCCAGTACAAGCCAGAGCTCATCAGTAAGCGGAGGGCTACTGGTGAGCGCTACTACTCAGGTCTCTCCTTCAAGATCCTGTACTACCTTGTTGGTCGATCTACGCTGGACCGGTTCGGCAGCTTCCTGCAGTGCCTTGATAGACTCTGGGGCGGAGGGCTGTTTTATGGACGAAGCCTGGGCTCGGGAACATGACATTCCTCTCAGACGGTTAGGGGAGCCCACGGCCTTGTTCGCCTTGGATGGTAGTCCTCTCCCCAGGATTCAGCGTGAAACGCTACCTTTAACCCTCACTGTCTCTGGTAATCATAGCGAAACCATTTCTTTTTTAATTTTTCGTTCACCTTTTACACCTGTTGTTTTGGGTCATCCCTGGCTAGTGTGTCATAATCCTTCTATTAATTGGTCTAGTAATTCTATCCTCTCCTGGAACGTCTCTTGTCATGTGAAGTGTTTAATGTCTGCTATCCCTCCTGTTTCCTCTGTCTCTTCTTCACAGGAGGAGCCTGGTGATTTGACAGGGGTGCCGGAGGAATATCACGATCTGCGCACGGTGTTCAGTCGGTCCAGGGCCACTTCCCTTCCTCCGCACCGGTCGTATGATTGTAGTATTGATCTCCTTCCGGGAACCACTCCCCTCCGGGGTAGACTATACTCTCTGTCGGCTCCCGAACGTTAGGCTCTCAAAGATTATTTGTCTGTAGCTCTCGACGCCGGTACCGTAGTCCCCTCCACCTCTTCCGCCGGAGCGGGGTTTTTTTTTGTTAAGAAAAAGGACGGGACCCTGTGTCCCTGCGTAGATTATCGAGGGCTGAATGACATAACGGTTAAGAATCGTTATCTGCTTCCCCTTATGTCTTCAGCCTTCGAGATCCTGCAGGGAGCCAGGTTTTTCACTAAGTTGGACCTTCGTAACGCTTACCATCTCGTGCGCATCAGGGAGGGGGACGAGTGGAAAACGGCGTTTAACACTCCGTTAGGGCACTTTGAATACCGGGTTCTGCCGTTCGGCCTCGCTAACGCTCCAGCTGTCTTTCAGGCATTAGTGAATGATGTACTGAGAGACATGCTGAACATCTTTGTTTTCGTTTACCTTGACGATATCCTGATTTTTTCACCGTCACTCCAGATTCATGTTCAGCACGTTCGACGTGTCCTCCAGCGCCTTTTAGAGAATTGTCTTTATGTGAAGGCTGAGAAGTGCTCTTTTCATGCCTCCTCCGTCACATTTCTCGGTTCTGTTATTTCCGCTGAAGGCATTAAGATGGATCCCGCTAAGGTCCAAGCTGTCAGCGATTGGCCCGTCCCTAAGTCACGTGTCGAGTTGCAGCGCTTTCTCGGCTTCGCGAATTTCTATCGTCGTTTCATCCGTAATTTCGGTCAGGTGGCAGCTCCTCTCACAGCCCTTACTCCTGTCAAGACGTGCTTTAAGTGGTCCGTTTCTGCCCAGGGAGCTTTTGATCTCCTCAAGAAGCGTTTTACATCCGCACCTATCCTTGTTACACCTGACGTCTCTAGACAGTTCATTGTCGAGGTTGACGCGTCAGAGGTGGGCGTGGGAGCCATTCTTTCCCAGCGCTCCCGTTCTGACGACAAGGTCCACCCTTGCGCGTATTTTTCTCATCGCCTGTCGCCGTCGGAACGTAACTATGATGTGGGAAACCGCGAACTGCTCGCCATCCGCTTAGCCCTAGGCGAATGGCGACAGTGGTTGGAGGGGGCGACCGTTCCTTTTGTCGTTTGGACTGACCATAGGAACCTTGAGTACATCCGTTCTGCCAAACGACTTAATACGCGTCAGGCTCGTTGGGCGCTGTTTTTCGCTCGTTTCGAGTTTGTTATTTCTTATCGTCCGGGCTCTAAGAACACCAAGCCTGATGCTTTATCCCGTCTCTTCAGTTCTTCAGTAGCCTCCACCGAGCCCGAGGGGATTCTCCCTGAGGGGCGTGTTGTCGGGTTGACTGTCTGGGGAATTGAGAGGCAGGTAAAGCAAGCACTCACTCACACTCCGTCGCCGCGCGCTTGTCCTAGGAACCTTCTTTTCGTTCCCATTCCTACTCGTCTGGCCGTTCTTCAGTGGGCTCACTTTGCCAAGTTAGCCGGCCAGCCCGGCGTTCGGGGTACGCTTGCTTCTATTCTCCAGCGTTTTTGGTGGCCCACTCAGGAGCGTGACACGCGTTGTTTCGTGGCTGCTTGTTCGGACTGCGCGCAGACTAAGTCCGGTAACTCCCCTCCTGCCGGCCGTCTCAGACCGCTTTCCATTCCCTCTCGACCGTGGTCTCACATCGCCTTAGACTTTATTACCGGACTGCCTTCGTCAGCGGGGAAGACTGTTATTCTAACGGTTGTCGATAGGTTCTCTAAGGCGGCTCATTTTATTCCCCTCGCTAAGCTTCCTTCTGCTAAAGAGACGGCACAAATCATCATTGAGAATGTTTTCAGAATTCATGGCCTTCCGTCAGACGCCGTTTCGGACAGGGGTCCGCAATTCACGTCTCAATTTTGGAGGGAGTTTTGCCGTTTGATTGGGGCTTCCGTCAGTCTCTCTTCCGGTTTTCACCCCCAGTCTAACGGTCAAGCAGAACGGGCCAATCAGACTATTGGTCGCGTCTTACGCAGTCTTTCTTTTCGTAACCCTGCGTCTTGGGCAGAACAGCTCCCCTGGGCAGAATACGCTCACAACTCGCTTCCTTCGTCTGCGACCGGGCTATCTCCTTTTCAGAGTAGCCTCGGGTACCAGCCTCCTCTGGCCTCGTCCCAGCTCGCCGAGTCCAGCGTCCCCTCCGCTCAGGCTTTTGTCCAATGTTGTGAGCGCACCTGGAAGAGGGTCAGGTCTGCACTTTGCCGTTATAGGGCGCAGACTGTGAGAGCCGCTAATAAGCGTAGGACTAAGAGTCCTAGATATTGTCGCGGTCAGAGAGTATGGCTCTCCACTCAAAACCTTCCCCTTAAGACAGCTTCTCGCAAGTTGACCCCGCGGTTCATTGGTCCGTTCCGTATTTCTCAGGTCATTAATCCTGTCGCAGTGCGACTTCTTCTTCCGCAACATCTTCGTCGCGTCCACCCGGTCTTCCATGTCTCCTGTGTTAAGCCCTTTCTTCGCGCCCCCGTTCGTCTTCCCCCCCATCCTTGTCGAGGGCGCACCTATCTACAGGGTCCGTAAGATTTTGGACATGCGTCCTCGGGGGCCGTGGTCATCAGTACCTAGTGGATTGGGAGGGGTACGGTCCTGAGGAAAGGAGTTGGGTTCCATCTCGGGACGTGCTGGACCGTTCGCTGATCGATGATTTCCTCCGTTGCCGCCAGGTTTCCTCCTCGAGTGCGCCAGGAGGCGCTCGGTGAGTGGGGGGGTACTGTCATGTATTGTCATGTTATGTCTTGTTCCTGTTCTTTCTCTTCACTTCGTTTCCCCCTGCTGGTCATATTAGGTTACCTTCTCTTCCTTTCCTTCCCCCAGCTGTTCCTCATCTCCTCTAACTACCTCGTTTACTCTCTCCCACCTGTTCCCTTTTTTCCCTCTGATTAGGTCTCTATTTCTCTCTCTGTTTCTGCTTCTGTCTTTGTCAGATTCTCGTTTGCTTCACCCTTGTCCCGTCCTGTCGTAATCTGCCTCTTCATCAGATGCTACGTGTGATCAGGTACCTCTGTCCTCTACAACCCGCGCCTACCTGGAGAGACCAGCAGTCTGTTGCCGCTAACCCTGCTATTCTCCTCTGCTGCTAGAAGGGGACTCTCCTGTAAAGATCAGAGGACGTTATGATTTATTTGTCGCCCTCTCTGCGGGTTGTCTATTTTGTCAATCGATACATCTGAAGAGGATATATGTCTTCCCTGTGTTTGGACATTAAAAGACTCTGTTTCTGTTAAACCGCTTTTGGGTCCTCACTCACCTACATAACAATGAGTGTCGTGTCAAACACTATGTTGAGGCTCTACACTTAATTGGAGGCAAATGGAACTGGGTGCTTTGCATTTATGTGGGTTTTGTATTTTGAAAGGTAGCTGTCATTGTGATGAGGAGAGGGCAGAGGGATGTGTCTTGTTTTAGCTTGGCTGCGTCCTTAATATCACAGGGCAGAGTTCAAATAGGAAATTGTCAGCTGCTAAAATGTGGGGTGGCACTTTGAAAGACAAGGAAAAAGAACAGCATCATTATGTCTGTCCTATTTCTCTCAGTTGGCTGTGTAATTATGACGGCGTGCCAAATGGAAACGATTAGGGCAAGATAATAACAGGAAGTGTCTCTGACAGAAAGCCGGCCCATGCTCCTCCTGTACCGACCAACAGTTCTAGACAAATTAACCAAGCGCTTAATCCTAATTGTTCTGCCTGCTTAGTACAGGCCCCATCCCTGCCTCCGGGCCCAGTGGGATCTTCAAGCCGGAATGACTAAAGCTAATGACCACCATAACTTACATTCTCTCTGTTCTGAGCTCCTAACGACATAGGGAAAGGGTCAGTTGTCCAACTGAATATATTCAACTGAAATGTGTCTTCTACATTTAACCCAACCACTGTGAATCAGAGACGTGCGGGGGGGGCTGCCTTAATCGACATCCATGTCTTCGGCGCCCGGCGAACAGTGGGTTAACTCAGATCCTCAGCTCGAGGATTCGAGCCGGTTACTGGCCCAACGCTATAAACCACTAGGCTACTTGCCGCCCCATGTACATGCAATGCAAGCAGCACGGAAATAACTCAAAATGACTGATTGGAACATTAAGAGAGGAGGCCAAAAACTGTGTGGCTAAATCATATGCCTCCATGCCTGTGTCCAGCCTGGCGCAGGTGATATTTGTGTTAACATCACATATCTGGTTTTCAAAAAGTATTTAAAAGTTGAGCTTGATTGACCATGCCAGATGTAATAAGACGGAACCAATGGAGTAGCCCCTAAAAGTGCAAGCCCCACCCATGTGGAACTGTAGCCAGGCTCAACCAAATGCTCCAATCCTTTTTTACCCCAGAGTTGTGACATAGTGACCTCGTCCTACACTGCCAGAAGGAGGAGGATCCTCCCGAGCCTGTTTACTCTTCATGTTTCTTCTTTCTAGGGAGCTTTCCCCCGGGGCCACTGTGGTTCTGCTTGTTCTCTGGGGTCAAGTTACAGTTGCAGAGCCCTTTGTGACTTTGATTGATTTTCTTCTCTATCTCTTTCTCTCCCTCCCTCTTTCCTTCAATCCACCCCACCCCACCCACCCTTTCCCCTCCCTCTCTCCTTCAATCCACCCCACCCCACCCCACCACACCCCACCCCACCCCACCCCACCCCACAACCACCCTTTCCCCTCCCTCTCTCCTTCAATCCACCCCACCCCACCCCACAACCACCCTTTCCCCTCCCTCTCTCCTTCAATCCACCCCACCCCACCCCCAACCACCCTTTCCCCTCCCTCTCTCCTTCAATCCACCCCCCCACCCCACTCCACCCCCCACCCCACCCCAACCCCCAACCACCCTTTCCCCTCCCTCCTCCAGGCTTCGAGTTGTCCCACTGCGAAGACCCTGGAGTGCCCCAGTTTGGCTTCAAGGTCAACGACCAGGGACATTTCTCTGGCAGCACCATCACCTACAGGTGTAACCCTGGTTACACCCTGCACGGCAGCAGAGTGCTCAAGTGTATGACCGGAGAGAGACGTGCCTGGGACAACGCCCTGCCCTCTTGCATTGGTAAGGGAACAGAGTAACAAAAGGAGTGTGCATATGAATGGTAAAGCCTTATGGTCAGGATCAACTGTTGACTCTAAGCATATCGGATTGTTAGACGGCTCTCCATCTATTTTCAACTACTGTTAACCCAGTTAACCCAGTTAACCCAGTTAACCTAGTTAATCCAGTTAACCCAGTTAACCCAGTTAACCCAGTTAATCCAGTTAACCCAGTTAACCCAGTTAACCCAGCAGTACAGTACTGCAGCACAACCCTTCTCTCTTCATGTCAAGTTAACCACAGAAGAAAATGTTAACACAGCTCCCTCCCATTTGTCATAATGATCTAAGCTGCAGCCCATGCACCTCCTACTCTGCATACTGTACTGACCAGGCTAGGGGAGTGCAGACCAGACCAGGCAGAGCTCCTGCAGGTCATTGTTATGCTACAGTAGAACAACCAGCACTGCAGTCTGCAGCTGTATAATGTTAGTTAATCCAGCTGGTTTAATTCGACCTTATGTTGCATTATATCCTCTTAATTGAACTTTGTCAAACAATTTGCAGTGTTTTGCATTTCTTAAAGTGAATAGCATTAGATTTTTTTTATTTTGAATTAGTAAAATCTTGGGAAGATTGGAATATGTGAGAGTTGAATTCAACTAGCCAATACAGGAGCAACAACGGCTCAGCCGCAAAGTGGTAGGCCACACAAGCTCACAGAACGGGACTGCAGAGTGCTGAAGCGCATCCTCGGTTGCAACACTCACTACCGACTTCCAAACTGCCTCTGGAAGCAACGTCAGCACAAGGACTGTTCGTCGGGAGCTTCATAAAATGGGTTTCCATAGCTGAGCAGCCTCACACAAGCCTAAGATCACCATGTGCAATGGCAAGTGTTGTCTGGAGTGGTGTACAGCTCGCCGCCATTGGACTCTGGAGCAGTGGAAACGCTTTCTATCGAGTGATAAATCACACTTTACCATCTGGCAGTGTGACGGACGAATCTGGGTTTGGCGGATGCCAGGAGAACGCTACCTGCCCCAATGCATAGTGTCAACTGTAAAGTTTGGTGGAGGAGGAATAATGGTTTTGGGCTGTTTTTCATGGTTTTGGCTATGCCCCTTAGTTACAGTGAAGGGAAATCTTAACGCTACAGCATACAATGACATTCTAGACAATTCTGTGCTTCCAACTTTGTGGCAACAGTTTGGGGAAGGCCCTTTCCTGTTTCAGCATGACAATGCCCCCGTGCACAAAGCGAGGTCCATACAGAAATGGTTTGTCAAGATAGGTGTGGAAGAACTTGACTGGCATGCACAGAGCCCAGACCTCAAGCCCATCGAACACCTTTGTGATAAATTGGAACGCTGACTGCGAGCCAGGCCTAATCGGCCAACATCAGTGTCGCTAATGCTCTTGTGGCTGAAAGGAAGCAAGACCCACAGACAATGTTCTAACATCTAGTGGAAAGTCTACCCAGAAGAGTTGAGGCTGTTATAGCAGCAAAGGGGGGACCAACTCCATATTAATGTCCATGATTTTGGAATGAGATGTTTGACAAGCAGGTGCCAATATACTTTTGCTCATGTATTGCAAAAGCAAACAAGAGGCAGAAGATCTATTAGAGAAAACATGCCGTATCAACTGAATATCAGTACAGTGCTCCAAGCAGGACACATTTAGCATTGTGTCAGTGTCTGTCAATGGGATTGGACGATTAAGTGGGTAACAGCAAGTTACAGTCTGCTATCTCTCTTTTCTGTTGATTTTAGATTTGTAAGTGGCCAATCAGATGTGATTGAGCACCCCTGAGAAGCCAATGATGTGTGATTGAACGTTTGCTTTGTGAGGAATGAGCTCCATAGGATGTTGGTTAAGACTAGAGGGAGGAAGCGAGATGGGGACCTCTCTTTCTCTCTCTCTCTCTCTCCCTCTCTCCGGTATCTAAAAACGTCTCTAATGTAGAGTATAAATCAATAGCGATCTGAACCTTGTTATTCAAGCTTCATTGAACTGTGCATCCATTGTTTGTCATGTAGACGGATTATGCAAATGAACCTGCTGAAAGGAAACGCAGATGTGGGCTCCATTAATAATAAAACCCAAACGTCCTGAAGTCAACCAGGCCAGTTTTTCTGGAGGAGGGAGAGAGAGTGAATGCGAAAGAGAGACAGAGCATGAGAATGAGAGAGAGGGGCGGGGACAGGGAGACAGAGAGTGAGAGAGAAAAAGATGGGAAGTGAGTAAGAGAGAGAAGGATGGTGGAAGGACAGAGATTGAGAGAGAAAGAGACAGGAAGTGAGTAAGAGAGAGAGCGAGAGATGGTGGGAGGACAAAGAGTGAGAGAGAAAGATAGAGGCCACACTGCCCCAACGGGAGCGCCACACTGCCCCCACGGCGCCATCACACTGCCCCCATGGCACCATCACACTGCCCCAACGGCACCATCACACTGCCCCCATGGCACCATCACACTGCCCCAACGGCACCATCACACTGCCCCAACGGGAGCGCCACACTGCCCCCACGGCACCATCACACTGCCCCCACGGCACTATCACACTGCCCCCACGGCACCATCACACTGCCCCAACGGCACCATCACACTGCCCCAACGGGAGCGCCACACTGCCCCCACGGCACCATCACACTGCCCCCACGGCACCATCACACTGCCCCCACGGCACCATCACACTGTCCCCACGGCACCCCCACAGTGCCCCCACGGCACCATCACACTGTCCCCACGGCACCATCACACTGCCCCCACTGCACCCCCACACTGCCCCCACTGCACCCCCACACTGCCCCCACGGCACCACCACACTGACCCCACGCCCCTTTCCACACTGCCCCGCCACAATGCCCCCACGGCACCACCACACTGCCCCCACGGCACCACCACACATCTCCACCACACTGCCCCCACGCCCCTTTCCACACTGCCCCGCCACAATGCCCCCACGGCACCACCACACTGCCCCCACGGCACCACCACACTGCCCCCACGGCACCACCACACTGCCCCCACGGCACCACCACACATCACCGCCACACTGTAAGAGCTGGTTTTGAGCTGGTTGCTAATCTTACTGACAGCCCTACGGGCCCCGGACGGTCAACGTAGTGCATTGCATAGGGAACAGGGTACCATTAGGGACTCTCTCCAGCAGTCTGCATCTTGTGAGATGATCTATTACTGAGATGATTTATTGAGATGAATCACACGGCTTCACGTTCGCATGAGGAGCGGTAGACATGTTACATTTGTTTGCCAGCCAGCCACTAATTATTTCCCCTCAGCTGTGTGTGTGTGTGTGTGTGTGTGTGTGTGTGTGTGTGTGTGTGTGTGTGTGTGTGTGTGTGTGTGTGTGTGTGTGTGTGTGTGTGTGTGTGTGTGTGTGTGTGTGTGTGTGTGTGTGTGTGTGTGTGAGAGAGAGAGAGAGAGACTGTGTGTGTGTGTGTGTGTGTGTGTGTGTGTGTGTGTGTGTGTGTGTGTGTGTGTGTGTGTGTGGTGTGCTTTTTGTGTGTGTGTGTGTGTGGTGTGCTAGTGTGTGTGTAGTGTTCTGGTGTCCCTCCATGGCTGTGTGTGTGTGTGTGTGTGTGTGAGAGCTAGATGTTCTGAGAGCTGTGTTCCTGTCCATGGATACCTCCAGCCCAATACAGCTTTTTGAATATACGTCACTGCAAAACTTCTACAGTATCTCCTTTTATTTCTCTCCAGAGCTAGATATCTATCATGTTCTGGTTATATTTCTATGGTCTCTCCATAGCTAGATATCTATCATGTTCTGGTTATATTTCTATGGTCTCTCCATGGCTAGATATCTATCATGTTCTGATTATATTTCTATGGTCTCTCCATGGCTAGATATCTATCATGTTCTGATTATATTTCAATGGTCTCTCTGTAGCTAGATATCTATCATGTTCTGGTTATATTTCTATGGTCTCTCCATGGCTAGATATCTATCATGTTCTGATTATATTTCTATGGTCTCTCCATAGCTAGATATCTATCATGTTCTGGTTATATTTCTATGGTCTCTCCATGGCTAGATATCTATCATGTTCTGATTATATTTCTATGGTCTCTCCGTAGCTAGATATCTATCATGTTATGATTATATTTCAATGGTCTCTCTGTAGCTAGATATCTATATGTTCTGATTATATTTCTATGGTCTCTCCGTAGCTAGATATCTATCATGTTCTGGTTATATTTCTATGGTCTCTCCGTAGCTAGATATCTATCATGTTCTGATTCTATTTCTATGGTCTCTCCATAGCTAGATATCTATCATGTTCTGATTCTATTTCTATGGTCTCTCCGTAGGTAGATATCTATCATGTTCTGATTATATTTCAATGGTCTCTCCGTAGCTAGATATCTATCATGTTCTGGTTATATTTCTATGGTCTCTCCGTAGCTAGATATCTATCATGTTCTGATTATATTTCTATGGTCTCTCCATAGCTAGATATCTATCATGTTCTGATTCTATTTCTATGGTCTCTCCGTAGCTAGATATCTATCATGTTCTGATTCTATTTCTATGGTCTCTCCGTAGCTACATATCTATCATGTTCTGATTCTATTTCTATGGTCTCTCCTTATAGCTGAATGTGGAGGAAAGTTCACAGGCGAGTCGTCAGGACGTATACTGTCCCCAGGATACCCGTTCCCTTACGACAACAACCTCCGTTGCACCTGGATCATTGAGGTGGACTCTGGCAACATCGTAAGGTACTACTGATAATGAATTAGTATTCATCAAGTATCCTCCTTTTCATGTATTATCCTCTCATGTCTCATCTCTGTGCGTTTCAACAGCCAAGCAAAGGCCCTGCCAAGGCTGTCTTGTTATATCTGTCTAGCAAAAGTACAAGGCTTTATACAGCTCTCTCTCACACTCACACGCACATACACTGACAGTTGCTCTGGATAAAAGTGTCTGCTAAATTACTTTGATGGAAAAGTGAATACACTTTCATGGCTTTGAAAGTGCTAGCATCTCATCCAGAAAGCAAACATTGTCCAGTACATCAGTATATCAAATTGAATGTTATTTGTCACATTCGGTGAATACAACATGCTTACTTACGAGCCATTAACCAACAATGCAGAGTTTTTAAAAAGTAAGTACGGAAAATTGGCTAAATAAAAAATTTAGCAGCAGCGCAAGTGAAGAGTGTGAAGGAATGTGTGTGTGTGTATGTATGTATGTATGTATGTATGTGTGTGTGTGTGTAATGTGTGTGTGTGTGTGTGTCTATGACACAGTCTATGACTTGGGTGGCTGGAATCTTTGACAATTTTTAGGGCCTTACTCTGACACCGCCTGGTATAGAGGTCCAGCATGGCAGGGAGCTCGGCCCCAGTGGTGTACCGGGCCGTATGCACTACCATCTGTAACGCATTGCGGTCGGGTGCCGAGCAGTTGCCATACCAATCCGTGATGCAACCAATCTGGATGCTCTCAATGGTGCAGCTGTAGAACTGTTTGAGGATCTTGGGTTCCATACAAAATCTTTTCAGCCTCCTGAGGTGGAAGAGACGTTGGCGTGCACTCTTCACGACTCTGTTGGTGTGTTTGGACCATGATAGGTCCTTGGTGTTGTGCACACCAATGAACTTGAAGCTCTCAACCTTCTCCACTACAGACCTCTACCGTCCATTTTCCACAACTTCGATAGATTGGTAACCAGGCCAACGCGATCAGATCAGCTTGGCTCTGTTGGACTCAGCTCAGTGGTGTGACAGGGGTACCTCTGTGCTCTCTCCAGTATAGTCTATAGATGCCAGGTCCCTCTTTGTTTTCAGTCTGAGAGCCCAGGTCTAGGCAGTCTAATGAGCCTCAAATGCTCAATCATACATTCAATTATTAGTATTGTATAGAGCCGGAACCGTGTCACCTTGGAGGCAAACAATTTGTTCTGTTCCAACTCCCAGTGGCGCACCTCGTTTGAAATCATATTTTTATTCATGACTTTATTTCCTGCCACTGATGTCATGATCAGTACTGTCTGCTGAATGGAAGGAGTGTTATGACCACAAGCACCAATTACTGGCCTAGTTTTCTGACTTATTGCTCCTTTTTGTCTCTCTCTAAAGCATCATTATACCTAGCCAGGAACCTCGGTCTGGCATCACAACAGGACTTTATGTTGTGTTTTATCTAGTTTCCATGTAAAAGATTAACGGACTTTGGCCTTCAGCTGAGTGCTTGCATAAAAAAAGGAGAAAAACCAGAAGAAATAAACACATACCCTTAAATGTGCCATGCTGTACCAATATCAATTCAGTACCAATACTAATGCTGTACCAATATCAATTCAGTACCAATACTAATGCTGTACCAATATCAATTCAGTACCAATACTAATGCTGTACCAATATCAATTCAGTACCAATACTAATGCTGTACCAATATCAATTCAGTACCAATACTAATGCTGTACCAATATCAATTCAGTACCAATACTAATGCTGTACCAATATCAATTCAGTACCAATACTAATGCTGTACCAATATCAATTCAGTACCAATACTAATGCTGTACCAATATCAATTCAGTACCAATACTAATGCTGTACCAATATCAATTCAGTACCAATACTAATGCTGTACCAATATCAATTCAGTACCAATACTAATGCTGTACCAATATCAATTCAGTACCAATACTAATGCTGTACCAATATCAATTCAGTACTAATACTGTCCCAATATCAATGTAGTACGAATACTAATGCAGTACCAATAGTGTACCAATATCAATGTAGTACCAATACTAATGCAGTACCAATACTGTATCAATATCAATGCAGTACCAATAATGTACCAATATCAATGCAGTACCAATATTGTACCAATATCAATGCAGTAACAATACTGTATCAATATCAATGTAGAACAAACTGTGTGTGTTTGTATAAGAGATTCAGTGATTTTACTTGATTTAAACCCCTTTTCCCTGTGAGGAGCAAAGGTCATCCACAAATGATCTCCTACAAACTCTGCTTTTGGGCAAATTTCTCAAGTTCCTTCCATTATCATCTACCATTATTACTCTGTTATTCTGTGATTTATTGCAAGTAATTTATTGCAGTCTAGGGTTGCTGATTCCAGGAATCTTCCAACCAGGATTTATGAAAACAAAAATAGAATTTAGTTACCAAGAACTGGTATTTTGCATCCAAACCTAAATGACAATTGTATTCCTCCTCGTCCCTCAGTCTGCAGTTCCTGGCCTTCGACACAGAGGCGTCACATGACATCCTGAAGGTGTGGGACGGTCCTCCTGAGAATGAGATGTCCCTGAGGGAGGTGTCTGGCTCTCTGCTTCCCGAGGGGATACACAGCACCCTCAACCTGGTTACCATTCAGTTCGAGACCGACTTTTACATCAGCAAGTCCGGATTCGCCATCGAATTCTCAAGTGAGTAGTTTACTTTTTGTGAAAAGCCTTTGAAGTGTATATCTTCAAAAGCAATGAAGTCTGGTAGAACGTGCAGCTTTGGGTTATTCTCTGAAATGTTATTGGGCTCAGAGACATTGTTGGTTATGTGTTTTGAAGGTCGTTATGAAAGATACTGCAACATTCATTATATGTCATGTCAACATAAAGGTGTTATGAATGTCTATGTATGTAATCTTCAAAGTGATTGCATAAAGCCCCTGCATAGATTTGATTCCCTCCCTGTGTTGTGCCTGCCAGGTTCAGTGGCCACCGCCTGCAGAGACCCGGGGGTCCCCATGAACGGCAGTCGTAACGGGGACGGGCGAGAGCCGGGTGACACTGTCACCTTTCTCTGTGACCCTGGGTACGAGCTCCAGGGAGAGATGAAGATTACCTGTATACAGGTGGAGAACCGCTACTACTGGCAACCCAGCCCTCCTGTCTGCATAGGTGAGTGCTTTAATTACAGGTAGAGCCAGGGGGTTGTATTAAGGTGAGTACTAACAGGGACTCAGACCATGCTACTCATCTCCAGCCTCCTAGCCTGCTAATTAACATATTGAATTAAGATCTCCGAGTGTTGCCAGAACCTGCTGGCGCCAAGCAGCACTTGAGCTCAAGAGATGATTGACTGTCATCGCTCTCCAACCGTTTTGAATGAGGCAAAACATTAAATGAAGATCAAATTATTGGAAGCAGATCCCAAGATCTCTCTCACTTTTCAGAGATAGTGTGCTTATAACGAAACCTCAAGGATTCTTGTCAACTCCTGATCACGGGTGTCTTGTTTTAATGTGGCTTTATAACGTCTGATCTGTCAAAATGAACTACATCAGTTACTGTTATGGTTTAAACATTCTGTTAACTTTCCCAAACATTCCCAGGTTTTCCGGGAATCCTGTCTGGAGGATTTCCCAGGTATTCCCTTGTGATTCTGGGAATCTTTCAACCAGGATTTTCTGAGAACTTGGTCATTTTAGGAACATTACCAGAATTCTGCAGTTTGCAGCCCCAAACACCAGTATATCTCCACAGAATGGCATGCAGTTTTCCCTGTGGTACATAACAGAGACAGTTCATGAGTGTCAGACTCAGACAAGTACATGTTACCTTTTCTCACTTCTCTTCTTCTCTTTCAGCCCCCTGTGGAGGAAACTTGACTGGATCCAACGGCTTCATCCTGTCTCCCAACTTCCCCCACCCCTATCCCCACAGCAAGGACTGTGATTGGCTAATAGCTGTCAACTCGGACTATGTTCTATCGCTGGCCTTCGTCAGGTAATAGGTGCTAGTTTCCTCCAAAGTGATTAAGGCCTACTCTCCCTATCAGTTCCACTGCATGCACACACCCCCCTCCCTATCAGCTCCACACACACACACACCCCCTCCCCCTATCAGTTCCACACACACACAAACACACACACTCAACACCGCCACCAAGGTGGACATTAATGGGCATTTTGTCACGACGTGAGGTGATTATACAACGGTAACTGCTGACCGTTATCACTGTTATATTAAGATGCAGTTCATGTCTTAGGCGGGTAATTAGCTACCCCAGCTGGACTTCCATGCTCACTTTGGCCTTCCTCAGCTCCCCACGTTAAGGTGCTGTATCAAGGTTAAGGTGCTGTATCCCAGCCAACGTTGACTGATGCAGACACTTAATGGAAGTCAAAAGGAAGAACTTGTGTTTCACACCTAAATAGTCCCGTTAATTGCGTCCATTTTTCATTTCACCTTTGGCGGCCGCAAGGGCTGTCCCCAATAGACAGAGGTCAAAGGTCAACACAGGGTTAAGTTTGACTGCCGGTAGGGTACACAGTGTGACGTAAAGCTGACAGATGTTACCGCTGCTGCTGCTGTAAAGGCCTCTAAGTTAAACCTCTAACTTAAAGTTGTGAAATGAGACTGCCCTCTGTCTCTCCCCTACCAGCAGCTAGCAAGCTCCGCCTGCTCCTCCCTCTGCCTTTCCCCTACCAACAGCTAGCTAGCTCCTCCTGCTCCTCTTCCTCCCTCTGCCTCTCCCCTACCAGCAGCTAGCTAGCTCCCCCTGCTCCTCTTCCTCCCTCTGCCTCTCCCCAACCAGCAGCTAGCTGTCTCCTCCTGTTCCTCCCTCTGCCTCTCCCCTAACAGCAGCTAGCTATCTCCTCCTGCTCCTCTTCCTCCCTCTGCCTCTCCCCAACCAACAGCTAGCTATCTCCTCCGCCTCTCCCCTACCAGCAGCTAGCTATCTCCTCCTGTTCCTCCCTCTGCCTCTCCCCTACCAGCAGCTAGTTGGCTCTTCCTGTTCCTCCCTCTGCCTCTCTCCTACCAGCAGCTAGCCATCTCATCTTGCCCATCTTCTTCTCTCTGCCTCTCCCCTACCAACAGCTAGTTTGCTCCGCCTGCTCCTCTCTCTGCCTCTTCCGTACTACCAACAGCTAGCTAGCTTCTCCTTAGCTTCTTCTCTCTGCGTCTCCTCTACCAGCAGCTAGCTATCTCCTCCGCCTCTACCCTACCAGCATCTAGCTAGCTCCTCCTGCTCCTCACTCTGCCTCTCCTCTACCAGCAGCTAGCTGGCTCTTCCTGTTCCTCCCTCTGCCTCTCTCCTACCAGCAGCTAGCTATCTCCTCCTGCTCCTCCCTCTGGTCTCATCCTGCCGTCTTCTTCTCTCTGCCTCTCCTCTACCAGCAGCTAGCAAGCTCCTCCTGCTCCTCTCTCTGCCTCTCCCCTACCAACAGCTAGCTATCCTCTCCTCCTGCTCCTCACTCTGCCTCTCCTCTACCAGCAACTAGCTAGCTTCTCCCTCTGCCTCCCCTACCAGCAGCTAGCTATCTCCTCTTGCTCTTCTCTCCGCCTCTCCTCTACCAGCAGCTAGCTAGCTCCTCCTGCACTTCTCTCTGCCTCTCCCCTACCAGCATCTAGCTAGCTCCTCCTGCTCTTCACTCTGCCTCTCCTCTACCAGCAGTTAGCAAGCTTCTCCCTCTGCCTCCCCCCTACCAGCAGCTAGCCTCCTGCTCTTCTCTCCGCCTCTCCCCTACCAGCAGCTAGCTAGCTCCTCCTGCTCCTCCCTCTGCCTCTCCTCTACCAACAGCTAGCTATCTCATCCTGCCCCTCTTCTTCTCTCTGCCTCTCCCGTACTACCAACAGCTAGCTAGCTTCTCCTTCTCTTCTCTCTGCCTCTCCCCTACCTGCAGCTAGCTATCTCATCCTGCCCCTCTTCCTCTCTCTGCCTCTCCTCTACCAGCAACTAGCAAGCTCCTCCTTCCCCTGCTCCTCCCTCCGCCTCTCCACTACCAACAGCTACCTCCTCCTGTTCCTCCCTCTGCCTCTCCCCTATCTCCTCCTGTTCCTCCCTCTGCCTCTCCTCTATCTCCTCCTGTTCCTCCCTCTGCCTCTCCTCTATCTCCTCCCTCTGCCTCTCCTCTATCTCCTCCTGTTCCTCCCTCTGCCTCTCCTCTATCTCCTCCTTTTCCTCCCTCTGTCTCTCCTCTACCAGCAGATAGCTACCTCCTCCTTTTCCTCCCTCTGTCTCTCCTCTATCTCCTCCTGTTCCTGCCTCTCCTCCTGTTCCTCCCTCTGCCTCTCCTCCTGTTCCTGCCTCTCCTCCTGTTCCTCCCTCTGCCTCTCCTCCTGTTCCTCCCTCTGCCTCTCCTCTATCTCATCCTGTTCCTTCCTCTGCCTCTCCTCTATCTCCTCCTGTTCCTCCCTCTGCCTCTCCTCTATCTCCTCCTGTTCCTCCCTCTGCCTCTCTTCTATCTCCTCCTGTTCCTCCCTCTGCCTCTCCTCTATCTCCCCCTGTTCCCCCCTCTGCCTCTCCTCCTGTTCCTCCCTCTGCCTCTCCTCTATCTCCCCCTGTTCCTCCCTCTGCCTCTCCTCTATCTCCTCCTGTTCCTCCCTCTGCCTCTCCTCTATCTCCTCCTGTTCCTCCCTCTGCCTCTCCTCTATCTCCTCCTGTTCCTCCCTCTGCCTCTCCTCTATCTCCTCCTGTTCCTCCCTCTGCCTCTCCTCCTGTTCCTCCCTCTGCCTCTCCTCTATCTCCTCCTGTTCCTCCCTCTGCCTCTCCTCTATCTCCTCCTGTTCCTCCCTCTGCCTCTCCTCTATCTCCTCCTGTTCCTCCCTCTGCCTCTCCTCCTGTTCCTCCCTCTGCCTCTCCTCTATCTCCTCCTGTTCCTCCCTCTGCCTCTCTATCTCCTCCTGTTCCTCCCTCTGCCTCTCCTCTATCTCCTCCTGTTCCTCCCTCTGCCTCTCCTCTATCTCCTCCTGTTCCTCCCTCTGCCTCTCCTCCTGTTCCTCCCTCTGCCTCTCCTCTATCTCCTCCTGTTCCTCCCTCTGCCTCTCCTCTATCTCATCCTGTTCCTTCCTCTGCCTCTCCTCTATCTCCTCCTGTTCCTCCCTCTGCCTCTCCTCCTGTTCCTCCCTCTGCCTCTCCTCTATCTCCTCCTGTTCCTCCCTCTGCCTCTCCTCTATCTCCTCCTGTTCCTCCCTCTGCCTCTCCTCTATCTCCTCCTGTTCCCCCCTCTGCCTCTCCTCCTGTTCCTCCCTCTGCCTCTCCTCTATCTCCTCCTGTTCCTCCCTCTGCCTCTCCTCTATCTCCTCCTGTTCCTCCCTCTGCCTCTCCTCTATCTCCTCCTGTTCCTCCCTCTGCCTCTCCTCTATCTCCTCCTGTTCCTCCCTCTGCCTCTCCTCTATCTCCTCCTGTTCCTCCCTCTGCCTCTCCTCCTGTTCCTCCCTCTGCCTCTCCTCCTGTTCCTCCCTCTGCCTCTCCTCTATCTCCTCCTGTTCCTCCCTCTGCCTCTCCTCTATCTCCTCCGGTTCCTCCCTCTGCCTCTCCTCTATCTCGTCCTGTTCCTCCCTCTGCCTCTCCTCTATCTCCTCCGGTTCCTCCCTCTGCCTCTCCTCTATCTCCTCCTGCCTGAATCAAAAGGGTGACATACATACCTGTCCCTTGGCAGCCCGTGGTGTGCCAGACACGAGGCTGTGGAATATTAATCGGGGGGCTGTGTGTGTGTGTGTGTGTGTGTGTGTGTGTGTGTGTGTGTGTGTGTGTGTGTGTGTGTGTGTGTGTGTGTGTGTGTGTGTGTGTGTGTGTGTGTGTGTGTGTGTGTGTGTGTGTGTGTGTGTGTGTGTGTGTGTGTGTGTGTGTGAGAGAGAGAGAGAGCGAGAAAGAAAGAAAGAGAGAGAGAAAGTGAGTTGACGGTACCACCTCCTTAGTTGCAGCCACTGCTGTTGCTTAGGGTTGGAAACGTTGAGGCTGCGAAGCTGTCATCAAGGCAAAGGGTGGCTACTTTGAAGAATCTCAAAAATAAAACATATTTTGATATGTTTAACACTTTTTTGGTTTGTACATGATTCCATATGTTATTTCATATTTTGAATGTTTTCACTATTATTCTACAATGTAGAAGTAGTAAAAATAAAGAAAAACTCTTGAATGAGTAGGTGTGTCCAAACCTTTGACTGGTACTGTAGGTCTCACGGCAAGGGACATTCCTTTTTGTTAACAACATGCTAAGTAGACAAATTAGCTGTTTCCTGTTTGTCACAATCAAAATGACACTGACTGATAATGTATGTGTGTATTGTTGTATTCATTAGCCTTGCTATTAAAAGCGTAGTGTTTTATATTCAAGTTGAAAGCTAGTCACTGCAGTGATGATGACACAGCAGTTTTCAAGGGACCAGTATCGGGCAGCCATTTTGGCTCCACCAGTTAGACAGTTTTTGTCTTTTGTGTAAAGTGAGCTCTGCTCTCTTCTTATTTGAATGGTCTTATCCCACAACACAAGGGAGGGAGTAAATAACACAGTGGAATAGTGGCTTTTTGGCAGTGGGACGGTGTTCCTGAAGCTCAACCAGGGTGAAAAGCCTTTTCTTCTGTTCCGTCTCGCAGACTTCCATTACACACTCCATTACTGACACCATTCTCTCCCAAAAAGACATGAAATATGAACCCAATGGAAATAGAGAAAATTTAATATTAATACATTGTAAAAAAAAACAATGCATCGGCAGGGGTTGGCATGATAAGGGGCCTTGCATCGAGCCCTGGGGGACACTGTTTGTATCTGCAGCAAACTATTATTATATTGTAAAAAGTGACCAATTGCAATTGCATTGGAAATGTGGTAAAATGTAGATTTTCTTGTCATTGTTGCCAAATTAGGTATTATCATTGCTACATATTCAATTAGTAACCAAGCTAATTGTTTGTTGAGTGACAGCTCCAGAGGCTAAGCGAGAGAAAAAAGATCGGAGCACATATGGTTATCAAAATGTAATTACTTTATTAATATGGTGTAGAGCAGGAGTTTTTCCCCCCATGTTTGGATTGCTATTATCTTACAATGAGCCTTTAGCTTTAGATACAGGCTCAATGAAGTGTGACCGTATCACTTAGCATACTCTTTCAGAAATATTTCAATAAGAAAATACACCTCCCAATCTCTCTTATGTAAATTAGCTTCCCTGATACAGAAATATGTGTGTATGTTAATCTTCACCCCCCCCCACACACACACACTCACACACACACATTCTCAGAGATGCGGAGCATGAGCAGTTGATAGTCTCTGTTTTGTGGTGAGTTCCCAGCTCAAAAGGATACGTGCCTCATCTTTGACTATACCAAAGCAATTACACTCCCTGGGTATTTATAGTTAGTGTCCTCCCACAGCAGCGATAAGGGTAATGAATGTAGCGCTAGCAAGCGTTATTAAAGGGGGATATCATGGTGTTGTCTAGCTCTCCAGCCCTGATCCATAGAGAGAGGTTACGGATGATTTGAGGAATCTATTCATTAGCGTCTGTGGCATTGGGTAGACGCTGGCATCTGAGGCATCTGCCACTGTGTGTCAACGTGAATCGCAGGGCCTTTTGAGTGTTGTCGCTAAACTCCCACCTCGACCGCCAGTCGGAGAGGCCATGAACCCAGATAGTTGTTTCTAGTGTGTAATTTCTCCCTACTACTGTATACTGCATACAGACAGACACATTGAAACCCAGCTCAGCAGAGAGACAGAGATCATTTCTCAAATATCACCCTCCTCCAGATTTCATGATCTGACTGAATTGGATTATAGTCTTTAATCTGATTT
This sequence comes from Oncorhynchus gorbuscha, assembly GCF_021184085.1. NCBI lineage: Eukaryota > Metazoa > Chordata > Actinopteri > Salmoniformes > Salmonidae > Oncorhynchus > Oncorhynchus gorbuscha. Next base: position 54,814,167 of record NC_060196.1, on the reverse strand, counting down.
CTCTCTCTCTCTCAACCCCCTCCCCTCCTCTTTCTCTCACTCTCAACCCCCCTGTTCTCTCTCTCTCTCTCACTCACTCTCTCTCAACCCCCTCCCCTCCTCTTTCTCTCACTCTCAACCCCCATTCTCTCTCTCTCTCACTCACTCTCTCTCAACCCCCCTGTTCTTTCTCTCTTTCTCTCTCCCCATCTCGCTCTCTCTTTCACTCCCCCTCTCTCTTTCTATCCCTCCCTTTCTCTAGTTTCAGCATCGAGCCTAACTATGACTTCCTGTATATCTACGATGGGCCAGACAGCAACAGCCCTCTGATTGGCAGCTTTCAGGACAGCAAGCTTCCAGAGAGAATCGAGAGCAGCTCCAACACCATGCACCTGGCCTTCCGCAGCGACGGCTCCGTCAGCTACACCGGTTTCCACCTGGAATACAAAGGTAGGATGCTGTCATGCTCTCTTAGATTCTTAGATTTTAGTTTTCTCATAGAGGGAGATTTCTTCTTAGCTGTAAGGTCTAGTTACTCTACCAAAGTCAGAAATATACATTGTTTACTATACATTTTTGCATACGCAGAGTTGAAGGAGAATACAAATGCTTTCTATCTCAAGATTATACTGTCAGCAGGGGTAGATGTTTTTAGCATTTCAATGATGCGTTTGGTTAGACTCTTCTTTACTCTGATCAACATGAAACTCCCTCCCTGTCTGTGTTACCTGCCTGCGTCTCCTGTTGAAGGTAATTCCTCATGTGTATTTCTACCCCCTCTTTAGCCAAGCTGCGTGAGTCCTGCTTCGACCCAGGCAGTGTGATGAACGGGACCAGGCTGGGCAGCGACTACAAGCTGGGGTCCACTGTGACGTTCTACTGCGAGCCGGGCTACGTTCTCCAGGGCTATTCCACTCTCACCTGTATCATGGGGGACGACGGCAGGCCAGGCTGGAACAGGGTTCTACCCAGCTGTCAAGGTTTGGAGCATACCATCATACCTGTTTTATTATTTATTATTTATCAACCTTTATTTAACTGTTGAAGCTATAGATATGGACATAGCTGTGTACTATCACAAAAATAAAATAGGATAAGTGTGTCTACTTAAATTACTAAAATGGCAATGGGCAAACCACAAATTTAAATATATCTGTTAGCATATTTACTGAGCCAGGGGAGGGGATCCAATACAAATGTGGGAAGGAAGGAAGGAAGGAAGGAAGGAAGGAAGGAAGAAAGAAAGAAGGAAGAAAGAAAGAAAGAAAGAAAGAAAGAAAGAAAGAAAGAAAGAAAGAAAGAAAGAAAGAAAGAAAGAAAGAAAGAAAGAAAGAAAGAAAGAAAGAAAGAAAGAAAGAAAGAAAGAAAGAAAGAAAGAAAGGAAGGAAGGAAGGAAGGAAGGAAGGAAGGAAGGAAGGAAGGAAGGAAGGAAGGAAGGAAGGAAGGAAGGAAGGAAGGAAGGAAGGAAGGAAGGAAGGAAGGAAGGAAGGAAGGAAGGAAGGAAGGAAGGAAGGAAGGAAGGAAGGAAGGAAGGAAGGAAGGAAGGAAGGAAGGAAGGAAGGAAGGAAGGAAGGAAGGAAGGAAGGAAGGAAAAGAATAAGAATCCAAGGATTGGATTTAGTAGCCAGTCTAAAACAATCAATATGGCTTACAGCACACATGCAAGCACACAGAAGATAACCGTAAGACTAGACTGCTAAGCTGTTTGCGTTATCCTTATGCGTGTTCCATCCTGGTCTTTTCTGGGCAGATGTCGCTTGGCCAATGTATTGAATAAATGAGTCACATGTTCCCTCCGAAGGTCAAAGCAGGTGTTGAGCTCTGCTCTGTGTGTCTGTTTGTTTCCTCCAGCACCGTGTGGGAGTCGATCCACAGGGTCAGAGGGCACGGTGCTGTCTCCTAACTTCCCCCGCAACTACACCTCAGGACACAGCTGTGTGTACTCCATCTCCGTGCCACGAGAGTTCGGTAAGGACACCGTATAAACTCACACTTTTGTTAGAGAGACTTTTGGTGTGAAATAAGCTCAATGTGGTATGAATTGATGTGGTGCAAGTTTTGTTTGGGGGGGGGGCGATATACTTAATTAAAACTACAATAGCACAGTCTTCTTTGATGCATTTTTTAAAGCGAAATACGAATGTTGAAATAATTCAACATATCCATTGGCTCTTTTGGAAAATTGTACCTTTTCATCTTGATATTAGGCTACAATTTGACGGTATAGGAGTATGTGAACACAGACCTCTGCTGTATAAATATTCATTCATCAGTATTAGTCCCCCATGGGTAGCTACAGGAAAGTCTTCCGGGCAGGTGCTTTATTAGGATTCGCTGAAAGTTGTGTGGGTTCAGACACAGCAAAGTACTGTTCACCTGTAACTAAGCAACGAGCCATCGATTTTCTGTCACACAAGGCTTTAAAAGCGTTTTGATGGCATAAGGACTTGTCTCGCAGGAGGGTGAGATATAAATGGCTGCTTTTACACAGGCAGCCCAATTCTGATATTTTTTTCCACTAATTGGTCTTTTGACCAATCATATCATATCTTTTCACATCAGATATTTTTCAGAACTGATCTGATTGGTCAAACGTGACCTGTTTCAGCATTCTAGCCTGTTATATCTCAGTGTTACATTTCTTTCTTGCACTTGATTCACACTGCCTTCCTCAATCAATATGTGAACATTGGTAGTGGAAAAGTCAATTGTGTTCCAATTAACCCTCTCCAGTCCAAGCCCTGTCTAAGCCTGGGGATGGGTTTCTACTGAGCTATGTGGAATTGTTTTAAGAAGGTCATAGCAAGGATCATTTAGCTATTTGATTTAGAATTTTATGACCCCTTGAAATATCCCCCCAAAAAGTATATCAGCGAGGCCGGAGAAAATTGACTCTATACATTTCAGCACCCTGGACAGCAACCATTGGGCTGTCTCTGAGGGGTGGTACCTTGGACAGATCTACAAATGGCACCATATTCCTTACATAGTACAGTCTATGGGCCCCGGTCAATATTTTATCCAGTTAACTCATGGGGGCTATTATAAGCTCCACCACCATTAGTTTAGGAATGATTGAGCTTCTTTTTAATTTATTTCATATAAAATAGTTGATTATGTATGCCAAACACAATACAGATTTAACTCCGGTTACTCAGTTTTGCTCACACAGTGGGGGGGCAATGGGGAGGATTGGTGTGAAGATTACTCCTCATTTCTATCCCTCTGTATGACCCAGTCCTGTCAGTCCTCTAACTCTGAGTTCACAACACGGCTCTCTCAAACCCAGAGATATCTATTTAAAAGGAATGCATTTGTTCTCTAAAGCCGGATACAAAAAGCCTAGTGTGGATTTGCTCAGAGGGGATTGACTCCTTGACAGCCCTTCTAAACACACACATACAGTGTGTGTGTGTGTAGTGTGTGTGTGTGTGTGTGTGTGTGTGTGTGTGTGTGTGTGTGTGTGTGTGTGTGTGTGTGTGTGTGTGTGTGTGTGTGTGTGTGTGTGTGTGTGTGTGTGTGTGTGTGTGTATGCCAGTGTGTGCTCGTGCCCACGTGTATATCTTATGATACCCACACAGTATAGTTAATAATGTAATAAATATCAATCTCAATATGATATGATTAAGACGTTGTACTTGAAACCTTCAGTCTGACTAAATAATGTGAAGGAATGTTTGACAGAATGTACCCTAACATACATTATTTGCTACATTAAAATATGGAAGCGTTGTCTGAAAATAAACTAGCATATCTCCGTCATTATGGGTTTTAAGGTAGAAGTATCTACAAACAATTTCATCTGAAATCTGCCAGCATTTTTGAGAGAAGTAATAAAATATGAATTTTGCTGCCACAGTACCCAGCCTGACACAACACATTAAGATGACGTTGTAAGTTTACGTTCACCTTAGCCAAATACGTTTAAACTCAGTTTTTCACAATTCCTGACATTTAATCCTAGTAAAAATTCCCTGTTTTAGGTCAGTTAGGATCATCACTTTATTTTAAGAATGTGAAATGTCAGAATAATAGTAGAGAGAATGATTTACGTAGAACGTATGCACACATGACTGTAAGTCGCTTTGGATAAAAGCGTCTGCTAAATGGCATATTTTTTTTTTTTTTTCCGCTTTTATTCCTTTCATCACATTCCCAGTGGGTCAGAAGTGTAGAATGAATGCCCTTAATGAATGACTAACCATCTGAATTCTTTAGCAATACAAGACCATTGTCTGACCATCGCTTAATGAGAGGTCTGGTTAGCAGATATCACTGAAATGTGTCATTCTAATGTGGGTCAGAAGTACATACACTCAATTAGTATTTGGTAGCATTGCCTTTAAAATGTTTAACTTGGCCTTCCACAAACTTCCCACAATAAGTTGGGGGAATTTTGGCCCATTCCTCCTGACAGAGCTGGTGTAAATGACTCCAAAACATTCACTTTGTTGTCCTTAAGCCCTTTTGCCACAACTTTGGAAGTATGCTTGGAGTCATTGTCCATTTGGAAGACCCATTTGCGACCAAGCTTTAACTTGGTTAAATTTTCATTTTTCATGATGCCATCTATTTTGTGAAGTGCACCAGTCCATCCTGCAGCAAAGCACCCCCACAAGATGATGCTGCCACCACCGTGCTTCACGGTTGGGATGGTGTTCTTCGGTTTGCAAGCCTCCCCCTTTTTCCTCCAAACGTAACGATGGTCATTATGGCCAAACAGTTCTATTTTTGTTTCATCAGACCAGAGGACATTTCTCCAAAAAGTACAATCTTTGTCACCATGTGCAGTTGCAAACCGTAATCTTTCTTTTTTATGGCGGTTGTGGAGCAGTGGCTTCTTCCTTGTTGAGAGCCTTTCAGGCTATGTTGATACAGAACACGTCTCCTTCCTGAGCGGTACGATGGCTGCGTGGTCCCATTGTGTTTATACTTGCACACCATAGTTTGTACAGATGAATGTGGTACCTTCAGTCATTTAGAAATTGAACAAAAAAAACTTGCTGATTTCTTTTGATTTTCCCATGATGTCAAGCAAAGAGGCACTGATTTTGAAGGTAGTCCTTGAAACACATCCACAGGTACACCTCCAATTGACTCAAAGGATGTTAATTAGCTTATCAGAAGCTTCTAACGTCATGACATCATTTTCTGTAATTTTCCAAGCTGTTTAAAAACACCATCAACTTAGTGTATGTAAACTTCTGACACACTGGAACTGTGATTTATACGTGAAATAATCTGTCTGTAAACAATTGTTGTAAAAATTACTTGTCATGCACAAAGTAGATGTCCTAAATGACTTGCCAAAACTGTAGTTTGTTAACAAGAAATTTGTGGAGTGGTTGAAAAACAAGTTTTAATGACTCCAACCTAAGTGTATGTAAACACTGTACAGACTTCATCTGTACATCACAGGCTGGGAGCATCAAAGGAGCTGGTGGGGTAAAGTGCCTTTCTCAAGGGTGCAATGGCAGTAGGTAGTATGCAGGATATTGAAGCCGGTAGGTAACACTCTGGAGATTTCCCCGCAGGTAGCTCGGGGGTTCATACCTTGTATTCTGCAGTAGCTTTGGGTTAGACCTAACAGACTACTGTAAAGCTTATCTTTCCCGAAACACAAATGACATTCACCTAGACAAGATTAATAGATCAATAGAGCCAGAAATAGATGGGAGATGGAGAAGTTGGTTCACCAAAATGGGAGGTTTTGCTTTGCTGTCTAATGCATGACAAACAGGGAGCTAACAGGGAGCCTTGATTCAGTGAATTCATTGGATTCCCATTTGAAGGTAATAGGTGTCATGATTATAAACATAAACAATAATCTTCATACAATTTATTTTGTGAGCCACGTCATTATCTGCCATGCGTTTTGATTTAAAAAAAATATATTTCACCTTTATTTAACCCGGTAGGTTAGTTGAGAACAGGTTCTCATTTGCAACTGTGACCTGGCCAAGATAAAGCATAGCAGTGTGAACAGACAACATAGAGTTACACATGGAGTAAACAATTAACAAGTCAATAACACAGAGAAAAAAGGGGAGTCTATATACAATGTGTGCAAAAGGCATGAGGAGGTAGGCAAATAATTACAATATTGCAGATTAACACTGGAGTGATAAATGATCAGATGATCATGTACAGGTAGAGATATTGGTGTGCAAAAGAGCAGAAAAGTAAATAAATAAAAACTGTGGGGATGAGGTAGGTGAAAATGGGTGTGCTATTTACCAATAGATTATGTACAGCTGCAGCGATCGGTTAGCTGCTCAGCTAGCTGATGTTTGAAGTTGGTGAGGGAGATAAAAGTCTCCAACTTAAGCGATTTTTGCAATTCGTTCCAGTCACAGGCAGCAGAGTACTGGAACGAAAGGCGGCCGAATGAGGTGTTGGCTTTAGGGATGATCAATGAGATACACCTGCTGGAGCGCGTGCTACGGATGGGTGTTGCCATCGTGACCAGTGAGCTGAGATAAGACGGAGCTTTGCCTAGCATGGCCTTGTAGATGACCTGAAGCCAGTAGGTCTGGCGACGAATATGTAGCGAGGGCCAGCCGACTAGAGCATACAAGTCGCAGTGGTGGGTAGTATAAGGTGCTTTAGTGACAAAACAGATGGCACTGTGATAAACTGCATCCAGTTTGCTGAGTAGAGTGTTGGAAGCAATTTTGTAGATGACGTCGCCGAAGTCGAGGATCGGTAGGATAGTCAGTTTTACTAGGGTAAGCTTGGCAGCGTGAGTGAAGGAGGCTTTGTTGCGGAATAGAAAGCAGATTCTTGATTTGATTTTCGATTGGAGATGTTTGATATGGGTCTGGAAGGAGAGTTTGCAGTCTAGCCAGACACCTAGGTACTTATAGGTGTCCACATATTCAAGGTCGGAACCATCCAGTGTGGTGATGCTAGTCGGGCATGCGGGTGCAGGCAGCGATCGGTTGAAAAGCATGCATTTGGTTTTACTAGCGTTTAAGAGCAGTTGGAGGCCACGGAAGGAGTGTTGTATGGCATGATTGACCTGATCCTTAATCAGTGTGAGCATTGCATTCTGGACATAACCACTGGTAGAACATCATTAGCAAGGGACAAGAGAGTAGAACACACACACACAGATTTGACAAGATCTTTGGCACATGTGGCTCAATACCAACAGTAGAGGGGCAGATTTGTCACTTCACACCAGTAAACTGGTTATAATAATAAAGTCATTGCAACCAGCTTAGTCGTCTGGGACAGTTGCTCAAGTTTTTAGAGGGGTGAATCAGCTTTAATATTGCAGATAGATTGTGGGTTCTATCAATGTAAATTAGTTTTTTTAGTTTCATTTATTTGCACCAAAGAAAACAAGTGATAAACAACAATATAGATTTTTTTTTTTAAAGTCTAATTATAAATGGTGTGCAGGTGTGGTTGGAAGCCCAAGGGCCTATATGAAAACCACACCACAAAAATAACTATACAACAAAAAAATGATATACTGTACAATATAGGTATCAAAAAAAGGTTAGTTAAAGAAGTTAACAAAACCTGCTAATTATACATTTATAAATAAAATGATCAGCAATCAGGAAGGAAAAAATCTGTATTTGTTTTGTTTAATTAAATGTGTGTGTGAGAGTGAGGCTATATGGAGGAGATTACTGAGTAGTTTGGTTCATAAGGCTGACCCCCAGTCTTCATGGAGGAGATTACTGAGTAGTTTGGTTCATAAGGCTGACCCCCAGACTTCATGAAGGAGATTACTGAGTAGTTTGGTTCATCAGGCTGACCCCCAGACTTCATGGAGGAGATTACTGAGTAGTTTGGTTCATAAGGCTGACCCCCAGTCTTCATGAAGGAGATTACTGAGTAGTTTGGTTCATCAGGCTGACCCCCAGACTTCATGGAGGAGATTACTGAGTAGTTTGGTTCATAAGGCTGACCCCCAGTCTTCATGAAGGAGATTACTGAGTAGTTTGGTTCATCAGGCTGACCCCCAGACTTCATGGAGGAGATTACTGAGTAGTTTGGTTCATCAGGCTGACCCCCAGTCTTCATGGAGGAGATTACTGAGTAGTTTGGTTCGTAAGGCTGACCCCCAGACTTCATGGAGGAGATTACTGAGTAGTTTGGTTCATCAGGCTGACCCCCAGACTTCATGGAGGAGATTACTGAGTAGTTTGGTTCATCAGGCTGACCCCCAGTCTTCATGGAGGAGATTACTGAGTGGTTTGGTTCATCAGGCTGACCCTCAGTCTTCGCTTCAAGTTATTGAGTTGACTATGTGAGGTGAGACAGTGGGGAGGGTGATGGTTATCCCACTATCTTGTGTTATATCGCTGCATTTCAGAATGAACCTGGAAGAATCCTTTGAAGGGTTAGGTAAACTGTCTGGGAGAGATGAAAGGGCATAATTGGTGTACATAAATAGACAAGATATTGAGTTTCAAAGGTGCAGATGGAGCCAGGTACAGTTGAAGTCGGAAGATGGCACACATACTCAAATCAAATCAAGTTGTTTTGGTCACACACGTGGTTAGCAGATGTTAATGTGAGTGTAGAGAAATTATTGTGCTTCTAGTTCCGACAGTGCAGTAATATCTAACAAGTAATCTAACAATCCCCAACAACTACCAACAACTACACACAAATCTAAAAGGGTGAAAGATTATATGCACATGTAAATATATGGATGAGCGATGGCCGAGCGGCATAGGCAAGATGCGATAGATGGTGTAAATACAGTTTATACATGTGATATGAGTAATGTAATATATGTAAACATTATTAAAGTGCCATTATTTAACGTGGCTTTGTTTAAAGTTACTAGTGATCCATTTATTGAAGTGGCCAGTGGTTGGGTCTAAATGAAGGCAGCAGCCTCTCTGAGTTAGTGGTGGCTGTTTAGCAGTCTGATGGTATAGGGGTAGTCTGTATGTAGGCAGCAGCCTCTCTGAGTTAGTGGTGGCTGTTTAGCAGTCTGATGGTATAGGGGTAGTCTGTATGTAGGCAGCAGCCTCTCTGCGTTAGTGGTGGCTGTTTAGCAGTCTGATGGTATAGGGGTAGTCTGTATGTAGGCAGCAGCCTCTCTGAGTTAGTGGTGGCTGTTTAGCAGTCTGATGGTATAGGGGTAGTCTGTATGTAGGCAGCAGCCTCTCTGAGTTAGTGGTGGCTGTTTAGCAGTCTGATGGTATAGGGGTAGTCTGTATGTAGGCAGCAGCCTCTCTGAGTTAGTGGTGGCTGTTTAGCAGTCTGATGGTATAAGGGTAGTCTGTATGTAGGCAGCAGCCTCTCTGAGTTAGTGGTGGCTGTTTAGCAGTCTGATGGTATAGGGGTAGTCTGTATGTAGGCAGCAGCCTCTCTGAGTTAGTGGTGGCTGTTTAGCAGTCTGATGGTATAGGGGTAGTCTGTATGTAGGCAGCAGCCTCTCTGAGTTAGTGATGGCTGTTTAACAGTCTGATGGTATAGGGGTAGTCTGTATGTAGGCAGCAGCCTCTCTGAGTTAGTGATGGCTGTTTAGCAGTCTGATGGCCTTGAGATAGAAGCTGTTTTTCAGTCACTCGGTCCCAGCTTTGATGCACCTGTACTGACCTCGCCTTCTGGATGGTAGTGGTGTGAACAGGCAGTGGCTCGGGTGGTTGATGTCCTTGATTATCTTTTTGGCCTTCCTGTAACATCGGGTGCTGTAGGTGTCATGGAGGGCAGGTAGTTTGCCCCCGGTGATGCGTTGTGCAGACCCCACCACCCTCTGGAGAGCCTTGCGGTTGAGGGCGGTGCAGGCTGTGATACAGCCAGTAAAAGTTTGTTAGGGTTTTGGGTGACAAGCCAAATTTATTTAGCCTCCTGAGGTTGAAGAGGCGCTGTTGCAGATGATACAGTTTGTAAAATTGTGTAATGTAATTTTGGACTGTTTAATGAAGGAAACTCCAATTCCCTTTTGAGTTGAACTAAATGAACTAAACTAAGTCTTTCATATTAATTACTAGTCTGCAGAGAGAGAGAGAGAGAGAGAGAGAGAGAGAGAGAGAGAGAGAGAGAGCGAGAGAGAGAGAGAGAGAGAGAAGGAAAACTCTCCAACAGAAACGAACTTTTCAACTAAGATCAAGACAACACACTGAGCGTAAATATACTGTATATATTGGTTGCATGTGTAAAATTGTTCCACTAGTGCACCATTACTGTGAATTACTTAGTTAGTAATAAATACATGATTTCAGACAATTGATGTATGGATGACTCATAGTGAAGACTGGGTTCGTGCAAATAACCAACAATTTACCACGTTTGGAATGAGACTAACGTGAGGCGTTCGAAGAATAGTTAATCAGATATAAAATATTTAAAGGATTAGCTGAATATTTCAATACTTTGATAAAAGTCTTCAATTTAATTATAATTATTAACTCTTCCTTGTTTTGTTGACGTTGATTGGGAGTGCACATTCACCTTCCCCTGTAGGCATTTTCTTGTAATAACCATATTTCAAACTGATTGTTTGTTTTGTTTATCCAGGACCCAGTTACAGGGCGGGGTTGAAAATTACTTAGTTAGGGTAATGAAATAGTCAATGATTTCAGACAGATTGACAGTGTGATGGATGACTCTGTGGATAGTGAAGACTGTGATATGATCCTTGACTAGTCTCTCAAAGCACTTCATGATGAAAGTCATTTAGTTCAGTTATCTTTAACACGTTAACACGTTTAAATGTTTTACTCACGTCGGCCAAGGAGTAGGAGGGAAGGGCAGTCCTTGTTAGCGGGCCGCGAGGGTGGGACTGCATTATCCTCAAAGCAGGCAAAGAATGTGTTTAGTTTGTCTGGAAGCGTGATGTCGGTGTCCGTGACGTGGCTGGTTTTCATTTTGTAGTCCGTGATTTCATGTAGACCCTGCCACATACGTCTCGTGTCTGAGCCATTGAATTGCGACTCCAGTTTGTCCCTGTACCGGAATTTTGCTTGTTTGATTGCCAATCGGAAGGAATAGCTACACTGTTTATTATCAGCCATATTCCCAGACCTCTGGCTATGGTTAAATGTGGTGGTTCGCGCTTTCAGTTTTGTGTTAATGCCGCCATCCAACCACGGTTTCTGGTTATGGTAGGTTTTAATAGTCACAGTGGAGACAACTTCTGCAATGTACTTCCTTATAAACTCACTCACCGAGTCAGAATATAGATCAATGTTGTTCTATGAGGCTTGAATCTTGAATCTTGAAGTGATTTGTCAGACCAGTGTTGAATGGTTCTAGTCATTGGTACATCCTGCTTGAGTTTCTGTCTATTACATAGAGTCCAAGTTCCTTGAGGGCCGTCTTGTTGTCTGCTTGAGGGGGAATGTACACAGCTGTGGCATTAACTGACGAGAATTCTCTTGGGAGGTAATATGGCCGGCATTTGATTTTCAGGAATTCTAGGTCGGGTGAGCAGAAGGACTTGATTTCCTGCATGTTGTTACGATTACACCATGAGTCGTTAATCATGAAGCATACACCCTGCCCTTCTTCCCAGAGAGGTGTTTAACTCTGTCGGCGCGATGCATGGAGAAGCCCAGTGGCTGACCTGATTCCGACAACATATCCCGAGAGAGCCATGTTTCCATGAAACAGAGAATGTTACAATCTCTGATGCCCCTCTGGAAGGCAACCCTTACTTGAATTTCGTCTACCTTGTTGTCAAGAGACTGGACATTGGCGAGTAATATACTCAGGAACGGTGAGCAATGTGCACGTCTACGGAACCTGACAAGGCGGCCGCTCCGTCTGCCCCTTCTGCGGCGCAGTTGTTTTGGGGTCGGCTTCTGGGATTAGATCCATTGTCCTGGGTGGTGGTCCAAACAGAGGATCCACTTTGGGAAAGTCGTATTCCTGGTCGTAATGTTGGTAAATTGACGTCGCTCTTATATCCAATAGTTCTTCCCTGCTGTATGTAATAAGACATAATATTTCCTGGGGTAACAAGGTAAGAAATATTACATAACAAAAACTAAATACTGCCTAGTTTCCTAAGGACTCGAAGCGAGGCGACTCTCTCTGTCGGCACTGTCTTTGTACATACACACACACACAGTTATAGGGAGTCCTCCACTAACCCATTCATTCATTTCCCCGGACCTAGAGCCACCACTGTTAAAGAATGCCCCTTTTCATGTTTCATTATTCTGTCACAAAGAATGATGTCAGCAATATTTCAGACAATGACAGGTTTGGTCTAGAAGATGAATATTGTAGAAGAAAAGAGAGCAGAGAAAAAAAGCCCACCTCTCTCTCTCTTTCTCCCCATCTCTCTCTCTACATCTTCTCTATATCTCCCTTTCTCTCCCCATCTCTCTATTCCCATCTATCTCTCTCTCTCTATCTCTCCCCCATCTCTCTCTCTCTCTCTCTCTCTTTCGCTTCCCCCAGGCACACCATGTGAACACTATGGAGAGATCCTCCGCTTCTCCTCTCCACCCACTCACAACCCCCATGCCACACCACTAATGATCTCCGACTGTTAAATAAGTTACAATTAAAAGAGCATCTATTGGCTTGCCCTGGGCGTCTACATGTTTCCAGGGACGTAAATGGGCTTTTAATTGTTGTTGAAACGAGGCTTTCCAGTGCAGTGTAAAACAATAACAGTTAATTTTTTATATATATATATTTTAACAGGGTGTCATATTGAGACTCTTTTTCAAATGAGCCTGCACAATACAAACACACACATCAATACAAAACACACTAAAAGTACCAAATTACCTCACTTAGATCATTCCCCACTAATGTTTTACATTCCCTACAGGCCAACAGGCAATCAAGCCTGAGCTTCCCCTGCAACATGATCCACATCTGTGGAGCACAAAAACTAGTACCGTCTCTCCCTAAATCAGAAGCCACCCTTGGAACGTCTTGCACTATCCTTAAATGGAATGGAAAATATAACTATAATTCATGCTTTACCTTTGACGAGCAACTTCTGTTGGCACTCCAATATGTCCCATAAACATCACAAATGGTCCTTTTGTTCGATTAATTCCGTCGATATACATGTCCATTTAATTGGCTCGTTTGATCCTGAAAAACACTGGTTCCAACTTGCGCAACGTCACTAGAAAATATCTCAAAAGTTACCTGTAAACTTTGCCAAAACATTTCAAACTACTGTTGTAATACAACTTTAGGTATTTTTTAAAGTGAATAATCAATCACATTGTAGATGGGATGATCTGTGTTCAATACAGAAAGAAAACCAACTGACGCTACCTTTCTGGTCACGTGCCTCTAACAAACAGTACACTTGAAGTGACCCTTGTTTTGAACAGGGCTACTTCTTCATTACACAAAAGAAAAACCTCAACCAATTTCTAAAGAATGGTGACATCCAGTGGAAGCGGTAGGAACTGGATTCCCAATTAAATCCCATTGAAAAGAGAGTGACCTCAAAAGAAAATATCTGAATGGTTTGTCCTCGGGGTTTCGCCTGCTACATAAGTTCTGTTATACTCACAGGCATGATTCAAACAGTTGTAGAAACTTCAGAGCGTTTTCCATCCACATCTACTAATAATATGCATATCTTATCTTTTGGGGATGAGTAGCAGGCTGTTGAATTTGGGCATGCATTTCATCCGGAAGTGAAAATACTGCCCCCTGTCACCAAGAAGTTAACGAAATGTGTTTATTTGTTTATTAGGCTACTGTGCAGTCTACAATACATACTGTAGTAAACATGGGAAAGTGACTAATTCCTTACATAAGGGAGAGCAGGCCATGTCTGTACTACAGAATGCGGGGCATGCGGGAGACCGGGGTTCAAATCCCTTTGGGGAGAATGGGGTAGGCTGTCCTTGTAAATAAGAATTTGTTCTTAACTGATTCCATATGTGTTATTTCATAGTTGTGATGTCTTCACTATTATTCTAAAATGTAGAAAATAGGAAAAATATACTAAAAATCTGGAATGAGTAGTTGTGTCCAAACTTTTGACTGGTACTTGTTGGAACCTAAAATATGTGCTGTACAACATGACGCTTGGCAGTACAGTACTGGGCTATTTAGCTAAAGAATCCCTGCAGGGCACGAGGATGGAGTAGGTTGTTCTTGATTGACTTGCCTAGTTACATAAAGGTTACACTAAGAGCATAACATTTCTGCACCCTGCAATTTTCTAATTCTTGTCTAACCAATGCCCAACTGGAGATTAAGTAAATAAATAATAATATCATTGATTTATCAAGACCAGACCAGTCCAGAGCAGCACAAAACAACATTAGGAGTCAAGGGGTATGAATACTTTCTGAAGCCACTGTATCTGACTCATTCAGTCATTCCAGCTAAATGATCATTCTGGATGTCTCTTAACGAGCTGACCCCTTTTTTTTCACCTAAAATTACATACCCAAATCTAACTGCCTGAAGCTCAGGACCTGAAGCAAGGATATGCATATTCTTGATACCATTTGAAAAGAAACACAAGATCTGGTTAAAGATAATACAAAAACAAAAAAACATGCGTTAAAATAAAAAAGATCCATCATCTTTGAAATGCAAAAGAAAGGCCATAATGTATTATTATTAAGTGCAATTTTGATAATGGCCACTAGATGGATTAAGTGCATGTGCAAAATTGTAGACTGATCCAATGAAACATTGTATTTCTGTTCAAAATGTTGTATTAAGTCTGCCCAAATGTGCCTGATATGTACTTGAAAACGTATCAATGAACGTAACTGTGCACTCTCCTCAAACAATAGCATGGTATTATTTCACTGCAATAGCTACTGTAAATTGGACAGTGCAGTTAGATTAAGATTTTAAGCGTTCTGCCCTTATCATATGTGTCTATGTCCTGGGATATTTTATTTTTACTTACAACCTCATGCTAATCACATTAGTCTATGTTAGCTCAATCATCCCGCGGGGGACCCAATGATCTTGTAGAGGTTAAAGTCAATTGACTTGATTTAGACCTGTAAATAAACAACCAGGTTGTTGCATAATACAGTTGAAGTCGTAAGTTCACATAAACTTAGGTTGGAGTCATTAAAACTCATATTTCAACCACTCCACAAAACTATAGTTTTGGCAAGTCGGTTAGGACATCTACTTTGTGCATGACACAAGCCATTATTCCAACAATTGTTTACATACAGATTATTTCACTGTATCACAATTCCAGTGGGTCAGAAGTTTACATACACTAAGTTGACTGTGCCTTTAAACAGCTTGGAAAATTCAAGAAAAATATGTCTTTAGAAGATTCTGAATGTGGCTAATTGACATCATATGAGTCAATTGGATGTGTACCTGTGGATTTATTTCAAGGCCTACCTTCAAACCCAGTGCCTCTTTGATTGACATCATGGGAAAATCAGAAGAATCAGCCAAAACCTCAGAAAAAACATTGTAGACCTCCACAAGTCTGGCTCGTTCTTGGGAGCAATTTCCAAATGCCTGAAGGTACCACGTTCATCTGTACAAACAGATGCAAGTATAAACACCTTGGGACCACACAGCCGTCATACCGCTCAGGAAGGAGATGCGTTCTGTCTCCTAGAGATGAACGTACTTTGGTGCAAAAAGTACAAATCAATCCCAGATGCTGGAGGAAATAGCTACAAAAGTATCTATATCCACAGTAAAACGAGTCCTATATCGACATAACCTGAAAGGACACTCGGCAAGGAAGAAGCCACTGCTTCAAAACCCCCATAAAAAAGCCAGACTATGGTTTGCAACTGCACATGGGTACAAAGATCATACTTTTTGGAGAAATGTCCTCTGGTCTGATGAAACAAAAATATACATGTTTGGCCATAATGACCGTGTTATGTTTGGAGGGAAAAGGGGGAGGCTTGCAAGCCGAAGAACAACATCCCAACCGTGAAGCACGGTGGTGGCAACATCATGTTGTGGGGGTGCTTTGCTGCAGGAGAGACTGGTGCACTTCACAAAATAGATGGCATCATGAGGAATAAAGATTATGTGGATATATTGAAGCCATCAGTCAGGAAGTTAAAGCTTGGTAGCAAATACGTCTTTCAAATGGACAATGACCCCAAGCATACTTCCAAAGTTGTGGCAAAATGGCTTAAGGACAACAAAGTCAAGGTATTGGAGTGGCCATCACAAAGCTCTGACCTCAATCCTATAGAAAATATGTGGGCAGAACTGAAAAAGCGTGTGTGAGCAAGGAGGCCTACAAACCTGACTCCGTTCCACCAGCTCTGTCAGGAGGAATGTGCCAAAATTCACCCAACTTATTGTGGTAAGCTTGTGGAAGGCTACCCGAAATGTTTTACCCAAGTTAAACAATTTAAAGGCAATGCTACCAAATACTAATTGATTGTATGTAAACTTCTGATCCACTGGGAATGTGATGAAAGAAAGAAAAACTGAAATAAATCATTATCTCTACTATTATTCTGACATCTCACATTCTTAAAATAAAGTGGTGATCCTACCTGACCCAAGACAGGGAATCTTTACTAGGATTAAATGTCAGGAATTGTGAAAAACCGAGTTTAAATGTATTTGGCTAAGGTGTATGTAAACTTCTCACTTCAACTATATATAATACTGTAATGACCTGACTAGATCATAAATTAACAGTTGTCCAGACAGAGGCTTGAGTTTGCGAATTAACAGTTTATTAAACCAACTTTACACAGGCTACTGTTTGGGCCGTAGCACACGCCAAATAGATGACAGATAACCCACAAGCCAATCGTGACCTTCTCTTGTGAAGCCCAGACGTAAGAGAGAGAGAACAAAGGCTGAACCTGGTCTTAACTTCCAATGCTCCACCCCCCTGCCCAACCCCCCTCCACACCACTCCGCCAACCACCAGGATGCCCGGCATCAGAACATTCCAGGCATTCCCGTGATTGGCAGATAGCAGGTTGATTGACATGTCGGACCCCGCGAACACCGGGTACTGGTCACAGTACAACACAACCACCTCCTAGCCTAACACATAACACACAGCTGTCTGTGCGGGTCGCTACAATACATTGACATTTAAACTCCCACCAACGGTAGAAGACTGCAATCAGGGGTGAAAGTAAGCCGGTACGGTCCAGTAAGGACTACCTTCAAAATAAATAATGCCTATCACAATAATTACAACAAAGATGACAGGGAAATTGTAGGCTATTACAGCATCATTTATCATTACCGCCTGTCAGCTGCATGAGAAGTTAGCGAACGGATTTAAAAACGGGTGGTATCTGTTCCAAAATGTTGTGAATCAGAGATGACTGGCTGGGACCGACAGGCTTGGACAGCAGCAGGCGCATCATTCAATTTAGGCTACACGTGTGCCACTTTCTGTTTTTATAATAGACATCTCTTTCCGTTCATCAAATTTTGGGTGCACAGTGCACTGTTCTAGATGGTGGAATTATTTAATTTCGGGTGCACAGTGCACTGTTCTAGATGCTGGAATTATTTAATTTCAGGTGCACAGTGCACTGTTCTAGATGCTGGAATTATTTAATTTCGGGTGCACAGTGCACTGTTCTAGATGCTGGAATTATTTAATTTCAGGTGCACAGTGCACTGTTCTAGATGCTGGAATTATTTAATTTCGGGTGCACAGTGCACTGTTCTAGATGCAGGAAATATTTAATTTTGGGTGCACAGTGCACTGTTCTAGATGCTGGAATTATTTAATTTCGGGTGCACAGTGCACTGTTCTAGATGCTGGAATTATTTAATTTCGGGTGCACAGTGCACTGTTCTAGATGCTGGAATTATTTAATTTCGGGTGCACAGTGCACTGTTCTAGATGCTGGAATTATTTAATTTCGGGTGCACAGTGCACTATTCTAGATGCTGGAATTATTTAATTTCGGGTGCACAGTGCACTGTTCTAGATGCTGGAATTATTTAATTTCGGGTGCACAGTGCACTGTTCTAGATGCTGGAATTATTTAATTTCGGGTGCACAGTGCACTGTTCTAGATGCTGGAATTATTTAATTTCGGGTGCACAGTGCACTGTTCTAGATGCTGGAATTATTTAATTTCGGGTGCACAGTGCACTGTTCTAGATGCTGGAATTATTTAATTTTGGGTGCACAGTGCACTGTTCTAGATGCTGGAATTATTTAATTTTGGGTGCACAGTGCACTGTTCTAGATGCTGGAATTATTTAATTTCGGGTGCACAGTGCACTGTTCTAGATGCTGGAATT
This sequence comes from Oncorhynchus gorbuscha, assembly GCF_021184085.1. Taxonomy (NCBI): domain Eukaryota; kingdom Metazoa; phylum Chordata; class Actinopteri; order Salmoniformes; family Salmonidae; genus Oncorhynchus; species Oncorhynchus gorbuscha. The sequence goes on along the minus strand of NC_060196.1, from coordinate 54,796,032 downwards.
ATTTAATTTCGGGGGCACAGTGCACCGTTCTAGATGCTGGAATTATTTAATTTCGGGGGCACAGTGCACCGTTCTAGATGCTGGAATTATTTAATTTCGGGTGCACAGTGCACTGTTCTAGATGCTGGAATTATTTAATTTCGGGGGCACAGTGCACCGTTCTAGATGCTGGAATTATTTAATTTCGGGTGCACAGTGCACTGTTCTAGATGCTGGAATTATTTAATTTTGGGTGCACAGTGCACTGTTCTAGATGCTGGAATTATTTACAGTGGAGGAACGGGCGCAGGTAGGGCGCAGGTAGGGCGCTGGTAGGGCGCAGGTAGGGCGCAGGTAACCAACTTTTTGAAGTGATTTGTTTGACAATCAGATGAAAACATAATTCCTGGTTCTGTTCATGCGAACATTAAAATATCATCTGTTTTAACAGTTAAATGAACCTCATAAACACCATTAACACATAGGAGGTTCCATACCGGGAAGAAATTAAATCTCCTTTAATAATAACGCTTGACTACAATGCCAGGCAGCAAAATACACAGACACACACACATTATTACCATTGCTGTTATGTTTTATACTGATGAGCTGTCTGCCATCATTTTCAGCCTTTTTAAGACCAACCCAAAGTGGTAAACGGACATATTTGCACATTTCAATAAATAAAAACAGCTGGTGGAGCACCTGTGGAGCATAAAGCTGAATTTAATTAAATCAAATGGAAACTGTAGAGAGAGAGAGAGATGGAAGGATTGGGTGTTTTTGCTTCTCCTCGTTGCTTGCTGGGCTCAGTGCTTATATTGTAGCTGACCTTTGTTTCGATGTCAGATGGCTAAGAAAAAAGAGAAAAGCTTTTTCTCCAGCTCTCTCTCCTCTCTCTCATACATTCAAAAACAAACTCTGATGTTTATCAGGTTTTCCATCAAGCTGAATGATACTGTATCTCTCTCTGGGTCCCCTCTCTCTCTCTGGATCCTCTCTTTTTATATCTCCCTGTCTCCCCCTCTCTCTCTGGAACCTCTCTTTTTATCTCCCCCCTCTCTCTTGGTCCTCTCTTTTTGTCTCCCCCTCTCTCTCTTTTTATCTCTCCCTCTCTCTCTGGATCCTCTCTTTTTATCTCTCCATCTCCCTCTGTCTCCCCCCTCTCTTTTTATCTCTCCCTCGGTCTCCCCCCTCTCTCTTGGTCCTCTCTTTTTATCTCTCCCTCTGTCTCTGGGTCCTCTCTTTCTATCAGTTTCTCTCCCTCACTCTCACTCTTTCACCTTCTTTTCTTTATCTTGCTTAGTCTTCCTGCGCAGTGGTGGGCCAGACATCTATGTGGTCGAGTGTCTCCCTAGCAGGGTATAGGCTCCTCCCTCCATACCTAGCAGGGTATATCTAGCTGTACCTCCCTCCCTCCATATCTACCAGGTTATATCTAGCTGTACCTTCCTCCCTCTATATCTACCAGGTTATATCTAGCTGTATCTTCCTCCCTCCATATCTACCAGGTTGTATCTAGCTGTGCCTTCCTCCCTCCATATCTACCAGGTTATATCTAGCTGTACCTTCCTCCCTCCATATCTACCAGGTTATATCTAGCTGTGCCTTCCTCCCTCCATATCTACCAGGTTATATCTAGCTGTACCTTCCTCCCTCTATATCTAGCTGTACCTTCCTCCCTCCATATCTACCAGGTTATATCTAGCTGTACCTTCCTCCCTCCATATCTACCAGGTTATATCTAGCTGTACCTTCCTCCCTCCATATCTACCAGGTTATATCTAGCTGTATCTTCCTCCCTCCATATCTACCAGGTTATATCTAGCTGTACCTTCCTCCCTCTATATCTAGCTGTACCTTCCTCCCTCCATATCTACCAGGTTATATCTAGCTGTACCTTCCTCCCTCCATATCTACCAGGTTATATCTAGCTGTACCTTCCTCCCTCCATATCTACCAGGTTATATCTAGCTGTACCTTCCTCCCTCCATATCTACCAGGTTATATCTAGCTGTACCTTCCTCCCTCCTTCCTCCCTCCATATCTACCAGGTTATATCTAGCTGTACCTTCCTCCCTCCATATCTACCAGGTTATATCTAGCTGTACCTTCCTCCCTCCATATCTACCAGGTTATATCTAGCTGTACCTTCCTCCCTCCATATCTACCAGGTTATATCTAGCTGTACCTTCCTCCCTCCATATCTACCAGGTTATATCTAGCTGTACCTTCCTCCCTCCATATCTACCAGGTTATATCTAGCTGTATCTTCCTCCCTCCATATCTACCAGGTTATATCTAGCTGTACCTTCCTCCCTCCATATCTACCAGGTTATATCTAGCTGTACCTTCCTCCCTCCATATCTACCAGGTTATATCTAGCTGTACCTTCCTCCCTCCATATCTACCAGGTTATATCTAGCTGTACCTTCCTCCCTCCATATCTACCAGGTTATATCTAGCTGTACCTTCCTCCCTCCATATCTACCAGGTTATATCTAGCTGTACCTTCCTCCCTCCATATCTACCAGGTTATATCTAGCTGTACCTTCCTCCCTCCATATCTACCAGGTTATATCTAGCTGTACCTTCCTCCCTCCATATCTACCAGGTTATATCTAGCTGTACCTTCCTCCCTCCATATCTACCAGGTTATATCTAGCTGTACCTTCCTCCTCCATATCTACCAGGTTATATCTAGCTGTACCTTCCTCCCTCCATATCTACCAGGTTATATCTAGCTGTACCTTCCTCCCTCCATATCTACCAGGTTATATCTAGCTGTACCTTCCTCCCTCCATATCTACCAGGTTATATCTAGCTGTACCTTCCTCCCTCCATATCTACCAGGTTATATCTAGCTGTACCTTCCTCCCTCCATATCTACCTTCCTCCCTCCATATCTACCAGGTTATATCTAGCTGTACCTTCCTCCCTCCATATCTACCAGGTTATATCTAGCTGTACCTTCCTCCCTCCATATCTACCAGGTTATATCTAGCTGTACCTTCCTCCCTCCATATCTACCAGGTTATATCTAGCTGTACCTTCCTCCCTCCATATCTACCAGGTTATATCTAGCTGTACCTTCCTCCCTCCATATCTACCAGGTTATATCTAGCTGTACCTTCCTCCCTCCATATCTACCAGGTTATATCTAGCTGTACCTTCCTCCCTCCATATCTACCAGGTTATATCTAGCTGTACCTTCCTCCCTCCATATCTACCAGGTTATATCTAGCTGTACCTTCCTCCCTCCATATCTACCAGGTTATATCTAGCTGTACCTTCCTCCCTCCATATCTACCAGGTTATATCTAGCTGTACCTTCCTCCCTCCATATCTACCAGGTTATATCTAGCTGTACCTTCCTCCCTCCATATCTACCAGGTTATATCTAGCTGTACCTTCCTCCCTCCATATCTACCAGGTTATATCTAGCTGTACCTTCCTCCCTCCATATCTACCAGGTTATATCTAGCTGTACCTTCCTCCCTCCATATCTACCAGGTTATATCTAGCTGTACCTTCCTCCCTCCATATCTACCAGGTTATATCTAGCTGTACCTTCCTCCCTCCATATCTACCAGGTTATATCTAGCTGTACCTTCCTCCTCCATATCTACCAGGTTATATCTAGCTGTACCTTCCTCCCTCCATATCTACCAGGTTATATCTAGCTGTACCTTCCTCCCTCCATATCTACCAGGTTATATCTAGCTGTACCTTCCTCCCTCCATATCTACCAGGTTATATCTAGCTGTACCTTCCTCCCTCCATATCTACCAGGTTATATCTAGCTGTACCTTCCTCCCTCCATATCTACCAGGTTATATCTAGCTGTACCTTCCTCCCTCCATATCTACCATGTTATATCTAGCTGTACCTTCCTCCCTCCATATCTACCATGTTATATCTAGCTGTACCTTCCTCCCTCCATATCTATACCTTCCTCCCTCCATATCTACCAGGTTATATCTAGCTGTACCTTCCTCCCTCCATATCTACCAGGTTATATCTAGCTGTACCTTCCTCCCTCCATATCTACCAGGTTATATCTAGCTGTACCTTCCTTCCTCTACCAGGTTATATCTATATCTACCAGGTTATATCTAGCTGTACCTTCCTCCCTCCATATCTACCAGGTTATATCTAGCTGTACCTTCCTCCCTCCATATCTACCAGGTTATATCTAGCTGTACCTTCCTCCCTCCATATCTACCAGGTTATATCTAGCTGTACCTTCCTCCCTCTATATCTACCAGGTTATATCTAGCTGTATCTCCCCCGCGAGGCAAGCTGCTCACCAGCAGAGTTCTCCACTTGAAACTCAAAGTGGGAACTTGGTCTTGTTGACCCTGTCACTCTTTATTTCTTGAGTTTGAAAAAGGTTCATTAATTGACCTTTTCAATACAGCATCTCTTCCTCACCACACAACTAAGAAAATGAGTTTGCGATACAGTGGTGTGTGGGTTGTTTTTATATTATTAAATACACATGAAGTGAGATTTCATATCTAATGCATGTAAATGATCTGTCTTGTTGACCCTTCATGGCCCACTCATGAATGATATTTTTTGAAGTCCTGGAAAGATGGTGAAAACAGGTTATATAAAGCACTGTTGAGACTCATTGAAATGTAATACTAACAACGTATTCATGAAGATGGCCTTCAACCATTGCAGACACAATGCTATTACTGTCAAAGCTGTAGCTAAAGACGACAGCACCATGACGTCACTAAACCCAGCTGTGATATATCAGCGAGACTGATGGCAATCTCACTAATATGATTGTCATCAGACTGTCAGTCCATTCAGAGAAGCAATGAGAGTGATGAGAGTTCTTGCTGCTCCATACTGCTTCGGGGAGAATCCAATTTAAATTTCTATTCAGCAGATTTGGGTAAATTCTTACCATTGCTCAGTTCTCTTTCCCTGATGCTTTTAAATGTATCCTGCAGGCATACCGTGAGCTGACCTAAGCTTTCAGTTAGCATCCTGCTCCGTCTTTCTTTCTATCCTATTCCATTTGATCTCTCTGTCTCGCCCTCCCTCGTTGTGAGTCCCTCCAGACTGGATAAGGCTGTGGACGCCTAGAGCGAAAAACATCAAACCTACTGTAATATAACTCAAGGCAAAGTGTCTGCATGCACACGAGAGACAGACAAGAGAGAAGGCAGGGGAGAAGAGAATAATGTATGAGCATGCTAAAGGGTTTGGCTTTAATGCCTAGATGTCATACCCCTGTGCTGGCTTCCCACTGTGGACAGTAATCAAACAATATGTCCTTTATTGTCTTTGGGAAAATATATTTAGACTCTTGCCGCCGGTGGTGGTTCCGCTGTGATGTCATTATCTGAAGAGAAACTGAAAAAAGGCAGATGAAATATGTGTTACTCTTAGTCACGGATCGTAAATTATTAATGTGATTAATTATTCATTTCAGATGATGAGGATGATTTTGGAGTATTTCAATGGCATCAGTAGATTTTAAATGCTGGTCCGGACATCTCAATCCAAGGACACATCAGTTCCTGCCAATGACTGCCTGTGATGGCAGCATAGCCATGCTAAAATCACCATGGTGAACTAATCTTGTGGATTTCATTTTTTTAATGATCGAGTATACTGTGCGTCATCTGGTTCTATACATGCATCCATGTTACTTCATTTAACTAAAGCACAGCCTAAGATGAGTTCCCACTGGGCAACGTTATCTCCGTGTCATTTCAACACATAAAAATCAATGTGACGACTTTGAATCAGTGTGGGAAACAGATTGCATTGGTAAAAAAATAATAATAAAAAGGACATTTCTTTTTTCACCCAACGTTTAACCTAAATCCAATGATGTGAAATTTGTTGTCGATTTAACGTTAAATTTACGTTTCTTGACAACAAATCAAAACTAGACGTTGAACTGATGTCTGTGCCAAGTGGGTTGATTGTCCTTGTCTGATTAGAAAGCCATCTCTAGCTTCCAAAGGCACCCTATTCCCGTATGGCACCCTTCCCTGTATGGTACCTTATTCCCGTATGGCACCCTTCCCTGTATGGCACCCTATTCCCGTATGGCACCCTATTCCTGTATGGTACCCTATTCCCGTATGGCACCCTTCCCTGTATGGTACCTTATTCCCGTATGGCACCCTTCCCTGTATGGCACCCTATTCCTGTATGGTACCCTTCCCTGTATGGCACCCTATTCCTGTATGGTACCCTATTCCCGTATTGCACCCTATTCCTGTATGGTACCCTATTCCCGTATGGCACCATTCCCTGTATGGTACCCTTCCCTGTATGGCACCCTTCCTGTATGGCACCCTATTCCCGTATGGCACCCTTCCCTGTATGGTACCCTTCCCTGTATGGCACCCTATTCCCGTATGGCACCCTATTCCCTGTATGGTACCCTTCCCTGTATGGTACCCTATTCCCATATGGTACCCTATTCCTGTATGGCACCCTTCCCTGTATGGCACCCTATTCCCGTATGGCACCCTTCCCTGTATGGTACCCTTCCCTGTATGGCACCCTTCCCTGTATGGTACCCTATTCCCGTATGGCACCCTTCCCTGCATGGTACCCTATTCCTGTATGGCACCCTTCCCTGTATGGCACCCTATTCCCATATGGCACCCTTCCCATATGGCACCCTTCCCTGTATGGTACCCTATTCCCGTATGGCACCCTTCCCTGTATGGTACCCTATTCCCGTATGGCACCCTTCACTGTATGGTACCCTATTCCCATATGGTACCCTATTCCCATATGGCACCCTTCACTGTATGGTACCCTATTCCCATATGGTACCCTATTCCCGTATGGCACCCTTCCCAGTATGGCACCCTATTCCCGTATGGCACCCTTCCCTGTATGGTACCCTATTCCCGTATGGCACCCTTCCCTGTATGGTACCCTATTCCCGTATGGCACCCTTCCCTGTATGGTACCCTATTCCCGTATGGCACCCTTCCCTGTATGGTACCCTATTCCCGTATGGCACCCTTCCCTGTATGGTACCCTATTCCCGTATGGCACCCTTCACTGTATGGTAGCCTATTCCCATATGGTACCCTATTCCCGTATGGCACCCTTCCCTGTATGGCACCCTATTCCCGTATGGCACCCTTCCCTGTATGGTACCCTATTCCCGTATGGCACCCTTCCCTGTATGGTACCCTATTCCCGTATGGCACCCTTCCCTGTATGGCACCCTATTCCCGTATGGTACCCTATTCCCATATGGCACACTTCACTGTATGGTACCCTATTCCCATATGGTACCCTATTCCCGTATGGCACCCTTCCCTGTATGGTAGCCTATTCCCGTATGGTACCCTATTCCCGTATGGCACCCTTCCCTGTATGGTACCCTATTCCCGTATGGCACCCTTCCCTGTATGGCACCCTATTCCCGTATGGCACCCTATTCCCTTTGTAGTGCACAACTTTTGACCAAGGTCCATAATGCTCTGGTCAAACTCAGTAAACTACAGTATATAGGAAATCTGGTGCCAAGGGGGACACAACCTTCGGCTGCTACGGTACCACAGATGAGGAGGCTGGCTGGGTAGGGACCCACCATGTCTGTCCCATCTGTCTGATGATCTGATCTGGGTCTGATTCTGGGACTCAGAAGCCCTGTAGAGGGCTGTTGACACTGAGGGGCCAGGGCCCTCCTCTGGTGGAGAGGATGGAGGGGGCAACACACAGACAGACTGATTACTGCTTCCGAGCGCGAGAGCGAGATGCCAGGATCCAAATCCTGCAGATGGCCTGAATGCTAATGTGAGGATGAAATGAGGCAGACGGGAGGCTCTTATAGGCTACCACTCAGCCCCTCCAAAACACACCCAGCACTCAGAGAAAGAGGGAGAGAGAGACAAATTCTTTATGGTCTGTGTAATCTGAGGAAAATGTGTGCTCTGTTTTTTGTTAAATCTTTCCAATGTGTCAAGTAATTATCTTTTTGTTTTCTCATGATTTGGTTGGGTCTAATTGTGTTGCTGTCCTGGGGCTCTGTGGTGTCGGTTTGTGAACAGAGCCCCAGGACCAGCTTGCTTACGGGACTCTTCTCCAGGTTTATCTCTCTGTAGGTGATGGCTTTGTTAAGGAATGTTTGGGAATCACTTCCTTTTTTTTCTTTTTTCTCACCTTTATTTAACCAAGTAGGCTAGTTGAGAACAAGTTCTCATTTGCAATTGCGAACTGGCCAAGATAAAGCAGCAGTGTGAACAGACAACACAGAGTTACACATGGAGTAAACAATTAACAAGTCAATAACACAGTAGAAAAAAGGGGAGTCTATATACAATGTGTGCAAAAGGCATGAGGAGGTAGGCGAATAATTACAATATTGCAGATTAACACTGGAGTGATAAATGATCAGATGATCATGTACAGGTAGAGATATTGGTGTGCAAAAGAGCAGAAAAGTAAATAAAAACTGTGGGGATGAGGTAGGTGAAAATGGGTGGGCTATTTGCCAATAGATTATGTACAGCTGCAGCGATCGGTCACCTGCTCAGATAGCTGATGTTTGAAGTTGGTGAGGGAGATAAAAGTCTCCAACTTCAGCGATTTTTGCAATTCGTTCCAGTCACAGGCAGCAGAGTACTGGAACGAAAGGCGGCCGAATGAGGTGTTGGCTTTAGGGATGAGATACACCTGCTGGAGCACGTGCTACGGATGGGTGTTGCCATCGTGACCAGTGAACTGAGATAAGGCGGAGCTTTACCTAGCATGGCCTTGTAGATGACCTGGAGCCAGTGGGTCTGGCGACGAATATGTAGCGAGGGCCAGCCGACTAGAGCATACAAGTCGCAGTGGTGGGTAGTATAAGGTGCTTTAGTGACAAAACGGATGGCACTGTGATAAACTGCATCCAATTTGCTGAGTAGAGTGTTGGAAGCAATTTTGTAGATGACATCGCCGAAGTCGAGGATTGGTAGGATAGTCAGTTTTACTAGGGTAAGCTTGGCAGCGTGAGTGGAGGAGGCTTTGTTGCGGAATAGAAAGCCGACTCTAGATTTGATTTTCGATTGGAGATGATTGATATGGGTCTGGAAGGAGAGTTTGCAGTCTAGCCAGACACCTAGGTACTTATAGGTGTCCACATATTCAAGGTCGGAACCATCCAGTGTGGTGATGCTAGTCGGGCATGCGGGTGCAGGCAGCGATCGGTTGAAAAGCATGCATTTGGTTTTACTAGCGTTTAAGAGCAGTTGGAGGCCACGGAAGGAGTGTTGTATGGCATTGAAGCTCGTTTGGAGGTTAGATAGCACAGTGTCCAATGACGGGCCGAAAGTATATAGAATGGTGTCGTCTGAGTAGAGGTGGATCAGGGAATCGCCCGCAGCAAGACCAACATCATTGATATATACAGAGAAAAGAGTCGGCCCGAGAATTGAACCCTGTGGCAGCCCCATAGAGACTGCCAGAGGACAGGACAGCATGCCCTCCGATTTGACACACTGAACTCTTTCTGCAAAGTAATTGGTGAACCAGGTAAGGCAGTCATCCGAAAAACCGAGGCTACTGAGTCTGCCGATAAGAATCTGGTGATTGACAGAGTCGAAAGCCTTGGCAAGGTCGATGAAGACGGCTGTACTGTACTGTCAGTACTGACAGTACTTTCTTTTTATCGATGGCGGTTATGATGTCGTTTAGTACCTTGAGTGTGGCTGAGGTGCACCCGTGACCGGCTCGGAAACCAGATTGCATAGCGGAGAAGGTACGGTGGGATTCGAGATGGTCAGTGACCTGTTTGTTGACTTGGCTTTCGAAGACCTTAGATAGGCAGGGCAGAATGGATATAGGTCTGTAACAGTTTGGGTCCAGGGTGTCTCCCCCCTTTGAAGAGGGGGATGACTGCAGCAGCTTTCAAATCCTTGGGGATCTCAGACGATATGAAAGAGAGGTTGAACAGGCTGGTAATAGGGGTTGCAACAATGGCGGCGGATAGTTTCAGAAATAGAGGGTCCAGATTGTCAAGCCCAGCTGATTTATACGGGTCCAGGTTTTGCAGCTCTTTCAGAACATCTGTTATCTGGATTTGGGTAAAGGAGAACCTGGAGAGGCTTGGGCGAGGAGCTGCGGGGGGGCCGGAGCTGTTGGCCGAGGTAGGAGTGGCCAGGCGGAAGGCATGGCCAGCCGTTGAGAAATGCTTGCTAAAGTTTTCGATAATCATGGATTTGTCTGTGGTGACCGTGTTCCCTAGCCTCAGTGCAGTGGGCAGCTGGGAGGAGGTGCTCTTGTTCTCCATGGACTTCACAGTGTCCCAGAACTTTTTGGAGTTGGAGCTACAGGATGCAAACTTCTACCTGAAGAAGCTGGCCTTAGCTTTCCTGACTGACTGTGTGTATTGGTTCCTGGCTTCCCTGAACAGTTGCATATTGCGGGGACTGTTCGATGCTATTGCAGTCCGCCGCAGGATGTTTTTGTGCTGGTCGAGGGCAGTCAGGTCTGGAGTGAACCAAGGGCTGTATCTGTTCTTAGTTCTGCATTTTTTGAACGGAGCATGCTTATCTAAAATGGTGAGGAAGTTACTCTTAAAGAATGACCAGGCATCCTCAACTGACGGGATGAGGTCAATGTCCTTCCAGGATACCCGGGCCAGGTCGATTAGAAAGGCCTGCTCACAGAAGTGTTTTAGGGAACGTTTGACAGTGATGAGGGGTGGTCGTTTGACTGCTGCACCGTAGCGGATACAGGCAATGAGGCAGTGGTCGCTGAGATCCTGGTTGAAGACAGCGGAGGTGTATTTGCAGGGCCAGTTGGTCAGGATGACGTCTATGAGGGTGCCCTTGCTTACAGAGTTAGGGTTGTACCTGGTGGGTTCCTTGATGATTTGTGTGAGATTGAGGGCATCTAGCTTAGATTGTAGGACTGCCGGGGTGTTAAGCATATCCCAGTTTAGGTCACCTAACAGAACAAACTCTGAAGCTAGATGGGGGTCAGATGGTTTTAGAATTCAATGTCTCTTTTCTGGATTTTGATAATCAGCGGGTATCGGTCTAATTCCGCTCTGCATGCGTTACTTGGTGTTTTACATTGTAATGCAGAGTCTCAATTTGGTGTTTGTCCCATTTGGTGAATTCTAGTTGTTGAGCAACCCAAGACCTCACAACCATAAAGGGCAATGGGTTCTATAACTGATTCAAGTATTTTGGTATGTCAAATTTTATGTTCCTTTTGATGGAGTAGAAAGCCCTTCTTACCTTGTCTCTCAGATTGTTCACAGCTTTGTGAAACTTATCTGTGGCTCTGATGTTTAGGCCGAGGTACGTGTAGTTTTTTGTGAGCTCTAGGGCAATAGTGTCTAAATGGAATTTGTATTTGTGGTCCTGGCAACTGGACCTTTTTTGGAACACCGTTATTTTTGTCTGACTGAGACTTACTGTCAGGGCCCAGGTCTGTCAGGGCCCAGGTCTGACAGGGCCCAGGTCTGACAGGGCCCAGGTCTGACAGGGCCCAGGTCTGACAGGGCCCAGGTCTGACAGGGCCCAGGTCTGACAGAATCTGTGAAGAAGATCTAGATGCTGCTGTAGGCCCTCTTTGGTTGGTGACAGAAGCACTAGATCATTAGAAAAACAGTAGATATTTGACTTCAGATTCTAGTAGGGTGAGGCCTGGTGAAATCAACAGAGTGAGAAGACACTTTCTCTCTCTTTATAGCCAGAACAGCAGCAGGCCACTCTCTCTCTCTTTACAGCCAGAACAGCAGCAGGCCACTCTCTCTCTCTCTTTACAGCCAGAACAGCAGCAGGCCACTCTCTCTCTCTTTATAGCCAGAACAGCAGCAGGCCACTCTCTCTCTCTCTTTACAGCCAGAACAGCAGCAGGCCACTCTCTCTCTCTTTACAGCCAGAACAGCAGCAGGCCACTCTCTCTCTCTTTACAGCCAGAACAGCAGCAGGCCACTCTCTCTCTCTCTTTACAGCCAGAACAGCAGCAGGCCTCTCTCTCTCTCTCCAGCCAGAACAGCAGCAGGCCACTCTCTCTCTTTATAGCCAGAACAGCAGCAGGCCTCTCTCTCTCTTTACAGCCAGAACAGCAGCAGGCCACTCTCACTCTCTCTTTACAGCCAGAACAGCAGCAGGCCACTCTCACTCTCTCTTTACAGCCAGAACAGCAGCAGGCCACTCTCTCTCTCTCTTTACAGCCAGAACAGCAGCAGGCCACTCTCTCTCTCTCTTTATAGCCAGAACAGCAGCAGGCCTCTCTCTCTCTCTTTACAGCCAGAACAGCAGCAGGCCTCTCTCTCTCTCTTTACAGCCAGAACAGCAGCAGGCCTCTCTCTCTTTATAGCCAGAACAGCAGCAGGCCTCTCTCTCTTTATAGCCAGAACAGCAGCAGGCCTCTCTCTCTTTATAGCCAGAACAGCAGCAGGCCACTCTCTCTCTTTACAGCCAGAACAGCAGCAGGCCACTCTCTCTCTCTCCAGCCAGAACAGCAGCAGGCCTCTCTCTCTCTCTCCAGCCAGAACAGCGGCAGGCCGCTCTCTCTCCAGCCAGAACAGCAGCAGGCCACTCTCTCTCTTTACAGCCAGAACAGCGGCAGGCCGCTCTCTCTCCAGCCAGAACAGCAGCAGGCCTCTCTCTCTCTTTACAGCCAGAACAGCGGCAGGCCGCTCTCTCTCTCCAGCCAGAACAGCAGCAGGCCTCTCTCTCTCTCCAGCCAGAACAGCGGCAGGCCTCTCTCTCTCTCCAGCCAGAACAGCAGCAGGCCTCTCTCTCTCTAGCCAGAACAGCAGCAGGCCTCTCTCTCTCTCCAGCCAGAACAGCGGCAGGCCTCTCTCTCTCTCCAGCCAGAACAGCAGCAGGCCTCTCTCTCTCTCTCCAGCCAGAACAGCGGCAGGCCTCTCTCTCTCTCCAGCCAGAACAGCGGCAGGCCTCTCTCTCTCTCTCCAGCCAGAACAGCAGCAGGCCTCTCTCTCTCCAGCCAGAACAGCAGCAGGCCAGCCAGCGGCAGCATGGTTCAACCAGGGCGTGATTACCCCGCTCTCCTCTAACTCTTCTGAGCCGCTGATTACACAGACGCAGGGCCCAGATTTTAGTATTAGACATCTTTAAGAGTCAAGAACCTCGCATAAATGTTATTGGCCCTTCTTCACTGATTTCATGAATACTGCAGTGACTGAAATTCTCATCCAGTGTGACAATCACTGAGCATCCCTTCCCTTCTACTGCAAGGTTATTAAAGAGTCATTTGCATTAAGCCAAGGTGTTTATGTTGCAGTAATATGTATTCCGTGCTTGATGCTTGGATTGCTAATGTTTGACACAAAGGGTATTTTGTGTCTTAATTGCATTTACTTTGCACTATAGAGGTTGAAAGGGTTTTTAGAAGGAAAGCCTTGAAGACAGTTGCACACATTATTTCAATTTTCAATTTTGTACCTGGGAAAGCTGGGAAAGTTATTGCATTTGAATAGAATTAATTCAGCCAAAGACGTCAACCTTCTGGTCAACCTCGAATCATATGTTTACGCTTTACATCTTCCACATGGTAATTGTATGCTTACCCATGGTAATTGTCCTTACCCCTTCTGTTGGTGTCAAAGGTGACTACAGGCTCCATTCATCTCAAAATAAAGTATTTCTCCCTTTCTCTTTCCCTCTCTTTCTCTTTCTTTCTCTTTCTTTCTCCCTCCCTCTTTCTCCCTCCCTCTTTCTCCCTCCCTCTTTCTCCCTCCCTCTTTCTCCCTCCCTCTCTTTCTCTTTCCCTCTCTTTCTCTTTCCCTCTCTCTCCCTCTTTCCCTCTTTCCCTCTCTCTCCCTCTCTCTCTCTTTCCCTCTCTTTCTCTTTCCCTCTCTTTCTCTTTCCCTCTCTTTCTCTTTCCCTCTCTTTCTCTTTCCCTCTCTTTCTCTCTCCCTCTCTTTCTCTCTCCCTCTCTTTCTCTCTCCCTCTTTCTCTTTCCCTCTTTCTCTTTCCCTCTCTTTCTCCCTCCCTCTTTCTCTCTCCCTCCCTCTTTCTCTCTCTTTCCCTCTTTCTCTTTCCCTCTCTTTCTCCCTCCCTCTCTTTCTCCCTCCCTCTCTTTCTCCCTCCCTCTCTTTCTCCCTCCCTCTCTTTCTCCCTCCCTCTCTTTCTCTTTCCCTCTCTTTCTCTTTCCCTCTCTTTCTCTTTCCCTCTCTTTCTCTTTCCCTCTCTTTCTCCCTCCCTCTTTCTCCATCCCTCTCTTTCTCTCTTCCTCTCTCTCTCTCCCTCTCTCCCTCTTTCCCTCTCTCTCCCTCTCTCTCTCTTTCCCTCTCTTTCTCTTTCCCTCTCTTTCTCTTTCCCTCTCTTTCTCTTTCCCTCTCTCTCCCTCTTTCCCTCTTTCCCTCTCTCTCCCTCTCTCTCTCTCTCCCTCTCTCTCTCTTTCCCTCTCTTTCTCTTTCCCTCTCTTTCTCTTTCCCTCTCTTTCTCTCTCCCTCTCTTTCTCTCTCCCCTCTTTCTCTTCTCCCTCTCTTTCTCTCCTCTCTCTTTCTCTCTCTCTTTCTCTCCCTCTTTCTCTTTCCCTCTCTTTCTCCCTCCCCTTTCTCTCTTTCCCCCTCCCACTTTCTCTCTTTCCCTCTCTTTCTCTTTCCCTCTCTTTCTCCCTCCCTCTCTTTCTCCCTCCCTCTCTTTCTCCCTCCCTCTCTTTCTCCCTCCCTCTCTTTCTCCCTCCCTCTCTTTCTTCCTCCCTCTCTTTCTCTTTCCCTCTCTTTCTCTTTCCCTCTCTTTCTCTTTCCTCTCTTTCTCCATCCCTCTCTTTCTCTCTCCCTCTCTCTCTTTCCCTCCATTTCTCTTTACCTCTCTTTCTCTTTCCCTTTCCCTCTCCCTCTCTCTTTCCCTCTCTCTCTTTCCCCTCCTTCTCTTTCCCTCCCTCTCCCTCTCTTTCTCTTTCCCTCTCTTTCTATGTTTCTCTCCCTCTCAGTCTCGCTCTCCCTCTCTTTCTATTTTTCTCTCTCTCTCAGTCTCTCTCCCTCTCGATTTTTCTCTCTCCCCATGTCCCTGAAAGAACTGGATGAAACAGAAAACAGTCAAAGACACCATCAGGTGGAGAGCACGAAACTGAAAAAAGATAGCAGCAGAGAAATCTTAACACTGGGGAAAAGGAAAGGGAATCTGAACTAATCATTGGTTTAATTTCCATATAACCTCGTAAGCGTCTGTCAGAGGGTGTTAAGTGAGCGAGACGCGTTTGGGAAAGGGCAATCTAATGCTGCGGAGGTCTGTGTGTCGAACAACTCCCTGAAATAGTGCTGAGCCAGGTGTTAAGGGTTGTGTCCCAATTGATACCCTACTCCTTATGTAGTACAGTACTTTTGACCACCCGATGGGCCCTGGTCAAAAGTACTACACTGCACTACATAGGGAATAGGGTGTCTTTTGAGACGTAGCCTTGTTCTGCTTATGGGCTGAAGTGTGTGTGTGTGTGTGTGTGTGTGTGTGTGTGTGTGTGTGTGTGTGTGTGTGTGTGTGTGTGTGTGTGTGTGTGTGTGTGTGTGTGTGTGTGTGTGTGTGTGTGTGTGTGTGTGTGTGTGTGTGTGTGTGTGTGTGTGTGTGTGTGTGTGTGTGAGAGAGATTATGACTGGAAAACAGGGTTTGCACTAGGTGCCTGTGAAACAAAGTGCTTGGCTCTCTGCTTGAGTATTATCGCCAGGCAGTAGGCTTTGTAACCAAATATGTAGGCTGTATAAACATGACTGAGATGGTACACTGTAGCTCTAATTCAAAATGTGTCTTTGACTTAGCCCTTACAAATGTAAATGTATTGCTTGAACTTAAATATGTCCCTGAGAGGCTAGTGTTCTAACCTTGAAAGACTAGTGTCCTTACCTAGTTTAAAAACAGAAACATATTCATATGAGGAATGGATCACAAAAGCTCCCAAAAGCTTCTGACAAATTCCAATATTCCAATAGATAGGCTTAAATGTTTCGAGTGCTTTTTCTATTATGAGAAAGGGGTCTGAAATCTGAACGATATCAAAAACCATAGTGTGATCTGTTGCCAGGCATACAGGGACTCAGTCCTCCTCTGGCTCCATGTTGTAGTCCTCCTCTGGCTCCATGTTGTACAGGGACTCAGTCCTCCTCTGGCTCCATGGCGTACAGGGACTCAGTCCTCCTCTGGCTCCATGGCGTACAGGGACTCAGTCCTCCTCTGGCTCCATGGCGTACAGGGACTCAGTCCTCCTCTGGCTCCATGGCGTACAGGGACTCAGTCCTCCTCTGGCTCCATGGCGCACAGGGACTCAGTCCTCCTCTGGCTCCATGGCGTACAGGGACTCAGTCCTCCTCTGGCTCCATGATGTAGTCCTCCTCTGGCTCCATGTTGTACAGGGACTCAGTCCTCCTCTGGCTCCATGGCGTACAGGGACTCAGTCCTCCTCTGGCTCCATGGCGTACAGGGACTCAGTCCTCCTCTGGCTCCATGGCGTACAGGGACTCAGTCCTCCTCTGGCTCCATGGCGTACAGGGACTCAGTCCTCCTCTGGCTCCATGGCGTACAGGGACTCAGTCCTCCTCTGGCTCCATGGCGTACAGGGACTCAGTCATCCTCTGGCTCCATGGCGTACAGGGACTCAGTCCTCCTCTGGCTCCATGGCGTACAGGGACTCAGTCCTCCTCTGGCTCCATGGCGTACAGGGACTCAGTCCTCCTCTGGCTCCATATCAGTAAGTTGTGCTACTCTATTAGTAAAAAAACATTTCTTATAACATTGCAATACATTAGAAATCATAATTATGAGAGACATTTTCAGTAGAATGTCAGGTACCGACAACAAAAAAACATGCGTCACTCCAACACGTGAAGCTGTGCCACTGTACAGTACAGTCTGCAGTTGATGAAGTCTGCCTCCCAGTAGACTCTACATGGATAATGGTCTTTCTGCCAGCCAACTGCGGTAGTGTCCTGCCAAAGCCACTGAAATAGTTGAAGCATTACAAACATTCCTTACTGCACAGGGCTCATGGTCTCTGTTCTCTCTGTTCTCTGTTCTCTCTGTTCTGTTCAACCATGCACATTCCCTGGTGAAGCTTTTCCTCAGAGTTTGGTTCAGTTGACTTACTCTGGCCCAGTATTGGAGTCAGGCTGGGGTTGTCAGTGGTATGATTTAGGGAGGGAGCTCTGTGTCTGTGCAGTATCACAACTGTTGCAAATTCAGACATTTTAATGCATTGCTGTTAGACTTCTCCACACACTGTTAAAAATGTGACTCTCCCCAACACAATTGTATTGACACAGGATTGTAAGATCGTAGCTCTTCTCTCACCAAAACTATAGGCCTATATTTCTTATCAGGTAACACAGATGTGTTGCCTTGACAGTTAACATATCTCTCAGCCTGCGTTATTTAATGTGTTTCATCAGATGTGTTAATTGTGTTGGCTCTGTTTACACTGCAATGCAGAACAAACTGATGGATAACGCGGGAAGGACTTCCAGCTCCTCTTCATCTTGTTGTGTTGTTTCTATTATCATATGCATATGGGCCAGGGGGAGTTCTAGATTCTTGGGACAGGAGGAGTTCTAGAATCTAGGGACAGGAGGAGTTCTAGAATCTAGGGACAGAAGGAGTTCTAGAATCTAGGGACAGGAGGAGTTCTAGAATCTTGGGACAGGAGGAGTTCTAGAATCTTGGGACAGGAGGAGTTCTAGAATCTAGGGCCAGGTGAAGTTCTAGAATCTAGAGCCAGGAGGAGTTCTAGAATCTAGGGCCAGGGGGGTTCTAGAATCTAGGGACAGGAGGAGTTCTAGAATCTAGGGACAGGAGGAGTTCTAGAATCTAGGGCCGGGGGAGGTCTAGAATCTAGGGCCGGGGGAGGTCTAGAATCTAGGGACAGGAGGAGTTCTAGAATCTAGGGTCAATGGGAGTTCTAGAATCTAGGGACAGGGGGATTCTCAAATCTAGGGAAAGGAGGAGTTCTCAAATCTAGGGCCAGGGGGAGTTATAGAATCTAGGGAAAGGAGTTATAGAATCTAGGGCCAATGGGAGTTCTAGAATCTAGGGCCAATGGGAGTTCTAGAATCTAGGGCCAATGGGAGTTCTAGAATCTAGGGACAGGAGGAGTTCTAAAATCTAGGGCCAATGAGAGTTCTAGAATTTAGGGACAGGGGGAATTCTAGAATCTTGGGACAGGAGTTCTTGAATCTAAGGACACACAGGGAGTTCTAGAATCTACAGTAGGGGAAACATTCACAGTAATGACTTATGATTCACTCTGGTTGCAACCCAAATGCAACAGTAGCAACTATGGGGAGATGTCTGTCCATAATAAAGTGTTGCTCTGCCTTCTTATCAACACTATCAACAGGGCAGGTCCTACTGGCCCTAGTTTTGTCAGACCTGGACTGCTGTTCAGTAGTGTGGTCAGGTGCCAGAAAGACGGACTTAGGAAAATTGCAGTTGGCTCAGAACAGGGCAGCACGGCTGGCCCTTAAAAGTACACGGAGGGATAACATTAATGACATGCATGTATGTCAATCTCTCATGGCTCAAAGTGGAAGTGGAAGAGAGATTGTTCCTGGGGGGGGGACTGTGGAAGGGGTCCTTGAGCAGGGCATTGACCCTGGATGCTTCTGTGTGTCGCTCTGAATTGGAATATGTTGGGTGACTGGTGTGATGTAGTTGTTGAATTGGAATCTGTTGGGTGACTGGTGTGATGTAGTTGTTGAATTGGAATCTGTTGGGTGACTGGTATGATGTAGTTGTTGAATGGGAGTCTGTTGGGTGACTGGTATGATGTAGTTGTTGAACGGCTTCACTGCAAGTATATTGTATGTTTCGAATATGCAATAAAAAAATATGTTTAAAAATGTAATTAAAAAGAAGAGATTGACTTCATCACTACTTGTTTTTGTAAGGAGTGCTGACATGCTGAATGCACCGAACTGTCTGTTTAAACTACTAGCACACAGCTCGGACATGCATACCCACAAGACATACCACCAGAGTTCTCTTCAACGTCCTGAACAGACTATGGGAGGCGCACAGTACTACATAGAGCCATGACAACATGGAACTCTATTCCACAGTACTACATGGAGCCATGACAACATGGAACTCTATTCCACAGTACTACATAGAGCCATGACTACATGGAACTCTATTCCACAGTACTACACAGAGCCATGACAACATGGAACTCTATTCCACAGTACTACAGGTGGCGAATCGCATCTCTGCATGTCTGGCAGACATATCAGTGTGGATGACAGATCACCACCTCAAGCTGAACCTCGTTAAGACAGAGCTCCTCTTCCTCCCGGGGAAGGACTGCCCGTTCCATGATCTCGCCATCACGGTTGACAACTCCATTGTGTCCTCCTCCCAGAGCGCTAAGAACCTTGGCGTGATCCTGGACAACACCCTGTCGTTCTCAACTAACATCAAGGCGGTGGCCCGTTCCTGTAGGTTCATGCTCTACAACATCCGCAGAGTACGACCCTGCCTCACACAGGAAGCGGCGCAGGTCCTAATCCAGGCACTTGTCATCTCCCGTCTGGATTACTGCAACTCGCTGTTGGCTGGGCTCCCTGCCTGTGCCATTAAACCCCTACAACTCATCCAGAACGCCGCAGCCTGTCTGGTGTTCAACCTTCCCAAGTTCTCTCACGTCACCCCGCTCCTCCGCTCTCTCCACTGGCTTCCAGTTGAAGCTCGCATCCGCTACAAGACCATGGTGCTTGCCTACGGAGCTGTGAGGGGAACGGCACCTCAGTACCTCCAGGCTCTGATCAGGCCCTACACCCAAACAAGGGCACTGCGTTCATCCACCTCTGGCCTGCTCGCCTCCCTACCACTGAGGAAGTACAGTTCCCGCTCAGCCCAGTCAAAACTGTTCGCTGCTCTGGCCCCCCAATGGTGGAACAAACTCCCTCACGACGCCAGGACAGCGGAGTCAATCACCACCTTCCGGAGATACCTGAAACCCCACCTCTTTAAGGAATACCTAGGATAGGATAAAGTAATCCTTCTCACCCCCCCCTTAAAAGATTTAGATGCACTATTGTAAACTGGCTGTTCCACTGGATGTCATAAGGTGAATGCACCAATTTGTAAGTCGCTCTGGATAAGAGCGTCTGCTAAATGACTTAAATGTAAATGTAAATGTACATGGAGCCATGACAACATAGAACTCTATTCCACAGTACTATATCATCGAACGCCCGAGATGGCATAGCAGTTCAGACGTCTTTTGTCCTCGTCTTGTCGTGTCCTGTATATATATATATTTACAACTTTTTTCACATACATTTTTTTTATTTTCCATCAACTCATCTTCAAAACACTCTCCTGCAACCCGCCTCACCAATTTATATTTATAAATAAGTATTATTTACCTCAAATCTGCAATCCTCCAAGAAGCTAGCCAGAAGCTAGCCAGGAGCTAGCTAGAAGCTAATCACAAGCTAGTTCAGAAGCTAGTTAGCTTCTTTACTGGCAAATCGTTAGTATTCAGCTAACCACGGTTTGTGGTCATCAGCTATCCTTTAGCTTGAAAATCTATCGCCAGTTTTGTACGGCGCAGCGCGGCTCGGAACGGAACATACCGGACCAATTTTTCTCTCCATGTCCTTGGATTTCAACTGCTCTCTGGACATTCATTCCCGGATCTCACAGCTAGCCAGCTGCTATCCATGTGTCTATCTGCTCTCGTCGATTCCGGAGCAAACATCAATTACTCCGGAGCTAGCCAGCTCCGTAAATCACTCTTGAGCTCCGTCAATCACTCCTGGGCTGCAGTCACCTATCCGGACCCGTTTTACTGCCTACGCGGAGCCCCACCGGGCCTTCACAACTGGACTGCCGACGTTGTCTACCCGAAGGAGATCCGGCTGGCTCCTCCATCTCGACGTTACCTGAACGCCCATCTGCGGCCTGCTAACCGTTAGCTGTCTTACCGGCAGCTCTCAGAATAGACAATCGGACAATTTATTTATTATTATTATTATGTTTATTCTTGGGCCTCTATAACTATATCTATTGTTTTTATTTTATTTTTGTTGTTGTGTGATTTGGACTAATTCCCTCTACCACACGGAACCCCACTAATCTACTGACGGAACGCAAGAGGTGGCTAACAACAGACCCCCTTCCTATGCTAGCTTGCTACCGATGTCCTGGCTAGCTGTCTAAATCGCCTTGACCCCGAAACCAACCACTCCACTCTCTGGACTCTTTTGATCACTCGACTAAGGATGCCTCTCCTTAATGTCAATATGTCTTGTCCATTGCTGTTCTGGTTAGTGTTTATTGGCTTATTTCACTGTAGAGCCTCTAGTCCTGCTCACTATACATTATCCAATTTATTAGTTCCACCACCCACACATGCAATGACATCTCCTAGTTTCAATGATGTTTCTAGAGACAATATCTCTCTCTTCATCACTCAATACCTAGGTCTACCTCCACTGTATTCACATCCTACCATACATTTGTCTGTACATTATACCTTGATGCTATTTTATCGCCCCCAGAAACCTCCTTTTACTCACTGTTCCAGACGTTATAGACGACCAATTCTTATTGCTTTTAGCCGTACCCTTGTTCTTCTCCTCCTATGTTCCTCTGGCGATGTAGAGGTGAATCCAGGCCCTGCAATGCCTAGCTCCACTCCTATTCCCCAGGCGCTCTCTTTTGATGACTTCTGTAACCGTAATAGCCTTGGTTTCATGCATGTTAACATTAGAAGCCTCCTCCCTAAGTTTGTTCTATTCACTGCTTTAGCACACTCTGCCAACCCGGATGTTCTAGCTGTGTCTGAATCCTGGCTTAGGAAGACCACCAAAAATTCTGAAATTCCAAATTACAACATTTTCAGACAAGATAGAACTGCCAAAGGGGGCGGTGTTGCAATCTACTGCAAAGATAGCCTGCAGAGTTCTGTCCTACTATCCAGGTCTGTACCCAAACAATTTGAACTTCTACTTCTAAAAATCCACCTCTCTAAAAACAAGTCTCTCACCGTTGCCGCCTGCTATAGACCACCCTCTGCCCCCAGCTGTGCTCTGGACACCATATGTGAACTGATTGCCCCCCATCTATCTTCAGAGCTCGTGCTGCTAGGCGACCTAAACTGGAACATGCTTAACACCCCAGCCATCCTACAATCTAAACTTGATGCCCTCAATCTCACTCAAATTATCAATGAACCTACCAGGTACCCCCCCAAAGCCTTAAACACGGGCACCCTCATAGATATCATCCTAACCAACTTCCCCTCTAAATACACCTCTGCTGTCTTCAACCAAGATCTCAGCGATCACTGCCTCATTGCCTGCATCCGTAATGGGTCAGCGGTCAAACGACCTCCACTCATCTGTAAAACGCTCCCTGAAACACTTCAGCGAGCAGGCCTTTCTAATCGACCTGGCCGGAGTATCCTGGAAGGATATTGATCTCATCCCGTCAGTAGAGGATGCCTGGATATTTTTTTTAAATGCCTTCCTAACCATCTTAAATAAACATGCCCCATTCAAGAAATTTAGAACCAGGAACAGATATAGCCCTTGGTTCTCCCCAGACCTGACTGCCCTTAACCAACACAAAAACATCCTATGGCGTTCTGCATTAGCATCGAACAGTCCCCGTGATATGCAGCTATTCAGGGAAGCTAGAAACCATTATACACAGGCAGTTAGAAAAGCCAAGGCTAGCTTTTTCAAGCAGAAATTTGCTTCCTGCAACACTAACTCAAAAAAGTTCTGGGACACTGTAAAGTCCATGGAGAATAAGAACACCACCTCCCAGCTGCCCACTGCACTGAAGATAGGAAACACTGTCACCACTGATAAATCCAACATAATTGAGAATTTCAATAAGCATTTTTCTACGGCTGGCCATGCTTTCCACCTGGCTACTCCTACCCCGGTCAACAGCACTGCACCCCCAACAGCAACTCGCCCAAGCCTTCCCCATTTCTCCTTCTCCCAAATCCATTCAGCTGATGTTCTGAAAGAGCTGAAAAATCTGGACCCCTACAAATCAGCCGGGCTAGACAATCTGGACCCTTTCTTTCTAAAATGATCTGCCGAAATTGTTGCCACCCCTATTACTAGCATGTTCAACCTCTCTTTCGTGTCGTCTGAGATTCCCAAAGATTGGAAAGCAGCTGCGGTCATCCCCCTCTTCAAAGGGGGGGGACACTCTTGACCCAAACTGCTACAGACCTATATCTATCCTACCATGCCTTTCTAAGGTCTTTGAAAGCCAAGTCAACAAACAGATTACCGACCATTTCGAATCTAACCATACCTTCTCTGCTATGCAATCTGGTTTCAGAGCTGGTCATGGGTGCACCTCAGCCACGCTCAAGGTCCTAAACGATATCTTAACCGCCATCGATAAGAAACATTACTGTGCAGCCGTATTCATTGATCTGGCCAAGGCTTTCGATTCTGTCAACCACCACATCCTCATCGGCAGACTCGACAGCCTTGGTTTCTCAAATGATTGCCTCGCCTGGTTCACCAACTACTTCTCTGATAGAGTTCAGTGTGTCAAATCGGAGGGTCTGCTGTCCGGACCTCTGGCAGTCTCTATGGGGGTGCCACAGGGTTCAATTCTTGGACCGACTCTCTTCTCTGTATACATCAATGAGGTCGCTCTTGCTGCTGGTGAGTCCCTGATCCACCTCTACGCAGACGACACCATTCTGTATACTTCCGGCCCTTCTTTGGACACTGTGTTAACAACCCTCCAGGCAAGTTTCAATGCCATACAACTCTCCTTCCGTGGCCTCCAATTGCTCTTAAATACAAGTAAAACTAAATCCATGCTCTTCAACCGATCGCTACCTGCACCTACCCGCCTGTCCAACATCACTACTCTGGACGGCTCTGACTTAGAATACGTGGACAACTACAAATACTTAGGTGTCTGGTTAGACTGTAAACTCTCCTTCCAGACCCATATCAAACATCTCCAATCCAAAGTTAAATCTAGAATTGGCTTCCTATTTCGCAACAAAGCATCCTTCACTCATGCTGCCAAACATACCCTTGTAAAACTGACCATCCTACCAATCCTCGACTTTGGCGATGTCATTTACAAAATAGCCTCCAATACCCTACTCAACAAATTGGATGCAGTCTATCACAGTGCAATCTGTTTTGTCACCAAAGCCCCATATACTAATCAAATCAAATCAAATTTATTTATATAGCCCTTCGTACATCAGCTGATATCTCAAAGTGCTGTACAGAAACCCAGCCTAAAACCCCAAACAGCAAACAATGCAGGTGTAAAAGCACAGTGGCTAGGAAAAACTCCCTAGAAAGGCCAAAACCTAGGAAGAAACTTAGAGAGGAACCGGGCTATGTGGGGTGGCCAGTCCTCTTCTGGCTGTGCCGGGTAGAGATTATAACAGAACATGACCAAGATGTTCAAATGTTCATAAATGACCAGCATGGTCAAATAATAATAAGGCAGAACAGTTGAAACTGGAGCAGCAGCACAGTCAGGTGGACTGGGGACAGCAAGGAGCCATCATGTCAGGTAGTCCTGGGGCACGGTCCTAGGGCTCAGGTCCTCCGAGAGAGAGAAAGAAAGAGAGAATTAGAGAGAGCATATGTGGGGTGGCCAGTCCTCTTCTGGCTGTGCCAGGTGGAGATTATAACAGAACGTGGCCAAGATGTTCAAATGTTCATAAATGACCAGCATGGTTGAATAATAGTAAAGCAGAACAGTTGAAACTGGAGCAGGAGCATGGCCAGGTGGACTGGGGACAGCAAGGAGTCCTCATGTCAGGTAGTCCTGGGACATGGTCCTAGGGCCCAGGCCAGTTGAAACTGGAGCAGCAGCATGGCCAGGTGGACTGGGGACAGCAAGGAGTCATCATGTCAGGTAGTCCTGGGGCATGGTCCTAGGGCTCAGGTCCTCCGAGAGAGAGAAAGAAAGAGAGAAGGAGAGAATTAGAGAACGCACACTTAGATTTACACAGGACACCGAATAGGACAGGAGAAGTACTCCAGATAAACAAACTGACCCTAGCCCCCCGACACATAAACTACTGCAGCATAAATACTGGAGGCTGAGACAGGAGGGGTCAGGAGACACTGTGGCCCCATCCGAGGACACCCCGGACAGGGCCAAACAGGAAGGATATAACCCCACCCACTTTGCCAAAGCACAGCCCCCACACCACTAGAGGGAAATCTTCAACCACCAACTTACCATCCTGAGACAAGGCCGAGTATAGCCCACAAAGATCTCCGACACGGTACAACCCAAGGGGTGGGGGGGAACCCAGACAGGCCGACCACAACAGTGAATCAACCCACCCAGGTGACGCATCCCCCCAGGGACGGCACGAGAGAGCCCCAGCAAGCCAGTGACTCAGCCCCGTAACAGGGTTAGAGGCAGAGAATCCCAGTGGAAAAAGGGGAACCGGCCAGGCAGAGACAGCAAGGGCGGTTCGTTGCTCCAGAGCCTTTCCGTTCACCTTCCCACTCCTGGGCCAAACTACACTCAATCATATGACCCACTGAAGAGATGAGTCTTCAGTAAAGACTTAAAGGTTGAGACCGAGTTTGCGTCTCTGACATGGGTAGGCAGACCGTTCCATAAAAATGGAGCTCTATAGGAGAAAGCCCTGCCTCCAGCTGTTTGCTTAGAAATTCTAGGGACAATTAGGAGCCCTGCGTCTTGTGACCGTAGCGTACGTATAGGTATGTACGGCAGGACCAAATCAGAGAGGTAGGTAGGAGCAAGCCCATGTAATGCTTTGTAGGTTAGCAGTAAAACCTTGAAATCAGCCCTTGCTTTGACAGGAAGCCAGTGTAGAGAGGCTAGCACTGGAGTAATATGATCAAATTTTTTGGTTCTAGTCAGGATTCTAGCAGCCGTATTTAGCACTAACTGAAGTTTATTTAGTGCTTTATCCGGGTAGCCGGAAAATAGAGCATTGCAGTAGTCTAACCTAGAAGTGACAAAAGCATGGATTGCGACCTGTACGCTCTCGTTGGCTGGCCCTCGCTTCATACTCGTCGCCAAACCCACTGGCTCCATGTCATCTACAAGACCCTGCTAGGTAAAGTCCCCCCTTATCTCAGCTCACTGGTCACCATAGCATCTCCCACCTGTAGCACACGCTCCAGCAGGTATATCTCTCTGGTCACCCCCAAAACCAATTGTTTCTTTGGCCGTCTCTCCTTCCAGTTAACTGCTGCCAGTGACTGGAACGAACTGCAAAAATCTCTGAAACTGGAAACACTTATCTCCCTCACTACCTTTAAGCACCAACTGTCAGAGCATCTTACAGATTACTGCACCTGTACATAGCCCACCTATAATTTAGCCCAAACAACTACCTCTTTCCCAACTGTATTTAATTTATTTATTTATTTTGCTCCTTTGCACCCCATTATTTTTATGCCTACTTTGCACATTCTTCCATTGCAAAACTACCATTCCAGTGTTTTACTTGCTATATTGTATTTACTTTGCCACCATGGCCTTTTTTGCCTTTACCTCCCTTCTCACCTCATTTGCTCACATTGTATATAGACTTGTTTATACTGTATTATTGACTATGTTTGTTTTACTCCATGTGTAACTCTGTGTCGTTGTATCTGTCGAACTGCTTTGCTTTATCTTGGCCAGGTTGCAATTGTAAATGAGAACTTGTTCTCAACTTGCCTACCTGGTTAAATAAAGGTGAAATAAAAAAATAAAAAAAACATGGAGCCATGACAACATGGAACTCTATTCCACAGTACTACATGGAGCCATGACAACATGGAACTCTATTCCACAGTACTACATGGAGCCATGACAACATGGAACTCTATTCCACAGTACTACATGGAGCCATGACAACATGGAACTCTATTCCACAGTACTACATGGAGCCATGACAACATGGAACTCTATTCCACAGTACTACATGGAGCCATGACAACATGGAACTCTATTCCACAGTACTACATGGAGCCATGACAACATGGAACTCTATTCCACAGTACTACATGGAGCCATGACAACATGGAACTCTATTCCACAGTACTACATGGAGCCATGACAACATGGAACTCTATTCCACAGTACTACATGGAGCCATGACAACATGGAACTCTATTCCACAGTACTACACAGAGCCATGACAACATGGAACTCTATTCCACAGTACTACACAGAGCCATGACAACATGGAAACACTATTCCACATGACAACATGGAACTCTATTCCACAGTACTACATGGAGCCATGACAACATGGAACTCTATTCCACAGTACTACATGGAGCCATGACAACATGGAACTCTATTCCACAGTACTACATGGAGCCATGACAACATGGAACTCTATTCCACAGTACTACATGGAGCCATGACAACATGGAACTCTATTCCACAGTACTACATGGAGCCATGACAACATGGAACTCTATTCCACAGTACTACATGGAGCCATGACAACATGGAACTCTATTCCACAGTACTACATGGAGCCATGACAACATGGAACTCTATTCCACAGTACTACAGAGCCATGACAACATGGAACTCTATTCCACATGGTACAGTACTACATGGAGCCATGACAACATGGAACTCTATTCCACAGTACTACATGGAGCCATGACAACATGGAACTCTATTCCACAGTACTACACAGAGCCATGACAACATGGAACTCTATTCCACAGTACTACACAGAGCCATGACAACATGGAACTCTATTCCACAGTACTACACAGAGCCATGACAACATGGAACTCTATTCCACAGTACTACATGGAGCCATGACAACATGGAACTCTATTCCACAGTACTACATGGAGCCATGACAACATGGAACTCTATTCCACAGTACTACACAGAGCCATGACAACATGGAACTCTATTCCACAGTACTACACAGAGCCATGACAACATGGAACTCTATTCCACAGTACTACATGGAGCCATGACAACATGGAACTCTATTCCACAGTACTACACAGAGCCATGACAACATGGAACTCTATTCCACAGTACTACATGGAGCCATGACAACATGGAACTCTATTCCACAGTACTACATGGAGCCATGACAACATGGAACTCTATTCCACAGTACTACACAGAGCCATGACAACATGGAACTCTATTCCACAGCCATGGAGCCATGACAACATGGAACTCTATTCCACAGTACTACATGGAGCCATGACAACATGGAACTCTATTCCACAGTACTACATGGAGCCATGACAACATGGAACTCTATTCCACAGTACTACACAGAGCCATGACAACATGGAACTCTATTCCACAGTACTACACAGAGCCATGACTACATCAGGTAACCGATGCAGCAGTAAAAAAACTGGTAAATATACACCTTACGGAAGAGCGGGAGACTGTGAAGAGACATATATAGATATATAGATATATATATATGTGTATATGTACGCATATGTGTATGTACGTGTATGTATATGGATATACAGTATATATTTACCAAAAAAAAGATATGGGGGATTGGAAATGATAAAGACAATTACATTGATGGAAGCAACAATCTTCTTCTCTTTAAGAAAACAGTATATTTACTATCAGGATGACTATGTGGTGTAATGACACACCCTATGTGAGAAGCTCTTTAACTAACACACTCTGTGAGAAGCTCTTTAACTAACACACCCTATATGAGAAGCTATTTAACTAACACACCCTATGTGAGAAGCTCTTTAACTAACACACCCTGTGAGAAGCTCTTTAACTAACACACCCTGTGAGAAGCTCTTTAACTTTAACTAACACACCCTGTGAGAAGCTCTTTAACTAACACACCCTGTGAGAAGCTTTTTAACTTTAACTAAAACACCCTGTGAGAAGCTCTTTTACTTTAACTAACACACCCTATGTGAGAAGCTCTTTAACTTTAACTAACACACCCTGTGAGAAGCTCTTTAACTTTAACTAACACACCCTGTGAGAAGCTCTTTAACTATAACTAACACACCCTATGTGAGAAGCTCTTTAACTATAACTAACACACCCTATGTGAGAAGCTCTTTAACTAACACACCCTATGTGAGAAGCTCTTTAACTAACACACCCTATGTGAGAAGCTCTTTAACTAACACACCCTATGTGAGAAGCTCTTTAACTAACACACCCTATGTGAGAAGCTCTTTAACTAACACACCCTATGTGAGAAGCTCTTTAACTAACACACCCTATGTGAGAAGCTCTTTAACTAACACACCCTATGTGAGAAGCTCTTTAACTAACACACCCTATGTGAGAAGCTCTTTAACTAACACACCCTATCTGAGAATCTTTTTAACTAACACACCCTATGTGAGAAGCTCTTTAAACTAACACACCCTATGTGAGAAGCTCTTTTACTTTAACCAAAACACCCTATGTGAGAAGCTTTGTGCGTAATCACAACATAGCAGTCCTATCAACTATTTGTTACGTAGACATGCATTTTGCCCTGAGCCCTTGTAGATTAATTCACCTCTTTAACTAACTTCTAGTAGATTAATTCACCTCTTTAACTAACTTCTGGTAGATTAATTCACCTCTTTAACTAACTTCTAGTAGAGTAATTCGCCTTAACTAACTTCTAGTAGATTAATTATCCTCTTTTAAATAACTTCTAGTTGAGTCATTATCCTCTTTAACTAACTTCTAGAAGATGAATCCACCTCATTAACTATCTTCCTAATCCACAGTTAGTAGGGCAAGATGGTGCAAGCAACACAACAGCCACCACATCGAAGCAGCGTTACCCAAGCAGAGCAAGGGAAACAACCACCCCAAGGCTCAGAGCCGAGTAGCGCGCGCTAACTAGCCAGCCATTTCACATCGGTTACACCAGCCTCATCTCGGGAGTTGATAGGCTTGAAATCATAAACAGCGCAATGCTTGACGCACAACAAAGAGCTGCTGGCAAAACGCATGAAAGTGCTGTTTGAATGAGTGTTTACGTGCCGGCTTCTGCCTACCACCACTCAGTCAGATACTTAGGTACTTGTTTGCTCAGTCAGATTATATGCAACGCAGGACACGCTAGATAATGTCCAGTAATATCATCAACCATGTGTAGTTAACTAGTGATTATGATTGATTGTTTTTTTAAAGATAAGTTTAATGCTTGCTAGCAACCTACCTTGGCTTACTGCATTCGCGTAACAGGCAGTCTCCTTGTGGAGTGCAGGTCGTGATTGCGTTGGACTAGTTAACTGTAAGGTTGCAAGGTTGGATCCCCCGAGCTGACAATGTGAAAATCTGTCTGTCTGCCCCTGAACTAGGCAGTTAACCCACCGTTCCTAGGCCGTTATTGAAAATAAGAATGTGTTCTTAACTGACTTGCCTAGTTAAATAAAGATTAAATAAAGGTGTAAAAAAATAAAATAAAAATTAAATTGCCAAATCGGTGCCCCAAAATACTGATTTCTGATTGTTATGAAAACTTGAAATCGGCCCAAATTAATCGGCCATTCCGATTAATCGGTCGACCTCTAGTCCATATATTATGATAACATTTTGTGACGTTTTGGTCCGTTTTGGTCTTCGGCAGTTAAATTTTCAATTTTCATTGAGACAGGTCGAAGTACGGAGGCCAATGTCTACGCCCCTTTGTCTGTGATTGGTCAACAGTACTACACCTAGTAGGAGTGGGAACATGAAGTGTTTTCAAGCGAATTTTTTCACTTGAGAAATCCTTCACCAAACATCTTAGTTAGATGTAAAATTGAGCAACAAAGACCTCCTCTGTAAAAACATCTAAATTATTGACATATTTCTTGATGTTTTTCTTTGATTAATTCAGACTATTTTGAGGAAGTGTTTCTGGTCTTTAGGGAGTATGCGAGCACGGACAGTCACTTGCGAAGCATAACCTATGTATGCGGACACCTTTACAACTTCCTGTTTCTCCTGAGAAGAAGTAGTCTTAACAGAAAAAAATTGTCATTTCATAACAATTTAGGGCAAGTGCAGTAGAGTTTTGTAATGCTAATGAGTAATCAGTTTTTTCTGCCTTCACAATGACTCTCAAAGCGGATAGAGAGGCTAAATTTAGGATACTTCTTTATTACTCTTTATTACTGTATACAGTGGAGAGGGAGCCCCCTGGGTGCACCAGTTTGTTGTGGCCTCACTCCAAACACAAAGAGAATGGTCCCCGAGAGGTTTTCAATTAAAATATTGAAATAAACATACAGTCCTGTTACCTCTGGAAGTCCTTGCTTCAGTTTTAAGGTCACTGCCGTTGTAATGAAGAATAATGATGTACTTTTGTGATGTTATTGGCACAATGAATAAAATATAAAGCATCTCAATATGCTCGTCGCTAAAGAGAGCAGGAGCAGTTGACAAGACAGTAATTGTATAACGACCCGTTTTATCTATTTTGCTGCG
This sequence comes from Oncorhynchus gorbuscha, assembly GCF_021184085.1. NCBI lineage: Eukaryota > Metazoa > Chordata > Actinopteri > Salmoniformes > Salmonidae > Oncorhynchus > Oncorhynchus gorbuscha. The sequence continues at coordinate 54,764,713 of NC_060196.1, read as the reverse complement.
CTTTAGTACCTACTATGCGCTGAGACTTACTGGCTTCGGAGAGGCCAAAAATAGATGTCACAATTAAGCTCTCATGCATTTTCTAAATGGCCACCATATATAACATTACGCCTGTGAAATTATGAATCATGTTAACACAATAGTGTTACCTTGTTTGTTAATATTTCTTTTTAGTTTCACACATCAACCTCTCTCTCTCTCTCCCGCTTTCTTTCTTTCTCTCTCTCTCTTTCTCTATTTCTCTCTTTCTTCTTCAGTGTTGTTCGGGCAGTTTGTCTTGTTCCAGACGTCACTCAATGACGTGGTGGACATTTATGACGGGCCCACGCAGCAGTCTCCACTCCTGTCTTCTCTCTCTGGCTCCCACTCAGGTAATACAAAAAACAAGCAACGTAACACAATGACAGACACGTCAGCAACAGCTGCACAGAACTGGAGTTTTTTGATGTTGAGTTTTTCCTTTTGTCACCGTTTTGCCGCTTGCTCTTTGAGGGTCTAGGTTGGTGTATTGTAAAAGCACTTTGTGACAAAGAGCTTTGTGGCCACATCTGTAGGGCTTTGCATTTAATCACACATTCAACCCTATTATTTGGTATCACTTTAGTCTCCAGCACCACTCTGTACCCGAATCCCAGTACACCACATTCACCTCTCAGGAACATGGCTGGATGGATGGAAAATGGCATGGATGTGGACCAATGTGTACCATGTAATCAGAAACACTTGAAAATATGCTCTTGACGAAGAGGCAAGTCCTGATACAGGGCCATACATTTCCCCCTCATCCCATCTCGGGGATGAGACCACGAAAGTGTCAGAGAGGCTGAGAAGAAAAAGAAGAAGACAACGACGAAGATGAAGATGAAGAAAAGAGAGGAGAAGAGGTGGGATGAGAGTGCCTCTGGCTTGATTGGAGTTAGCAGTCAATAAGACGCCTCCTATCAAAGTAAATGAATGTCCTTCTTCAAATATAACATTGAACCAGCAGGTGATCAGTTCTGCACTGAAAGGCTTCAGAGTTCAACAAAGCCAGATTGGAGATCAACGTGATTGATTAATCCAACGGACTCTGATACATTGATCTGTGACTGGGTCGGATCATCCATTGTTGGACAGCCAACCTACAGATGTGCTATCTTAATTTGATCACTCTTTTGTCATATAGAATTTTCCTGCACGGCAGGAAATGTAAATGATAGTGTATTCCATGTTTAAAAAGGCTTCTAAAGTTTGTATTTTCCACTTTTTCCACTTGATTTATCCAAACTGAAAGTGTATCAACCCATACAAAAATGTCCATTAATAATCATCCACATAATAATGACAGTTTCCTGTTTCTGCAGGATTATTTTCCTGCTGTGAGAAACTGGTCAAATTATGATTTCACATATGTACAAATTAATCAGAAGAATAACCTCCATTTCGTCCTGTGAAATGTTTGTGTTCGGTGGACTTGTAAATTGTGTTTGATTGATAATGTCTTTCTTTCTTCAGGGGAGTCTCTACCCTTGAGCACTGGCAACCAGATAACCATCAAGTTCACCACGGTCGGCCCGGAGACGGCCAAGGGCTTTCACTTTGTCTATCAAGGTTGGTCTTCCATAGATCATTCATAGGATATAGATTATTCCTGAGTACGGTGTCCATATTAGGACATCCCTGTGACTCTTAGGCTGTCCTAATATGGACACCGTGCATGTGAAAGCAAGCCCTTTTTGTCTACCAGGGTTGGTTATTTTAGATCTGTGATGACATTATTCAAATGTTGCAGCAATTCGCTTTCATCCATTTACATTACATTTACATTTAAGTCATTTAGCAGACGCTCTTATCCAGAGCGACTTACAAATTGGTGCATTCACCTTATGACATCCAGTGGAACAACCACTTTACAATAGTGCATCTAAATATTTTAAGGGGGGGGGGGTGAGAAGGATTACTTTATCCTATCCTAGGTGTTCCTTAAAGAGGTGGGGTTTCAGGTGTCTCCGGAAGGTGGTGATTGACTCCGCTGTCCTGGCGTCGTGATCCAATGCCAGTCAAGCCAGAGGCATGGATTTGTATCTGTAATGATACTCTCCTCTATGTATTCAAAATGACAGGATACAGTGCATTCAGAAAGTATTCAGATCCCTTTACTTTTTCCACATTTTGTTACGTTACAGCTTTGTTCTAAAATTGATGAAATCAATGTTTTTCCCTCATCAATCAAACACAATGAAATTTTGGCAAATGTATTTCAAATACAAAATGCAAATATCACATTTACTTTAATGAAGCAATTGGAGGATTCTTTGGTATGATGCTACAAGCTTGGCACACCTGTATTTGGGGAGTTTCTCCCATTCTTCTCTGCAGATCCTCTCAAGCTCTGTCAGGTAGGATGGGGAGCGCCGCTGCACAGCTATTATCTCCAGAGATGTTTGATCGGGTTCAAGTCTGGGCTCTGGCTGGACCACTCAAAGACATTCAGAGACTTGTGCCAAAGCAACTCCTTCGTTGTCTTGGCTGTGTGCTTAGGGTCATTGTCCTGTTGGAAGGTGAACCTTCACCCCAGTCTGAGGTCCTGAGCACTCTCGAGAAAGGTTTTTTCAAGGATCTCTCTGCACTTTGCTCCGTTAAGCTTTCCCTCTTGACTAGTATCTCAGTACCTGCTGCTGAAAAACATCCCCACAGCATGATGCTGACACCACCATGATTCACCGTAGGGATGGTGCCAGGTTTCCTACAGACGCAACGCTTGGCATTCAGGCCAAAGAATTCACTCTTGGTTTCATCAGACCAGAGAATATTGTTTCTCGTGGTCTCAGAGACTTTAGGTGCCTTTTGGCAAATTCCAAGCGGGCTGTTGTGTGCATTTTACTTATTAGTGGCTTCTGTCTGGTCACTCTACCATAAAGACCTAATTGGTGGAGTGCTGCAGAGAGGGTTGTTCTTCTGGAAGATTCTCCCATCTCCACAGAGGAACTCTGGGGCTCTGTCAGAGTGACCATCAGGTTCTTGGTCACTTCCTTGACCAAGGCTCTTCTCCCCCGATTGCTCAGTTTGGCCGGGCGGCCAGCTCTAGTTAGAGTCTTGGAGGTTCCAAACTTCTTCCATTTAAGAATGATGGAGGCCACTGTGTTCTTGGGGATCTTCAATGCTGCAGAAATCTTTTGGTACCCTTCCACAGATCTGTGCCTCGACACAATCCTGTCTCAGACAATTCCTTCCACCTCATGGCTTGGTTTTTGCTCTGACACGCACTGTCAACTGTGGGACCTTATATAGACAGGTGTGTGCCTTTCCACATCATGTCCAATCAATTGAATTTACCGCAGGTGGACTCCAATCAAGTTCTAGAAATATCTCAAGGATGATCATTGGAAACATGAGCTCAAACACCTGAGCTTAATTTTGAGTCTCATAGAAAAGTGTTGGAATACTTATGTAAATATGGTATTTCTGTTTTTTATTTTTAACACATTTCAAAAATGTCTAAAAACCTGTTTTCTCGTTGTCATTATGGGGTATTGTGTGTAGATTAATGAGAATTTTTTTTAATTTAATCAATTTTAGAATAAAGCTGTAACTTAATTAAAAGTGGAAAAAGTCTGAATACCTTCCGAAACACACTGTAAATACATTATCATCCTTTGAATACACTAGCTCCGGCTTAAAATAAAAAACATCTGAAATATGCGACTCTGACAGGCATTGAGTTAGATTGAGCTTCGTTAAGATTTCCTTACAGAATACCCCCAAGAGTAGCGTGTGTCTGTGAGAGGAGATCAGGTTTTAGACGTCTGACATTTAGACTCACGCTTCCATAGAGTACCTACATTCATCAGGAGTGTGCCGAAAGCCGGAGGGGTGCATTTTTTATTTTTCTGTCAGCTAGCATCTGTTGATGACGTTGCCGGGCCCCAAAACCTGTCTGTTCAGCACTATCAAAGGCACAGGGATGCCCTGCTCAGCAAGATGCTTCACATATCCCCCCACAATGCTTAGAATGATCAAGCTTCTTATAGCTTTAACAAATTCTACACATGCCACATTTCCCCCTCCTCTTGAAAACCTCATCAGAGTATTCCTGCGTCCGAACTAGCACCCCATTCCCTTCATAAGTGCACAGCTGATCAAAAGTATCACAATATATATGGAATAGGGTCCAATTTGGGACGTAACTTAACACTCAGCAGCAGCATCTTCCAGTGTAGAAGACTCATTCATGCCCCCCTTCCCTGACGCATGCTTAGCTTAACTCCTGGACAGATTCCTACAACACACTCCAGACGCCGCCTGCCTGCTCCCCGGATGTAATTCTCTATTACACATGCAAAGCTTAACTCCTGGACAGATTCCTACAACACACTCCAGACACTGCCTGCCTGCTCCCCGGATGTAATTCTCTATTACACATGCAAAGCTTAACTCCTGGACAGATTCCTACAACACACTCCAGACGCTGCCTGCCTGCTCCCCGGATGTAATTCTCTATTACACATGCAAAGCTTTCTGAAATACTAGCCTAGTCTTGCATCATTTAAAAGACCTTGTTCATGCAAGCGAGGCTAGCTAACTTAAATCCCACTAACTAACTCAGTGCTGTTGTTCTGGTCCAAAATGTAATCCCAATTTCAAGATGTCAGACTTTTACACAAAAGGACAGATTTAGTCAGATGGTTCTTGTTTATGCGAAAACCCTAAACCTGCGTTCAGTATTCAAGTGTGGGAGCACTCATGGGAGGTTGATCAAGGTAACAGACACACACTCTCCTCCCCTCTTACAGCACCTTAATGCACCATTGATGGTGGTCTGTGTTATGGCATTTCAGATGTGTGTTTTGCATTATCAAATGTCACTCTAGCTTGCCATAGCTGAAAGTCTGTCACCAGAGAGTGGGTTTGTGTTTTTTCATGTTTTTGTCCCCACTTCTTCTTCTTCCTCCATTGCTTTGCTGACACCTCCTATCCTCTCCACAGCTGTCCCAAGGACCAGTGCCACCCAGTGCAGTTCGGTCCCTGAGCCCCGCTTCGGCAAACGGATCGGGAACGACTTCGCCATGGGCGCCACAGTCCTGTTCGAGTGTAACCCCGGATACATCCTGCACGGTTCCACCGCCATCCACTGTGAGACCGTCCCTGACACCTTGGCCCAATGGAATGACTCGCTACCCACATGTATTGGTCAGTATGATTGACGACTACCGTGATTGGTGACCGCATGTCAGAAACACCCCTAAGTCTTCTACCTTTCTCTCAAGCTTCATCAACATGCCGATCGCCACGGGCCGACCTCTTAAGTGAGGCAAAGGCATTAACGTGGGAGCGTGAGTGTGCACATGAAAGCAGACTGGGATTTTGGCTGTGAGGGTCCCTCAGGAGGCCTTCCTTCACACTCTTAACTGAAACGAGCAGAATGTTTCCTCTTGGCTGTGCATCCAGCCAGGTCTAAAGAGTGTGGTGAGGAGAGAGGGTAGAGAGAGGGGAAGAGAGGAGAGAGGGGGTGGAGAGAGATTAAGAGAGGAGAGAGGGTGGAGAGAGAGGAGAGAGGGTAGAGAGGAAGAGAGGAGAGAGGGTAGAGAGAGAGAAAGAGAGGAGAGAGGGTGGAGAGAGAGGAAGAGAGGAGAGAGGGTAGAGAGAGAGGAAGAGAGGAGAGAGGGTAGAGAGAGAGGAAGAGAGGAGAGAGGGTAGAGAGAGATAAAGAGAGGAGAGAGGGTGGAGAGAGAGGAGAGAGTGTCTCTGGTGAGAGTGCAGAGTTAAAGCGAGAGATGACTCTCTCACTCTCTTTCCCGACGAGTGCTCTGCACAGTTTCTGGTTACAATTGTTACTAATTGTCAGCAGAGCTGCAGTCTATTCATTACGTCTAAACAGCTCAGAAAATAGCCTCTAAATTGTAATGATCTTCCAATGGCTGCCTTTTCTCTCTTAAAGTGATGTTTGCCTTTTTGTCTGTGGATCACACACCAATATTCAAGATTCTGGTCTTCAGCCAGAGTGACTTTCATATCAAGCTACATTTAATAACACAGGGAGTTTTTCCCAGGTTTTTTTTGTGTCCATGGTGGGGTGGGCAGAGTGCATGCCTGTCTGATGGGAGGCTAGTAAAGTACATCTAATCTGTGCTAGCTCCCTGCTCCTAACTGGCAGAGACAGAATGACATGGTGTTATTTTCTGTCAAACCCATCCAGAGCCCTGCTCCAAAGCAAAGCAGGGAGACACAGAGTACAGTAGTTTGTAAACAGAATTTGACCAGAGCTGTAGCCTGATATTACCCCTTGATATGAAGGGCCCCTATCTAGCTGTCTTTGAATGAAGGGCCCCTAGCTAGCTGTCTTTGAATGAAGGGCCAGTATCTAGGAGTCTTTGAATGAAGGTCCAGTATCTAGCTATGTGGAGGTGAAGGGCCACTTATCAATTCATAAGGGAGCGCAGAGTTGACAAGGCCATAATTCTGAATGACTTGCTTTCTCTCCTCTTTGGCCCGCTGTAGAACACGTCTTCCTGGGCTTTTTCTTTTTCTCTTTTCCATTCGTGTTTTCCAGTGGGACGGATATGGGCCGTAGGATTTTCTCCGTGATTACCTGAGCACTATGGCTGCATTTTATATATCATCTGTAAAATATGGATGAGTTGAAATTGCTCTGAAGTGAGTTTGTTGAATAATTTAATCTTCTGACACAGATATATTGCTCTCTCCCCCCTCTCTCAACATCTCTCTCTCTCTCCCTTCTCTCAATGTCTCGCTCTCTCTTCCTTTCTCCATCTCTCTCTCCCTCCCCCTTGCTCTCTCTCTCCTTCCTCTCTCTCCCTCGCTCTCTCTCTCTCTCTCTCTCTCGCTCTCTCTCTCTCTCTCTCTCTCTCTCTCTCTCTCTCTCTCTCTCTCTCTCTCTCTCTCTCTCTCTCTCTCTCTCTCTCTCTCTCTCTCTCTCTCTCTCAGATCTGTCAGACATTTCTGCTGCCATATTAGACAGCCATCAGTGTGTCCCAGTCTTCTCTTAGTTATTTAAACAAGGTGATTGGTGCTGACCTCTAGTATATACTGTTATCCTTCACAGATAGCATCATCATCGGATCTGAGCATCTGATCAGGGGAGAAAAAAACTGTTCTGGCAGCATTAGATACCAGCTTGTGCTATTGACAGCTCTCTACTTTCCCACCTCTCTCCCTCCTCTCGCAGTTTTGAAGACAATACTTGGCAGGCCTTTCTGCAAACGGGGAAATTGCTTAACCTAGCCTCTCTCTCTTGGGAGAAACGGTTATAATGTCATTTCTCTCACTGCAGAGGCAGACGTTTATAAGCCTCATTGTCCCTTTTTAAATAAAGTTTAATTGAATCATAGGCACATGGTGGGATGGGATGTGTGTATGAGGCTGATAAGAATGAACAGGTATGCCTCGAAGACAATAAGCGGCGAAATTTGGACTTTTCCGATGGGTCAACGTGAGGTATTACATTATTTTACCACTGCTTACTCGTTCTGTAATCACTGTCTGTCACTGCAAAGAATGTCTTTATCCAAGATGTGATTAACCGTTACTTGTCCAACATTGTCCAACATGCTTTTAGTCTGTGTAAGTCAAATGATCTTCTATTTTCTATCTTCTATTTGCTGAGGCTTCACTGAAGCTTCACGATTAAGTCAGACATCTATAGTGACGTCTCTGTCTGTAGACAGATTGGTTGTTTAGCTACCAAACCAATGGGACTAAACAGACAGGTTTGCCTTAGATTATTGACATGTCAACTACATTTTGTCTCCAATACATTTGCACTTGTTGTCTCTCAAATACATTGTTACAGTTGTTGGTTAGCTAGTTAGCACATTTTTGACATGTTAGCATAGACCTGACCAGTCAAAACACCTCAAAACAAGACATGGTATCAAAAGCTAAATGAAGCTGAAACGAGCCACCTACGATTCCCCACATGGAAACTTCTTGTCCCTGGTGCAAGTTCATATCCCCGAGCTGACAAGGTACAAATCTGTCATTCTGCCCCTGAACTAGGCCTGTTACTAGGCCTTCATTGAAAATAAGAATTTGTTCTTAACTGTCTAGTTAAATAAAATAAAAATATTAGGACATACATGTGGCTGTGTTAACGTATGTCCCCTCTCTGCTTGACTTTGTCCCCTTAGTGCCGTGTGGAGGGACCCTGACGGCACGCCGAGGGACCATACTGTCCCCTGGTTACCCTGAGCCTTATGACAATAACCAGAACTGCGTCTGGAAGGTTTCGGTGCCCGAGGGCGCTGGTATCCAAGTAAGAGACCCTGTTCTGTTCTTGAAGAACCGTGGAAGAATATGTTTGTGATTTCAGAGTATCGCCATGCAGTACCAGAAGTTAAACTTGAATAAAGGGAATACTTAATAGCTTAATAATTATTTAAAGGGTAGATGTTTACTGTAAGTGGGCACTGTGTTTTGGACCTGAAGTCTCTTTCCATTGAATATTATCTAAAGTACTACAGTGTTCATTTACTAAGTTGGAATATTTCAAAGGTTTTCAAAGTGGTGACGAATTGTCTGTTTCTGTATGGCAGTTATCTTTCTGTGTCTGAGCCGAACCGAACTGAGCAGTGCCCTACTGTACTGTACTGCACTGGCCTGCTGAAAACAATGCTGGAAAGGACCATGCAAGCCAGTATAGTACTGTGTGAATCAGGCATTAGTGAGTACAGTTTGGGTCGGTTCAGTAGTGTGAAAAAGGTCTGAGTCCTAACTCCTTGCCTCAGATCCAGGTGGTGAGCTTTGCCTCCGAACACAACTGGGACTCTTTGGACTTCTATGACGGAGGTGACAACCACGCTCCAAGACTGGGCAGCTACTCAGGTAATCTTTAGCTCCTGGATCAATAATCGACCACTTGTGGTGCCTTCACTTATTTGTGATAATATCCGTTACGTCATCCTAATTTGCTCATCAACTATGTTTCATGGAAACATGTTCCAGCTAGCTATAATCTCATGACACGGAAATCCCTTTCCGAGATCATTATAACAGTTTACTGTTAGAAAACAAGCAGTAAACATGTATTCCCCCACAAATGATGCCTGTTACTAACACATTTCAGTTCATTATTATAACTCCTGACATTGGCCAATCAGTGTCCTTTTGTATATGCCGGGTCTCTATGGCAAGACACATCATTTACCCAAGTTTTGTCAGAATCAGGTCAGTGCTGTCTGAGATATCATGTGTGATGAATGTACTAACGGAGGGAGACAGATCCACGATTTCATAAGTTATTTTCCCTCACAACGAACACCTTCCTGTGTCCACGATAACGATCATATAATTCTAGCAGTCGGAACACATGTGGTTCAATGTGTCTCCCCTGGCTGTGTGCTACAGATCAATTACTGCCAGGCCTGTCAAGGGAGCTCTTCCCCGCTGATTTCTGTAGCCGCTTTGTAGTAAACAATACCCTGGCTGATGAGCATCTACAGGGCCCCAGCATAGGCTGCGCTCTGGCCTCGTTGGCATGTCTGTCACTGAGGCCCAGCGGGTCAACGCAGGCTCCATGGGGGATAGAGAGAGGGAGGTGGGTGTACGGGGGTTGTTGGGGTGGACAGTAATTAGGTAGTTCCACTGGGTATCTGAGTCCCCTGCTAAGGCTTGAATGACAGGGCCACACCACACTGTGGAGTTCTCAGCTGGTTCATACAGATATAGATGCTGACTTGTTCCAACACTTATACAAAGGTTGGAACAATAGGGTGTTGGAGAGGGACTGAGCTCGGTATCAGGCGGACACTTAGGAGAATGGAGGCGGGAGCAGAGACACGGTATCTGTCATAATTACAGCTGTCCAAGTGCTGTAACTACCTGCGGAGACGTCTGTTTATACCTCCATGTAAGAGTTGCTACTGTTTATATAGTGCACCCCCCCCCCCCCCAAAAAAAATGGCATATGGTTTCCTTATTCTGTAAGCTGTCAAATCAAAATCAAATCACATTTTATTGGTCACATACACATATTTATCAGATGTTATTGCTGGTGTAGTGAAATGCTTGTGTTCCTGGCTCCAACAGTGCAGTAGTATCTAACAATACACAACAATGCACAAAAATCCCAAACTAAATGAACTCAATATGCCTGATATTAGCATTTTTGCCGTTTCATGTCCATGTCCAGCACATTACCATGGAGGGTATTGTCTGAAGGGTATGAAACACAAGCAAAAGGAACATTCACAAATCAACCACCTGTTCCTACTGTGTGCCCTTCAACCACTAATCCATTGATTTCCCACAATGATTTCTCTTTGTGGGAAAATGTGTATTTATGGAAGGACAACAGGATAATTGAGAACTCTTATCTTATGTTCTCTCTCTCTCTGTCTTCCAAGGCACCACCATCCCTCAGTTGCTCAACAGCACATCCAACAACCTGTACTTGAGTTTCAGTTCAGACATCAGTGTGTCTGCTGCTGGCTTCCATCTGGAGTACACAGGTGATCTGTCATTAGATGGCTTTATGATGTGTGTGTGTGTGTGTGTGTGTGTGTGTGTGTGTGTGTGTGTGTGTGTGTGTGTGTGTGTGTGTGTGTGTGTGTGTGTGTGTGTGTGTGTGTGTGTGTGTGTGTGTGTGTGTGTGTGTGTGTGTGTGTGTGTGTGTGTGTGTGTGTGTGTGTGTGTGTGTGTGTGTGTGCCACATTGTGACAACAACTGACTTGTTTAAATTATCTTTACCCATTCTCCACAGCCATAGGTCTGGAGTCCTGTCCAGAGCCACAGACCCCCAACTATGGAATCAGGGTTGGAGAGCGCTTCATGGTTGGAGACGTGGTGCTGTTCCAGTGTGAACCAGGCTACACTCTGCAGGTAAGAGATCATTCTCTCTGCAGGTAAGAGATCATTCTCTCTGCAAGTAAGAGATCATTCTCTCTGCAGGTAAGATATCATTCTCTCTGCAAGTAAGAGATCATTCTCTCTGCAGGTAAGAGATCATTCTCTCTGCAGGTAAGAGATCATTCTCTCTGCAGGTAAGAGATCTTTCTCTCTGCAGGTAAGAGATCATTCTCTCTGCAGGTAAGAGATCATTCTCTCTGCAGGTAAGAGATCATTCTCTCTGCAGGTAAGAGATCATTCTCTCTGCAGGTAAGAGATCATTCTCTCTGCAGGTAAGATATCATTCTCTCTGCAGGTAAGAGATCATTCTCTCTGCAGGTAAGAGATCTTTCTCTCTGCAGGTAAGATATCATTTTGTATGCAGGTAAGAGATCATACTCTCTGCAGGTAAGAATTCATTCTCTCTGCAGGTAAGATATCATACTCTCTGCATCATTCTCTCTGCAGGTAAGAATTCATTCTCTCTGCAGGTAAGATATCATACTCTCTGCATCATTCTCTCTGCAGGTAAGATATCATTCTCTCTGCAGGTAAGATATCATTCTCTCTGCAGGTAAGATATCATTCTCTCTGCAGGTAAGATATCATTCTCTCTGCAGGTAAGATATCATTCTCTCTGCAGGTAAGATATCATTCTCTCTGCAGGTAAGAGATCATTCTCTCTGCATCATATTCTCTGCAAGTAAGAGATCATTTTCTCTGCATGTAAGAGATCATTCTCTCTGCAGGTAAGCGATCATTATCTCCATCTTTATCTACATGAATTAAAACCCATTCTCATGAATGGATAACACTAGAGATCCCTTCAGCCTCCACATATTTGGGAAGGTCTCCGTTTAAAAAAAATGTTTGCCTCTAGTGTGGAACAATCTGCAGAGGTCACTGCAGTTACATGTGCTGGTGCCACTCAGGCAGTTTCCATGATTGATTGAGTGTCACGCCCTGACCGTAGAGAGCCTTTTAATGTCTATGTTTGGTTTGGTCAGGGTGTGATTTGGGGTGGCATTCTATGTTTCGTTTTCTATGATTTGGTGTTTCTATGTTTTGGCCGGGTATGGTTCTCAATCAGGGACAACTGTCTATCGTTGTCTCTGATTGGGACCATACTCAGGTAGCCCTCTTTCTTTGTGGGAAGCTGATTTTGTTTCGGGCCTTTGAGCTTCACGGTTTGTTTTTGTCGTGTTATTTGTTTTGCTCGGCGTCATTTTGATTAATAAACGGAAATGTACGCTCACCACGCTGCACCTTGGTCCTCTCCTTTCAACAGCCGTGACATTGAGGACCTTTATGCAGTTGAATGTGGTTGCTTTTATTAAATATGTTTATTTTGTTATTGTGTGCTGAATTCTATTGTTTTATAAACATATATGTGTGTGTTTTATGAAGCTGATTTTATTGTAATGTATCCAAGGCAACGGTAAAGTAGATGATTATCTCAATGTGACTCCCTGTTTAAATAAAGGTTATATAAAATAAATAAATGCATCTCTATATCAAGTTTTGTTTTACTCCATACCTCTATCTATATCTCTATCTATATCTCTATATTTTATCCATATCTCTATCTATATCTCTGTATTTTATACATATCTCTATCTATATCTCTATATTTTATACATATCTCTATCTATATCTCTGTATTTTATACATATCTCTATCTATATCTCTATATTTTATCCATATCTCTATCTATATCTCTATATTTTATCCATACCCCTATCTATATCTCTATATTTTATACATACCTCTATATCTCTATATTTTATACATATCTCTATCTATATCTCTATATTTTATACATATCTCTATCTATATCTCTATATTTTAACCATACCTCTATCTATCTATATCTCTATATTTTATACATACCTCTATCTATATCTCTATATTTTATACATACCTCTATCTATATCTCTATATTTTATCCATATCTATCTATCTATATTTCATCCATATCTCTATCTATATCTCTATATTTTAACCATACCTCTATCTATATCTCTATATTTTATACATACCTCTATATCTCTATATTTTATTCATATCTCTATCTATATCTCTATATTTTATACATATCTCTATCTATATCTCTATATTTTAACCATACCTCTATCTATCTATATCTCTATATTTTATACATACCTCTATCTATATCTCTATATTTTATACATACCTCTATATCTCTATATTTTAACCATACCTCTATATCTCTATATTTTATCCATATCTCTATCTATATCTCTATATTTTATCCATATCTCTATCTATATCTATATTTCATCCATATCTCTATCTATATCTCTATATTTTAACCATACCTCTATCTATATCTCTATATTTTACACATACCTCTATATCTCTATATTTTATCCATATCTCTATCTATATCTCTATATTTTAACCATACCTCTATCTATATCTCTATATTTTACACATACCTCTATATCTCTATATTTTATCCATATCTCTATCTATATCTCTATATTTTAACCATACCTCTATCTATATCTCTATATTTTATACATACCTCTATATCTCTATATTTTATCCATACCTCTATCTATATCTCTATATTTTAACCATACCTCTATATCTCTATATTTTAACCATACCTCTATCTATATCTCTATATTTTATACATACCTCTATATCTCTATATTTTATCCATATCTCTATCTATATCTCTATATTTTAACCATACCTCTATCTATATCTCTATATTTTATACATACCTCTATATCTCTATATTTTATCCATACCTCTATCTATATCTCTATATTTTAACCATACCTCTATCTATCTATATTTTATCCATATATCTATATTTTTTTTTTTCTCCATATCTATATCTATCTCTGTTCATTTGATCTAGTATCTCTGTCTGTTCATCTTAGTAGCCATTTTAAATGTTGTTCAGCGTTCTAATGTTCCAAAGCATGGATTACTAGAGAATGTGCAACATAACAACATAATGCTTGTTAATTAATACCTATTTTTCTTCACCAGGGTAATGCCCATATAACCTGTATGCCAGGACCAGTCCGGAGATGGAACTACCCAGTCCCACTCTGTCTTGGTATGTTGATAACGTTGCTGTGACATCAGTATGTGTAAACATCTCATAGAGAATTGTGGTGAGTTCAGTTCCTCTGTAATGTAAAAATGTGTGACTGTCATAAAGGCTCGATACCCAGCATAAAAAGTACAATTTCAACATTTGCAGAGTTGGCTGTTAGTCTCGGGGGACAACTGTTCTCAGGTCAGCTGTACATCCTGAACAACCACAGTTGATATTTGACACTCTGCTTACAGACATGTTTGAATGAAAAATGTCCCCAAATAAACTGCCAGGGCCCACATCTACTTATATATATATATATATATATATATATATATATATATATATATATATATATATATATATATATATATATATATATATATATATATATATATATAATATATATATATATATAAATATATATATATATATATATATATATATATATAAATATATTTATATATATAAATATATATATATATAAATATATATATATATTTATATATATATATATATATATATATATATATATATATATATATATATATATATATATATATATATATATATATATATATATATATATAAGTCAGAAGTTTACATACACTTAGTTTGGAATCATTAAAACTTGTTTTTCAACCACTCCACAAATTTCTTGTTAACAAACTATAGTTCACAAAATAGATGCCATCATGAGGCAGAAAATGATGTGGATATATTGAAGCAACATCTCAAGACATCAGTCAGGAAGTTAAAGCTTGGTCGCCAATGGGTCTTCCAAATGGACAATGACCCCAAACATACTTGCAAGCAAAGTTGTGGCAAAATGGCTTAAGGACAACAAAGTAAAGGTATTGGAGTGGCCATCACAAAACCCTGACCTCAATCCTATAGAACATTTGTGGGCAGAACTACAAAAGCATGTGCGAGCAAGGAGGCCTACAAACCTGACTCAGTTACACCAGTTCTGTCAGGAGGAATGGGCCACAGTTCACCCAACTTATTGTGGTAAGCTTGTGGAAAGCTACCTGAAACGTTTGACCCAAGTTAAACAATTTAAAGGCAATGCTACCAAATACGAATTGAGTGTATGTAAACTTCTAACCCACGGGGAATGTGATAAAATAAATAAAAGCTGAAATAAATAATTATCTCTACTATTATTGTGACATATAATATTCTTTAAATACAGTGGTGACTCTAACTGACCAAAGACAGGTCATTTGTAGTAGGATTAAATGTCAGCAATTGTGAAAAACAGAGTTTAAATGTATTTGGCTAAGGAGTATGTAAACTTCCGACTTCAACTGTATACATATATTCTGTCCATGTACATTAACTCACTGAGACAGATGATGGATCTGGTAGATTGGCCTTGGTCTGCATAAGAGACAGACACATTCCTTGTTAGTCTCTTGCCTGTCTTTACCCTTTAAGAACCTATTTCACTGAGTGTACAACACATTAGGAACACCTTCCTAATATTGAGACTGTTTTGATGCGCCAGAAGCCTGTGCCTCACCTCCCACTATGCCTCCCACCACTACCACAGATGTTGGAAGGCGATGTGGCACTAGAAGGTTCCTCTTGGGACTCTGGGCCTCAGTGTTAAGAACTCTAAAGTTCAACCGTAGTCTGATCAAGGCCACATTGTTTATCTCTTGCTTTCACATTTGTTCTGTCGGCTCAACTTTGATTTTCTTCACAGTCAACTCAACTCTTTATTCAGAGTCAACTCAACTCTTTATTCAGAGTCAACTCAACTCTTTATTCAGAGTCGACTCAACTCTTTATTCAGAGTCGACTCAACTCTTTATTCAGAGTCGACTCAACTCTTTATTCAGAGTCGACTCAACTCTTTATTCAGAGTCGACTCAACTCTTTATTCAGAGTCGACTCAACTCTTTATTCAGAGTCGACTCAACTCTTTATTCAGAGTCGACTCAACTCTTTATTCAGAGTCGACTCAACTCTTTATTCAGAGTCAACTCAACTCTTTATTCAGAGTCAACTCAACTCTTTATTCAGAGTCGACTCAACTCTTTATTCAGAGTCGACTCAACTCTTTATTCAGAGTCGACTCAACTCTTTATTCAGAGTCGACTCAACTCTTTATTCAGAGTCGACTCAACTCTTTATTCAGAGTCGACTCAACTCTTTATTCAGAGTCGACTCAACTCTTTATTCAGAGTCGACTCAACTCTTTATTCAGAGTTGTCTCAACTCTTTATTTACAGTCGTCTCAACTCTTTATTTACAGTCGTCTTAACTCTTTATTTACAGTCGTCTCAACTCTTTATTTACAGTCGACTCAACTCTTTATTCAGAGTCGACTCAACTCTTTATTTAGTCGACTCAACTCTTTATTTACAGTCGGCTCAACTCTTTATTCAGAGTCGACTCAACTCTTTATTCAGAGTCGACTCAACTCTTTATTTACAGTCGGCTCAACTCTTTATTCAGTCGACTCAACTCTTTATTTACATTCGTATCAACTCTTTATTTACAGTCGTCTCAACTCTTTATTTACAGTCGTCTCAACTATTTATTTACAGTCGACTCAACTCTTTATTCAGAGTCGACTCAACTCTTTATTTACAGTCGGCTCAACTCTTTATTCAGAGTCGGCTCAACTCTTTATTCAGAGTCGGCTCAACTCTTTATTCAGAGTCAACTCAACACTTTATTCAGAGTCAACTCAACTCTTTATTCAGAGTCGACTCAACTCTTTATTCAGAGTCAACTCAACTCTTTATTCAGAGTCAACTCAACTCTTTATTCAGAGTCGACTCAACTCTTTATTCAGAGTCGACTCAACTCTTTATTCAGAGTCGACTCAACTCTTTATTTACAGTCGACTCAACTCTTTATTTACAGTCTACTCAACTCTTTATTCAGAGTCGACTCAACTCTTTATTCAGAGTCGTCTCAACTCTTTATTTACAGTCGTCTCAACTCTTTATTTACAGTCGTCTCAACTCTTTATTTACAGTCGTCTCAACTCTTTATTTACAGTCGACTCAACTCTTTATTCAGAGTCGACACAACTCTTTATTCAGTCGACTCAACTCTTTATTTACAGTCGGCTCAACTCTTTATTCAGAGTCGACTCAACTCTTTATTCAGAGTCGACTCAACTCTTTATTCAGAGTCGACTCAACTCTTTATTCAGAGTCGACTCAACTCTTTATTCAGTCGACTCAACTCTTTATTTACAGTCGTCTCAACTCTTTATTTACAGTCGGCTCAACTCTTTATTCAGTCGACTCAACTCTTTATTTACAGTCGTATCAACTCTTTATTTACAGTCGTCTCAACTCTTTATTCAGAGTCGACTCAACTCTTTATTCAGAGTCGACTCAACTCTTTATTCAGAGTCGACTCAACTCTTTATTCAGAGTCGTCTCAACTCTTTATTCAGTCGACTCAACTCTTTATTCAGAGTCGTCTCAACTCTTTATTCAGAGTCGACTCAACTCTTTATTCAGAGTCGACTCAACTCTTTATTTACAGTCGACTCAACTCTTTATTTACAGTCGTCTCAACTCTTTATTTACAGTCGTCTCAACTCTTTATTTACAGTCGACTCAACTCTTTATTTACAGTCGTCTCAACTCTTTATTTACAGTCGTCTCAACTCTTTATTTACAGTCGTCTCAACTCTTTATTTACAGTCGTCTCAACTCTTTATTTACAGTCGTCTCAACTCTTTATTTACAGTCGACTCAACTCTTTACTTACAGTCGACTCAACTCTTTATTTACAGTCGACTCAACTCTTTATTCACAGTCGTCTCAACTCTTTATTTACAGTCGACTCAACTCTTTACTTACAGTCGACTCAACTCTTTATTTACAGTCGACTCAACTCTTTATTCAGAGTCGACTCAACTCTTTATTTACAGTCGACTCAACTCTTTATTCAGAGTCGACTCAACTCTTTATTTACAGTCGGCTCAACTCTTTATTTACAGTCGACTCAACTCTTTACTTACAGTCGACTCAACTCTCTGTTTACAGTCGACTGTAAACAAAGATCCCAAATCATTGAGTTTTTGTACTTTTGCTTTCTAAAGCTCTCACACCATAACTAATAGCACAGGTTTGTGCCTTTTAGCACATAAAAGGCTATTCTTTTCACTTAAAGGGGAAATATGCCGAATATCGCGCCACCATTTCCTGGTTGCTAAAATCCTATTAGTGCTCCTTTTTTTACCTTTATTTAACTAGGCAAGATCAGTTAAGAACAAATTCTTATTTTCAATGACTGCCTAGGAATAGTGGGTTAACTGCCTGTTCAGGGGCAGAAGGACAGATTTCTACCTTGTCAGCTCGGGGGTTTGAACTTGCAACCTTCTGGTTACGAGTCCAACGCTCTAACCACTAGGCTACCCTGCCGCTCCTAATTTAAGTTTATGTGACACAACAAGCAAACCCGAGAGAAAATAATTGTTGTACCATCTAAACCGCTGTTTGAAGCTGGTGAACAAAACCGAAAGTAAAAGACGCAAAAACTAAGCTGAAGAAAGGGAAGCGTAGAAATAGTGCAAATAGAACATATCTACCACTTCTTAGACTTGCGTTCAATGAGATTGACAGATCTATAACTATTTGGTCAGGTCACCCAAAACGTTACATATTGCAGCTTTAACAAGGGCTCTGCTACCATTTCTTTAGGCTACTCTTTATCCAGGATCAAAGCTGAGGATACCGATACCTCTCCTTCTGACTCAATGATAGGGAGCCTATTTAACACAGGGGACACAACGAGACATGGGGTAGATAGAGTATTCATACATTTTAACCGTTAGTGTGTCTGTCACGTTCACAGGAGGCTGCTATTTCCTGGCAAACTGTATCATAGATGTATTTTTAACCATATTGCAGTTTAAGACTTACCTCAGACTGGCTGACCTGCTGAGAGAGGAGGCTATGCTAGTACACTCTTAGAAAAAAGGGGGTTCAAAGAGGTTCTTCAACTTTCCCCATAGGAGAACCCTTTTTTGTTCCAGGTAGAACTCTTTTGGGTTCTATGTAGAACATTCTGTGGAAAGGGTTCTACATGCCACTCAAACGGGTTCTACCTGGATCCAAAAAGGGTTCTTCAAAGGGTTCTCCTATGGGGACAGGCAAAGAACCCATTTAAAACTCTTTTAGGTTCTAGATAGTAATTTCTTTCTAAGTGTATCTGTACAGGAGTCAGTTGATCTGAAGCACTGATCCTACAATACACAGTTGGAAAGGAGGGGATGTCAATACTAATGTACTAATCTAGCACAGCTGGTGGCGTGGATACCCATTCACACTGTCTAGAGGTGTAAATCAAGACAAACCTCTGCTTTTACAAGGCTGCAACTATAGATACACATAAAAACATGTTTGTCTCTGATGGACTCTAATAAAGAAGTTATTTTATGATACTCTACTCTTGTCTAAAAAGTGTAATTCTATTTGTATGTTATTCTATGATTCATTCTTTAACCTGTGTGAGTGGGATTGTCTCCGCAGCCCAGTGTGGTGTGTCCATGACTGATGTCAACGGTGTCATTCTGAGCCCTGGATTCCCTGGAAACTACCCCAGTGGATTAGACTGCACCTGGACTGTCATACTACCTATTGGCTTTGGTATGGGAACACACTGACAGTCATTGTGGCTACGCGCACACACACACACACACACACACACACACACACACACACACACACACACACACACACACACACACACACACACACACACACACACACACACACACACACACACACACACACACACACACACACACACACACACACACACACACACACACACACACACACTGTCAAACTACCTATTGGCTTTGGTATGGGAATACACTGACAGTCATTGTGGCTACGCAAACACACACACACACACACACACACACACACACACACACACACACACACACACACACACACACACACACACACACACACACACACACACACACACACACACACACACACACACACACACACACACACACGCACACTGTCAAACTACCTATTGGCTTTTGTACATCACCTCGCTGCCGTGGACAAGCCACAGTAGCACATTGTCATACGAGGAAGTGTATGTCTTGTTTCAGTTGAAACACAGCTAGTGGCGAAGTGGCCCTAGATATAGCAGTGAAGTGTCAGACTCGTGTATGTTAGGAGCTGTAGCGGGAATTATCCTTGATTTATAGGCATAAAGAGCAGAGACGTGGAAACAGGGAACACCAACAGTGATGTAAAAGCTTAACCAGTCTTCCAGTCAACAGAACAGCATCCTGGTTTACAGGCAGTAGGGTAAAGACATAGAATACACTCTTTAAAGGATTCTTTACTGTCCCCATAGGAGAACCCTTTTAAGTTCCAGAACTCTTTTGGCTTCCATATAGAACCTTCTGTGGACAGGGTTCTACATGGAACTCAAAAGGGTTCTTCAAAGGGTCCTCCTGGGGGGACAACTGAAGAATCCTTTGGCACTAGTGCACTAGGGTCCAAATGTAGGGGTAATGATGTTTGATTCTTAGGTGTAAATAGCACAGGCATGGAAACACATGACTGGAAGTCACTTTAGATAAAAACGTCTGCTAACTGGCATATATCATTATTGTTATTATCATTAACCTCGTTACCGGTATATCATTCTCCTTTACGGTAGCTTGAATATATTATGACATCTAGTTGCTCCTCTCCTTGGCAACTCTTTTTATGTACCAATGAGCATCTGCTCTCAGTCAACTAACCTGTAATCTCTTGTGATGTTTGTTGTGGTAGAGGTACAGTGTTCTACTTCAGTTGGTTCTGGGATTAACCTGCCTTCTGAAGTAATGGGTAGATGAGTAAGATCATGGTCTATTTATAACAGAAACTCATGGACTGACCAGTGTGTTTTTAATCCACCTGTTGGTTTTCAGGAATCCACCTGCAGTTCCTCAACTTCTCCACGGAGGCCATTCATGACTACCTGGAGATTCGGAGTGGAACGCTGGAGACGGGCACAGTGATTGACAGGTTCAGTGGACCACATGTCCCCAAGTCCCTGTTCAGCACCACTCACCAGACTAGCCTCTTCTTCCACAGCGACTACTCCCAGAACAAGCCAGGTTTCCAGATGACTTACCAGGGTGAGGATAGAGTTTGTTTGTTTTGGGGAAAAAATATATATATATTGAACAGATAGATAGAAAGAGGATGACACTGGGAAAGATAGTTGTTGTGTCATAGGACCGTAGGCCGGATTGGAACCTATGCCGACAGTGTAGACTACAGAGTTAGTCAGTAGAATTTGTGGGAGAGGAGAAGTCAAAAAGGGCTTGTGATTTCACTCAACTCAATTAAATGTCATTTTATTTGTCATAATGTTAGTCTGGGTAATCTCTTTCAGTATCCTAGATATGATGTCTACATAAAACAGTTTTATGTATTCATTTTCATGTTTGCGTCATTTTCTTATGTATTTTCAGTCAATGTTTATTTAAAGGATCGGCTACTTCCTGATTTTCAGCCTATCAGCTACAGAGTTGTCCCGACCCTCGTCCTTTTCGTAATGGCATCGTGATCGGCAGTGACTTCAGTGTGGGTCTCACTGTGTCCTTCGAGTGTCTGCCTGGCTACTCCCTCATCGGAGAGGCCTCTCTCACCTGTCTGCACGGAATCAGCCGCAACTGGAACCACCCGGTACCTCGCTGTGAAGGTAACTATGGACAGAGGAATAGATATGATCTGTATGGTAGCACATTGATGGTGCACCTAGAGGGCAGCAGTGGGCGTTTCGTGGACCTTAACATCCACTACTACAACTTAATATCCTACTACTCCAATGGCATCCACTGCTATCACTATTAGACTGCTATAGTATTATAACATATTACTAAGAAGTGACGATTACCACTTTTACTGCTGTGCCTTGTTGCTCATTCAGTGTAGCCTGGAAAGACCTCAAACCTGACCATGTTTTCCCTCTCCTCTGTGTTTGTGGTAACATCACCTAACCCTCTCCTCTGTGTTTGTGGTAACATCACCTAGCCCTCTCCTCTGTGTTTGTGGTAACATCACCTAGCCCTCTCCTCTGTGTTTGTGGTAACATCACCTAGCCCTCTCTTTTGTGGTAACATCACCTAGCCCTCTCCTCTGTGTTTGTGGTAACATCACCTAGCCCTCTCCTCTGTGTTTGTGGTAACCACCTAACCCTCTCCTCTGTGTTTGTGGTAACATCACCTAGCCCTCTCCTCTGTGTTTGTGGTAACATCACCTAACCCTCTCCTCTGTGTTTGTGGTAACATCACCTAGCCCTCTCCTCTGTGTTTGTGGTAACATCACCTAACCCTCTCCTCTGTGTTTGTGGCAACATCACCTAACCCTCTCCTCTGTGTTTGTGGTAACATCACCTAGCCCTCTCCTCTGTGTTTGTGGTAACATCACCCAGACCTCTCCTCTGTGTTTGTGGTAACATCACCTAGCCCTCTCCTCTGTGTTTGTGGTAACATCACCTAACCCTCTCCTCTGTGTTTGTGGTAACATCACCTAGCCCTCTCCTCTGTGTTTGTGGTAACCACCTAACCCTCTCCTCTGTGTTTGTGGTAACATCACCTAACCCTCTCCTCTGTGTTTGTGGTAACCACCTAACCCTCTCCTCTGTGTTTGTGGTAACATCACCTAGCCCTCTCCTCTGTGTTTGTGGTAACATCACCTAGCCCTCTCCTCTGTGTTTGTGGTAACATCACCTAACCCTCTCCTCTGTGTTTCTGGTAACATCACCTCACCCTCTCCTCTGTGTTTGTGGTAACATCACCTAGCCCTCTCCTCTGTGTTTGTGGTAACATCACCTCACCCTCTCCTCTGTGTTTGTGGTAACATCACCTAGCCCTCTCCTCTGTGTTTGTGGTAACATCACCTAGCCCTCTCCTCTGTGTTTGTGGTAACATCACCTCACCCTCTCCTCTGTGTTTGTGGTAACATCACCTCACCCTCTCCTCTGTGTTTGTGGTAACATCACCTAGCCCTCTCCTCTGTGTTTGTGGTAACATCACCTCACCCTCTCCTCTGTGTTTGTGGTAACATCACCTAGCCCTCTCCTCTGTGTTTGTGGTAACATCACCTAACCCTCTCCTCTGTGTTTGTGGTAACATCACCTCACCCTCTCCTCTGTGTTTGTGGTAACATCACCTAGCCCTCTCCTCTGTGTTTGTGGTAACATCACCTCACCCTCTCCTCTGTGTTTGTGGTAACATCACCTAGCCCTCTCCTCTGTGTTTGTGGTAACATCACCTAACCCTCTCCTCTGTGTTTGTGGTAACATCACCTAACCCTCTCCTCTGTGTTTGTGGTAACATCACCTAGCCCTCTCCTCTGTGTTTGTGGTAACATCACCTAGCCCTCTCCTCTGTGTTTGTGATAACATCACCTAGCCCTCTCCTCTGTGTTTGTGGTAACATCACCTAGCCCTCTCCTCTGTGTTTGTGGTAACATCACCTAGCCCTCTCCTCTGTGTTTGTGGTAACATCACCTAGCCCTCTCCTCTGTGTTTGTGGTAACATCACCTAGCCCTCTCCTCTGTGTTTGTGGTAACATCACCTAGCCCTCTCCTCTGTGTTTCTGGTAACATCACCTAGCCCTCTCCTCTGTGTTTGTGGTAACATCACCTAACCCTCTCCTCTGTGTTTGTGGTAACATCACCCAGACCTCTCCTCTGTGTTTGTGGTAACATCACCTAACCCTCTCCTCTGTGTTTGTGGTAACATCACCTAGCCCTCTCCTCTGTGTTTGTGGTAACATCACCTAACCCTCTCCTCTGTGTTTGTGGTAACATCACCTAGCCCTCTCCTCTGTGTTTGTGGTAACCACCTAACCCTCTCCTCTGTGTTTGTGGTAACATCACCTAACCCTCTCCTCTGTGTTTGTGGTAACCACCTAACCCTCTCCTCTGTGTTTGTGGTAACATCACCTAGCCCTCTCCTCTGTGTTTGTGGTAACATCACCTAGCCCTCTCCTCTGTGTTTGTGGTAACATCACCTAACCCTCTCCTCTGTGTTTCTGGTAACATCACCTCACCCTCTCCTCTGTGTTTGTGGTAACATCACCTAGCCCTCTCCTCTGTGTTTGTGGTAACATCACCTCACCCTCTCCTCTGTGTTTGTGGTAACATCACCTAGCCCTCTCCTCTGTGTTTGTGGTAACATCACCTAGCCCTCTCCTCTGTGTTTGTGGTAACATCACCTCACCCTCTCCTCTGTGTTTGTGGTAACATCACCTCACCCTCTCCTCTGTGTTTGTGGTAACATCACCTAGCCCTCTCCTCTGTGTTTGTGGTAACATCACCTCACCCTCTCCTCTGTGTTTGTGGTAACATCACCTAGCCCTCTCCTCTGTGTTTGTGGTAACATCACCTAACCCTCTCCTCTGTGTTTGTGGTAACATCACCTAACCCTCTCCTCTGTGTTTGTGGTAACATCACCTAACCCTCTCCTCTGTGTTTGTGGTAACATCACCTAGCCCTCTCCTCTGTGTTTGTGGTAACATCACCTAACCCTCTCCTCTGTGTTTGTGGTAACATCACCTAGCCCTCTCCTCTGTGTTTGTGGTAACCACCTAACCCTCTCCTCTGTGTTTGTGGTAACATCACCTAGCCCTCTCCTCTGTGTTTGTGGTAACATCACCTAGCCCTCTCCTCTGTGTTTGTGGTAACATCACCTAGCCCTCTCCTCTGTGTTTGTGGTAACATCACCTAGCCCTCTCCTCTGTGTTTCTGGTAACATCACCTAGCCCTCTCCTCTGTGTTTGTGGTAACATCACCTAACCCTCTCCTCTGTGTTTGTGGTAACATCACCCAGACCTCTCCTCTGTGTTTGTGGTAACATCACCTAACCCTCTCCTCTGTGTTTGTGGTAACATCACCTAGCCCTCTCCTCTGTGTTTGTGGTAACATCACCTAGCCCTCTCTTTTGTGGTAACATCACCTAACCCTCTCCTCTGTGTTTGTGGTAACATCACCTAGCCCTCTCCTCTGTGTTTGTGGTAACATCACCTAACCCTCTCCTCTGTGTTTGTGGTAACATCACCTAACCCTCTCCTCTGTGTTTGTGGTAACATCACCTAGCCCTCTCCTCTGTGTTTGTGGTAACATCACCTAACCCTCTCCTCTGTGTTTGTGGTAACATCACCTAGCCCTCTCCTCTGTGTTTGTGGTAACATCACCTAACCCTCTCCTCTGTGTTTGTGGTAACATCACCTAACCCTCTCCTCTGTGTTTGTGGTAACATCACCTAACCCTCTCCTCTGTGTTTCTGGTAACATCACCTAACCTGACCACATCTCCCCTCTCCTCTGTAGCACTGTGTGGTGGTAACATCACCTCCATGAATGGGACCATCTACTCCCCCGGCCACCCGGAGGAGTACCCCAACTTCCAGGACTGTGTGTGGAGTGTGAGGGTTCCCCCTGGCAATGGGATCTACATCAACTTCACCGTGCTCAGTACAGAACCCATCTATGACTACATCACTGTGTGGTAAGAACCTATCGACCTCTTAATGAACAGCTAATGAGTTAGATTACACTATAATATATACACACACACACATCACCTTCACCATGGTCAGTACAGAACCCATCTGTGACTACATCACTGTGTGGTAAGAACCTACAGTGCATTCGGAAAGTATTCAGACCCCTTGACTATTCAGACAGCCTTATTCTAAAATTGATTAAATAAATAAAAATCCTCATAAATCTACACACAATATCTCTGTTCACCTATAGTAGTTCCTCTGTTCACCTATAGTAGCTCCTCTGTTCACCTCTAGTAGTTCCTCTGTTCACCTATAGTAGCTCCTCTGTTCACCTATAGTAGCTCCTCTGTTCACCTATAGTAGTTCCTCTGTTCACCTATAGTAGCTCCTCTGTTCACCTATAGTAGCTCCTCTGTTCACCTATAGTAGCTCCTCTGTTCACCTATAGTAGCTCCTCTGTTCACCTATAGTAGCTCCTCTGTTCACCTATAGTAGCTCCTCTGTTCACCTATAGTAGCTCCTCTGTTCACCTATAGTAGCTCCTCTGTTCACCTATAGTAGCTCCTCTGTTCACCTATAGTAGCTCCTCTGTTCACCTATAGTAGCTCCTCTGTTCACCTATAGTAGCTCCTCTGTTCACCTCTAGTAGTTCCTCTGTTCACCTATAGTAGTTCCTCTGTTCACCTATAGTAGCTCCTCTGTTCACCTATAGTAGCTCCTCTGTTCACCTATAGTAGCTCCTCTGTTCACCTATAGTAGCTCCTCTGTTCACCTCTAGTAGTTCCTCTGTTCACCTATAGTAGTTCCTCTGTTCACCTATAGTAGCTCCTCTGTTCACCTATAGTAGTTCCTCTGTTCACCTATAGTAGCTCCTCTGTTCACCTATAGTAGCTCCTCTGTTCACCTATAGTAGTTCCTCTGTTCACCTATAGTAGTTCCTTTGTTCACCTATAGTAGCTCCTCTGTTCACCTATAGTAGTTCCTCTGTTCACCTATAGTAGTTCCTTTGTTCACCTATAGTAGCTCCTCTGTTCACCTATAGTAGTTCCTCTGTTCACCTATAGTAGCTCCTCTGTTCATTCACCTTGGTTGGAAGGCCAGGTAGAAAAACTAGGCTATTATTCTCCTTACCAATCACCTCTTTCCACTCACCTCTTACCACTCACCTCTTTCCACTCACCACTCACCTCTTACCACTCACCTCTCACCACTCACCTCTCACCACTCACCTCTCACCACTCACCTCTCACCACTCACCTCTCACCACTCACCTCTCACCACTCACCTCTTACCACTCACCTCTTACCACTCACCTCTCACCTCTTACCACTCACCTCTCACCACTCACCTCTTACCACTCACCTCTCACCACTCACCTCTTACCACTCACCTCTCACCTCTCACCTCTTACCACTCACCTCTCACCTCTCACCTCTTACCACTCACCTCTCACCACTCACCTCTCACCACTCACCTCTTACCACTCACCTCTTACCAATCACCTCTTACCAATCACCTCTTACCACTCACCACTCACCTCTTACCACTCACCTCTTACCACTCACCTCTTACCACTCACCTCTTACCACTCACCTCTCACCACTCACCTCTTACCACTCACCTCTTACCACTCACCACTCACCTCTCACCTCTCACCACTCACCTCTTACCACTCACCTCTCACCACTCACCTCTTACCACTCACCTCTTACCACTCACCTCTTACCACTCACCTCTTACCACTCACCTCTTACCACTCACCACTCACCACTCACCTCTCACCACTCACCTCTTACCACTCACCTCTCACCACTCACCTCTTACCACTCACCACTCACCACTCACCTCTCACCTCTTACCACTCACCTCTTACCACTCACCTCTCACCTCTTACCACTCACCTCTCACCACTCACCTCTTACCTCTTACCACTCACCTCTTACCTCTCACCTCTTACCACTCACCTCTTACCACTCACCACTCACCACTCACCTCTCACCACTCACCTCTTACCACTCACCTCTCACCACTCACCTCTTACCACTCACCTCTCACCACTCACCTCTTACCACTCACCACTCACCTCTCACCTCTTACCTCTCACCACTCACCTCTCACCTCTCACCACTCACCTCTTACCACTCACCTCTTACCACTCACCTCTCACCTCTTACCACTCACCTCTTACCACTCACCTCTCACCACTCACCTCTTACCACTCACCACTCACCTCTCACCTCTTACCACTCACCACTCACCTCTCACCTCTTACCACTCACCTCTTACCACTCACCTCTCACCACTCACCTAATATATAATAATAATAATAATATATGCCATTTAGCAGACGCTTTTATCCAAAGCGACTTACAGTCATGTGTGCATACATTCTACGTATTGGTGGTCCCGGGGATCGAACCCACTACCCTGGCGTTACAAGTGCCATGCTCTACCAGAAGGACCCCCTCTTACCACTCACCTCTCACCACTCACCTCTTACCACTCACCACTCACCTCTCACCTCTCACCTCTCACCACTCACCTCTTACCACTCACCTCTCACCACTCACCTCTTACCTCTCACCACTCACCTCTTACCACTCACCTCTCACCACTCACCTCTTACCACTCACCACTCACCTCTCACCTCACCACTCTCACTCACTCACCACTCACCACTCACCTCTTCATCACCTCTACCACTCACCACTCACCTCTCACCACTCTTACCACTCACCACTCACCACTCACCTCTTACCACTCACCTCTTCACCACTCACCTCTTACCATTTCACATTTCACATTTACATTTACCACTCACCTCTTACCAATCACCTCTTACCACCACCTCTCACCACTCACCTCTCACCACTCACCTCTTACCTCTTACCACTCACCTGGGACAGTCACCTTAACAATCACCATCTTACCAAACTTACCACTCACCACTCACCTCTTACCTATCCTCAGGTATCACCTCTTACCAGGTGGGGTTTCACCACTCTCTCACCTCTTACCACTCACCTCTTACCACTCACCTCTCAGTTTGTTCCACCACCTCTTACCACTCACAGTCTTACCACTCACCTCTTACCACTCACCTCTCACCTCTTACCACTCACCACTCAGAGGTCATCACCTCTTACCACTCACCTGTTTGGGTCAGGGCCTCTCACCTCTTACCACTCACCTCTTTCCACTCACCTCTCAGCCAGTGGAGAGAACGGAGGAGCACTCTTACCACTCACCTCTTACCACTCACCACTCACCACTCACCTCTCACCTCTTACCAGTTGAACCTCTTTCCACTGGCACCTCTCAGGGAGCCTCACCACTCACCTCTTACCACTCACCTCTTACCACTCACCTCTCACCACTCACCTCTTACCACTCACCTCTTACACAGCGACTGAGGTGTTTATTGCAATAAATTGATTTAAATTGTGTCATGTTGTACATAATAATTCATTTTTAGTTAGTTTCAATGAAATTACACTTCTGTTGCAATTCCCATGAGAAGATAACAAGAAATTACGTAAAACCATGTGATAGTCAATTAGCCTTGCCAACTATAGTAGAGCTAACCCTTGACTATACGTGTTGGATGCTTAATTAGTAGAATTATTACTAAAACCTGTTTTGGCAGAAACCTTCGGTATGCTAAAAGTTTTCCATATTGTGTTGTTGTTTTAAAACGTAAAAGTAATTATACATTTGTGGAAAAAAGCCAACTTTGTTTTTGCATTTCACGTTCCCCAGTGCTCTCAAACCTCTCTTCCAAACTCTTCTTTCTTAATTGGATGCCTCCTTTCTGTGGTTACCATAGCTACTGCATTTCCCACTATTGATAAAACAGAACTTTGTCTTCTGGTTGGTTTGAGAGAGATTTGAACTGTTCACCCCTTTCTCTCTCTCTCTCTCTCTCTCTCTCTCTCTCTCTCTCTCTCTCTCTCTCTCTCTCTCTCTCTCTCTCTCTCTCTCTCTCCCTCTCTCCATCTGGTTCCCTCCATCACTCCATCCCTACTCCATCCCTTCATTAAACAAACGGACCAACAGTGATATAACACGCACAGTTAGTCCATTTAAATGCACAGAGTATGATCAATGTACTCAGACTTTTAATCTCTCCCTGTGAACGGTAAAGCTTTTTGGAGGAAATGTAATGCAGTAATGCAGTCGCCAAAAGGCAAGATCGTCATGTATCCCCATAGATCCAGTCAAAGGCATCTTGATGTTTTAAAGAGAGCGGCTTCCTGAGTAATTGTCCTCCCCAGCACTCTGACACCCCTGTTGTGGAGGGGGATGGAGAGAAGGAGGAGAAAGAGAGAGCGTAATGGATGGAATAGATTCATTCTATGTCCTCCATCCATGAGCACACAAATAATAATAATAAGTTTCTCATAGTATGTATTTATATTGCTGAATGTGGCAGGCTGCCAGCGCTTCAATCTGTTCTCAGCGCTGTGAGATGTCATGCTGGCTTCAAACCCCCACACACACACACACACACACACATGCAAGCACACACTCACACACTCACGTATGCACTAATGCAAAGAGACAATCACTCAAGCAGTCTCCCTCACACAGACACACAAACACATACACACACCGTGCTCCCGAAAAATCCCAGGTGTCAGAGATTAGCCAGATGAATATAACTGCTCTGCTTGTTCGCTAGGACTGCTCTGACCCAGCGGTGCCCAGAGTGGGGGTCC
The DNA here is from genome assembly GCF_021184085.1 of Oncorhynchus gorbuscha. NCBI lineage: Eukaryota > Metazoa > Chordata > Actinopteri > Salmoniformes > Salmonidae > Oncorhynchus > Oncorhynchus gorbuscha. The sequence goes on along the minus strand of NC_060196.1, from coordinate 54,734,574 downwards.
ACTGAGCACCATTAAACATTCTCACATTCACGCACTCATTTACCTTTGACTGGCTCCAGATTTGACCCATGGGGGTGGTCTGCTCTTTGGCTGTCACGATCACAGAGATGTAAGCCTCCTCCTGCCCCTGTCTCTTAATTGGGTAACGTGTTTGATATCTGGGGTACCTTTCTGCATTTTAAAACCCAGTCTCTGTAATGACACCCTTATGCTTCTCCAAAAATAAAGTTTATAAAAGAGATGCTATAATCGTCTCTTTCTGGAAGGAATACTGTAGATCAGTGATCGGTTAGGGATCAATTGGCTGCTCTCTACAATACATTGACGTGGGAAATGTTCATTAAAAATGACCTCAATAGATTTCCAATGGGCCCCTTTCAAAGATTTGTTTGTATTGGTCAATGTCTTGTCTTCATTGTCTATTGACAATGTCCATCACCTGCCCATACGGAGGGATTTGTCATTGATCCTTGGTGTGTATGTTGTGTGTGTCTCTACAGGGATGGTCCAGACCAGAGCTCCCCCCAGATCGGTCAGTTCAGTGGGAACACAGCGCTGGAGTCGGTCTACAGCACCTCCAACCAGATCCTCATTAAGTTCCACAGCGACTTCAGCGGCAGCGGATTCTTCGTGCTCAGTTACCATGGTGACCACTACATCAGAGAGACAGGCAGGGACAGAGAAATATAAAAGATGGTTAGAGAGTGAAAGATGGAAAACAAATGTGATAAAGGAGGAGGAGAGAGAGGGGTAAAGAAAGAAAGGAGTGAGTGAGAGGTAGAGATAGAGAGGTAGAGATAGTGAGTGAGAGGTAGGGATAGAGAGTGAGAGATAGTGAGTGAGAGGTAGGGATAGAGAGTGAGAGATAGTGAGTGAGAGGTAGAGATAGAGAGTGAGAGATAGTGAGTGAGAGGTAGGGATAGTGAGATAGTGAGTGAGAGGTAGAGATAGTGAGAGAGAGGTAGAGATAGTGAGAGAGAGGTAGAGATAGTGAGTGAGAGGTAGGGATAGTGAGAGAGAGGTAGAGATAGTGAGTGAGAGGTAGAGATAGTGAGAGAGAGGTAGAGATAGTGAGTGAGAGGTAGGGATAGTGAGATAGTGAGTGAGAGGTAGAGATAGTGAGAGAGAGGTAGAGATAGTGAGAGAGAGGTAGAGATAGTGAGTGAGAGGTAGGGATAGTGAGAGAGAGGTAGAGATAGTGAGTGAGAGGTAGAGATAGTGAGAGAGAGGTAGAGATAGTGAGTGAGAGGTAGGGATAGTGATAGAGAGGTAGAGATAGTGAGTGAGAGGTAGAGAGTGACAGGTAGAGAGTGACAGGTAGAGAGTGAGAGGTAGAGAGTGAGAGGTAGAGAGTGAGAGGTAGAGAGTGAGAGGTAGAGAGTGACAGGTAGAGAGTGACAGGTAGAGAGTGAGAGGTAGAGAGTGACAGGTAGAGAGTGAGAGGTAGAGAGTGACAGGTAGAGAGTGACGGGTAGAGAGTGACAGGTAGAGAGAGTGAGAGATGTAGAGTGTGAGAGGTAGAGATAGAGATAATAAATGAGAGGTAATGATAGTGAGTGAAAGGTAGAGATGGTGAATGAGAGGTAGAGATAGTGAGGTAGAGATAGTGAATGAGAGATAGAGATAGAGACTGAGAGGTAGAGAGTGACAGGTAGAGAGTGACAGGTAGAGAGTGAGAGGTAGAGAGTGAGAGGTAGAGAGTGAGAGGTAGAGAGTGAGAGGTAGAGAGTGAGAGGTAGAGAGTGACAGGTAGAGAGTGACAGGTAGAGAGTGACAGGTAGAGAGTGACAGGTAGAGAGAGTGAGAGATGTAGAGAGTGAGAGTTAGAGAGTGAGAGGTAGAGAGTGAGAGGTAGAGATGGTGAATGAGAGGTAGAGATGGTGAATGAGAGGTAGAGATAGAGAGGTAGAGATAGTGAGTGAGAGGTAGAGATAGAGACTGAGAGGTAGAGATAGTGAATGAGAGGTAGAGATAGTGAGTGAGAGGTAGAGAGTGAGAGGTAGAGAGTGAGAGGTAGAGAGTGAGAGAGTGAGAGGTAGAGAGTGAGAGGTAGAGAGTGAGAGGTAGAGATGGTGAATGAGAGGTAGAGATGTAGAGGTAGAGAGGAGAGAACAAAGCCAGAAGGAAAAGGAAGAGATCAATGGTCTGACAGGCAGCGGAGTAAAGCTCCTAGGCCTTCTCCCACTCCTTCTACTCTTCCTCCTCCCTCTCCTCCTACTCTTCCTCCTCCCTCTCCTCCTACTCTTCCTCCTCCCACTCCTCCTACTCTTCCTCCTCCCTCTCCTCCTACTCTTCCTCCTCCCACTCCTCCTACTCTTCCTCCTCCCTCTCCTCCTACTCTTCCTCCTCCCTCTCCTCCTACTCTTCCTCCTCCCTCTCCTCCTAATCTTCCTTCTCCCACTCCTCCTACTCTTCCTCCTCCCTCTCCTCCTACTCTTCCTCCTCCCTCTCCTCCTACTCTTCCTCCTCCCACTCCTCCTACTCTTCCTCCTCCCTCTCCTCCTACTCTTCCTCCTCCCTCTCCTCCAACCTTCCTCCTCCCTCTCCTACTACTCTTCCTCCTCCCTCTTCTCCTCCTCCTCATCTTCTTCCTCCTCTTCCTCGTCTTTCTCTTCCTCCCTTTCCTTCTCCACCTTATCTTCTTCTTCTTCCTCCTTTTTTTACCTCCTCCTCCTCTTCCTCATCTTCCCTCTCTTCCTCCTCCCTCTCATCCTCCTACTCTTCTTCCCCTCCCACTCCTCCTCTTCCTCCTCCTATTCCTTTTTCTCGTCCTCCTCTTTCTCGTCCTCCTCCCTCTACTCCTCTTTCTCCCTCTACTCTTCCTCCACTTCCTCCTCTTCCCTCTTCCCCTCATGCACGCTTGCCTGCCTAGGGCCTCTGACACACATGGCAGCTAGCATTCATTATTGCCTCAGCTCATTTTCATAGTCAATTTAATCTTGACTTATTGCGCTTCGATGCCTCTCTCCAATCTGACTGTCTTTGTATTGAATCAGTGAAGGGACATGGCTCTATACACCTGTGTCACATTGATTATTGGCTACAGGGTGCGCTCTGAGAAATGAACACTTGCCCAAATATATTTTTTCTATACTGACATCCAGACACATACAGCCTCTTCACACTGCTAATGACACACAAGGCTGCTCTTACACTGATTGTTGACACGGTGCTACTGGAAAAAAACACATAAAGTATCCCAATAGCAAGGCCCATGTCATTCTGCTACAGCCAGCACTTATGATTTTACTACAAGTGCTTATTGATCCTGGCCTGTATCAAACGTCTCTCACGGTTAACCGGTCTGTCTCGATTGTGGCCGGTGGGGTGTCTTACGAGGTACTCCAATCACTTTACTGTAATAGTCTTAACTGCTAAACCGTCACTTTAGTTTCAGCTCCGCCCAAATGGATTATGGGTAAACTACAGGCATGGACTTTGATATAGTATGGATTGACAAGTCACATTCACGGTTTGTTGATTACAGTTATTAAAAGGTTTTTCATTTGTCTGTCAGATGTTCAAAAGGCACAGCTTAACTATTTGATCAATCATGTTATTATTATTAATAATCAGTACATCCATCCCTGCCGTCAAATAAGGGGAACTGGTCTGTCTGTTGAAGCTAGCAGCTCCTACAGTGCCTTGCAATAGCAGTCACCCCCTTGGCATTTTTCCTATTTTGTTGCATTACAACCTCTAATTTAAATAGATTTTTATTTGGATTTCATATAATGGACAAAATAGTCCAAAAACAACGGAAAAGTGGTCATTGCAAATGTATTCACCCCTTTGCTATGAAGTCCCTAAATAAGATCTGGTGCAACCAATTACCTTCAGAAGTCACATAATTAGTTAAATCAAGTCCACCTGTGTGAAATCTAAGTGTCACATGATCTGTCACATGATCTCAGTAGATATACACCTGTTCTGAAAGGCCCCAGAGTCTGCAACACCGCTAAGCAAGGGGCAACATGAAGACCAAGGAGCTCTCCAAACAGGTCAGGGGCAAAGTTTTGGAGAAGTACAGATCAGGGTTGGGTATAAAAATATATATCAGAAACTTTGAACACCCCACGGAGCACCATTAAATCCATTATTGAAAAATGGAAATACTCTGAAAGGCCCCAGAGTCTGCAAGGCCACTAAGCAAGGGGCAACATGAAGACCAAGGAGCTCTCCAAACAGGTCAGGGGAAAAGTTTTGGAGAAGTACAGATCAGGGTTGGGTATAAAAATATATATCAGAAACTTTGAACACCCCACAGAGCACCATTAAATCCATTATTGAAAAATGGAAAGAATATAACACCACAACAAACCTGCCAAGAGACGGCTGCCCAACAAAACTCATGGACCAGGCAAGGAGGGCATTAATCAGAGAGGCAACAAAGAGACCAAAGATAACCCTGAAGGATCTGCAAAGCTCCACAGTGGATATTGGAGTATCTGTCCATAGGACCACTTTAAGCCGTACACTCCATAGATCTGGGATTTACGGAAGAGTGGCCAGAAAAAAGCCATTCCTTAAAGAAAAAAATAAGGAAACCCGTTTGGTGTTCGCCAAAAGGCATGTAGGAGACTCCCCAAACATATGGAAGAAGGTAATCTGGTTAGATGAGACTAAAATTGAGCTTTTTGGCCATCAAGGAAAACGCTATGTCTGGCGCAATCTCAAAACCTCTCATCACCCCGAGAACACAATCCCATAATGCTGTGGGGATGTTTTTCATTGGCAGGGACTGGGAAACTGGTCAGAATTGAAGGAATAATGGATGGCGCTAAATATAAGGAAATTCTTGAGGGAAACCTGTTTCTTTCTTCAAGAGATTTGAGACTGGGACCGAGGTTCACCTACCAGCAGGACAATGATCCTAAGCATACTGCTAAAGCAAGACTCGGGTGGTTTAAGGGGAAACAATTAAATGTCTTGGAATGGCCTAGTCAAAGCCAAGACCTCAATCCGATTGAGTATCTGTGGTATGACTTAAAGATTGCTGTACACCAGCGGAACCCATCCAACTTGAAGGAGCTGGAGCAGTTTTGCCTTGTAGAATGGGCAAAAATCCCAGTGGCTAGATGTGCCAAGCTTATAGAGACATACCCCAAGAGACTTGCAACTTTAATTGATGAAAAAGGTGGCTCTACAAAGTATTGACTTTGGGAGGTGAATAGCAATGCACCCTCAAGTTTCCCATTCTTTTGTCTTATTTCTTGTTTGTTTCACCCCAAACAGTATTTTGCATCTTCAAAGTGGTAGGCATGTTGTGTAAATGAAACGGTTACAACCCCCCCCAAAAAAACCTCTATTTTAATTCCAGTTTGTAAGGAAACAAAATAGGAAAAATGCCAAGGTAGGTGAATACTTTTGCAAGCCATTGTAGCTGCTTCTGCTTAGTGATATGAATGTACTAGACTAGAGATAATAGACAGCAATGTTTCCCTATATTTTTCTTGGGTTTGGCATGGGAATTACTCTGGAATGAGTTTTGCTTCGATTCATTTGAAATGGGCCACCGAGTTAGAGTGACAACTTTATTTCCCCTTAGTGAACGCTCTGCTTTGCTTTGAATTAGCCAGGATTTATTCAACGCTTATTAAAGATATTAATTTAGTTTATTAGATTGTCTTCAACTGTCAAGTAATCAAATTATAGGCTGCAGCCGGTTTATTCACGTAGTTTGCTGTCCAGACTGACAAAAAGAAAGTGTTTTCATGTAGGTCACATCACAGAGTGGCCGGGGGAAACTAAATCTATAGAATGTGGTTATCACTCCTCACAGGCAACACGCAAAACTCTCACTTATTCCAATCTAGTTATGAAAGGATATAAGTTGATAAGTTACATAGTTATTCAGGACATTATGCAAGCATCATAATATTATAAATACCATTTGTGGGCAGATCTGATGACTCAATTCCCAGAGTCCACCTGTTTTGACTGGTGATTATCTTCATCGTTGACAGCACATCAACCGGTCAGTCGAGACGTACATCCCACATGAAGGCAATACATAGAGGAAGCAAAGAAACGTTTCCTCTTTTAATGTAGCTCTTTTGTTAATTAAAGCCTTTCACGGAGTCTCTCATGGGGACACAGAAATTCATTGACTCTGTTCATTGCTTTTGCTTCAATTGGCAATACACACACGCACGCACGCACGCACGCACGCACACACACACACACACACACACACACACACACACACACACACACACACACACACACACACACACACACACACACACACACACACACACACACACACAGACACGCACACGCAAACACAGACACAGACACAGACACAGACACAGACACAGACACAGACACAGACACAGACACAGACACAGACACGCACACGCACACACACACACACACACACACACAAACACACACACACACAAACACACACACACAAACACACACACACACACACACACACACACACACACACACACACACACACACATACACACAAACGCAGACACTTATTCACCAAATTCAGTCACACACAGCCCCCCACCCCCAAGGAGCCTCTAAGAGAATCTTATTAATCAGCTAGCACGTTTAACAGAAGCCACATGCTAAGTGGTTCTCGCTACTTAATTTGTGTTATTGTAGCGTGGTTGTCTGGAGCCAAAGCCCCCACTTGTCTATTAGACAGCCTCCCTCCACCTCTGTCTACTCTGTAAGCTGGGGGTGTATTCATTAGTGCACACGGAAGCAAATTGTAGCAAAATGTTTTTGCTGAGAAAATGTGAGTTTCTTTTTGGACAAATAAAGGAAGGTGCCCCTCCCTGTTTGCTTCCCTGTTCATGGGGAAGCAAAAGTAGATTTATCTATATAACTGACTGTCTGCTTTAGCGGGGTTGGCATTTCGGAGTCTTTTCTATTGGTTCCCGTTGCACCAGGCAAGCTCAGGCAAGCACATCTATTATATTGAATACTAGTAAATGAACCCAGGTCTGGAAATGAGTTATCTGTCTATCGCTCAGGAGATATCTCCCTCCTGTTCTGTCTGTTCGGGCTGTTGAGACATTTTTAGAACAAGTACACTCTGTTACCAATTAATTAATGATCAATAAATGTCATTGATTTTACCCCCTAGTTTGTGTTGGCATGACCCCGCCAGGTATCTTGGTAGTGGGTGTAGTTTGGATCTGCAGTCCTGTAAGATGTTGGCTGTAAGATTCAATGGTGCAATATTTATCCTTGCCTAGTTCAAAGTGCTACCTTATTTAATCCTGTCATTAGCAGCAGCGATTCCTCAGATTGTGTGTGTGTGTGTGTGTGTGTGTGTGTGTGTGTGTGTGTGTGTGTGTGTGTGTGTGTGTGTGTGTGTGTGTGTGTGTGTGTGTGTGTGTGTGTGTGTGTGTGTGTGTGTGTGTGTGTGTGTGTGTGTGTGTGTGTGTGTGTGTGTGTACGCAGTGTAATATCTCTCCCTGGGCCCAGCTCCGACCGTTGTCACCTTATTTAATCCTGTCATTAGCGCAAGCTAGCAGCGTTCGTTCCCTCATATCGTTAGCAGTGCCTCTGAGCCAGCTCAGCACAGCTTGGCCGCTCTGTTGAATCCCAGAAGGTATACTGGCTTATCTGATGCCCTTAAACACACCGCCGAGATCACATCGCTGCTGAATAAATTGGTATGCAGCCAGGTGCAGGTGGTGTGGAATCAGAATATTATGATATTTTTTTTCATTTCTGCCTAACCTTTCAAATGTCAGTAGTTTCTCCTCCTCCACAATTCTGAGGCTCTTTTGTCCAAACATGAGAAATCAATGGTCTGTGTTAGGGTTGCACATTTTGGGGAATATTCAGAGGTGGAAACTTTCCATTGGGAATTAATGGGAATACATGGGAATTAATGGGAAATATATACACATTAATATTAATACCATTTAAATGTAGATGTTTTTTGCATTGGATATATTTACAATATCATATGGAGACAGAAACATAAACATTTTACCTTATCATAAGTAGACATAATTGCAAATGATTAAATCCTTCCAATATAAATAAGTAAATTAAAACATTTATGTTACAAATTAAACTTTAATTAAATGAGTTGACTCTTCACATGGGATGATTTCACTGAACATCAAAAGAAAGTGAATATTGAATGATCCCCATTGATCCATCACATATCCCAAAAATGTTTTCAACATACATCTGTAAAATGAAACTAGAAACTAAAGCTTTGGTTCTTCCTCTCAGGCTTCCATGTCTTCTCCCTGGACCTCCTCAATGTCCACCTCTTGAACATCAGACTGAGGCCTCATCTTCAGTCACTTTCCAACCTTATTGAGGATGGCTCATTGTCAAGCTCAAAAAGCCTCGAATTTGCCCAGATGCCAAAATGTTTTCAACCCTTGAATTGGTCAGCCTATTGCATGCTTTGTTGTGTGTGTTCCCAAACAAGGACCAGTTGCGCTCTGAGGCGGCTGATGTTGGTGAGATTTGGAGGATGATGGAGGCAACAGGGGAAAGAGATCTTCAGCTCCACAAAGTCTCTTCCACCAGGTGGCTGATGAGATATGTTGGCACGACTGCCATATTGTATCTCCGTCCCAAAGCCCTTGCTTGGAAGTGTACTTCTCTGCACCAGACAGGATGCTCTTGCCAGCAGAGTTGGAGTCCAACGTGTACACTGCAGTGTGTCTTCAGGCAAAAATCTTCAGGCTGTTTTATGTATTTCAGAACTGCAGTTTCCTCTGCTTGGAGAAACAGTGAAGTGGTCAGGGCAGTATGGATTTCTTGTCTTACATCTGCAAGCAGAGTCTGAACATCAGACAGGATGGCATTGTCTCCCTCAATCCGTGCAATGGCTACTGCTATAGGTTTCAGGAGTTTCAGGCTGCTTACCATTTGACACCCAAAGTACATCATCCAGGAGGATCCTCTTGATGGGGCTGTCTATATCGGCAGACTGTGATATGGCCATTTCTTGGAGAGACTCCTTCCCCTCCAGGAGACTGTCAAACAAGATGACCCCTAACATGTGTTGCTGGGCAGCTTCAATGTGGTGCTCTTATTCTTCTCACTTTGCTTGGTGAGGTAGATTGCTGTTATGACCCTTCACATACCTAACCATTTCCTTGGCTCTCTTGTAGAGTGTATCCATTGTTTTCAGTGTCATGATGTCATTGAGGAGCAGATTCAATGCATGAGCAGCACAGCCAATGGGTGTGATGTGAGGGTAGGACTACTCCACTTTAGACCAAGCAGCCTTCATGTTCACAGCATTGTTTGTCACCAGTGCAAATACATTCTGTGGTCTCATTGCAGATGAGCTGAAGGCAGTCATCAATGTAGAGACTGGTGTGTCTGTTGTCCCTTGTGTCTGTGCTCTTGTAGAATACTGGTTGAGGGGTGGAGATGATGTAGATAATTATTCCTTGCCCACAAACATTCGACCACACTTCAGAGATGATTGCAATACAGTCTGCTTTCTCTATGATTTTCTTGACCTTCACTTGAACTCTGTTGAACTCTGCATCCAGCAAATGAGTAGATAAAGCATGTCTGGTTGAAGGGGTGTATGCTGGGCGAAGAACATTCAGAAATCTATTCCAATACACCTTGCCTTTGAGCATCAGAGGTGAACCAGTTGCATACACAGCTCGAGCAAGACATTCATCAGCATTTCTCTAACTTCGTTCCTCCATTGGGTCCAAAAAACTTCAGATTTCAGGAGGACCATGAGCTGTTGCTCTCGATAAGGTGTCTGATTCATCATTTTACATTACATTACATTTACATTTAAGTCATTTAGCAGACGCTCTTATCCAGAGCGACTTACAAATTGGTGCATTCACCTTATGACATCCAGTGGAACAGTCACTTTACAATAGTGCATCATTTTCACCTCAAATAGAAGTAGAGGGACTTATGTCAGAGTTTGCTTGTTGTGGGAGCTGGGGGAACTTAAATGCGCTTGGCCAGATGATTCTGCATCTTTGTTGCATTCTTCACATATGATTTGGCACAGTATTTTCAAATGTACACAGCTTTTCCTTCTACATTAGCTGCAGTGAAATGTCTCCACACATCAGAAAATGCTCGTGGAATTTTCCTGTAAAGATTAGAATAAAATTAGTTTTAAAAAACAAATACAATTCCCTGTACAGATAAATAGATAAGCAGTTAGATTAAACAACTCCTTGTAAGATAAATGTTTTAAAATGAAACATGTATGGGAAACAGGTGAATTAACCCTCCTCAGTTAGCAGGCTCAAGCTGTCACGACTTCCGCCGAAGTCGGTTCCTCTCCTTGTTCGGGCGGCGTTTGGCGGTCGACGTCACCGGTCTTCTAGCCATCGCCGAACCTTTCATTTTCCATTTGTTTTGTCTTGTTTTCCCGCACACCTGGTTTAAATTCCCTCATTACTTTATGTGCATATAACCCTCTGTTTTTCATGTCTGTGTGTGGAATTGTTTGTTGTAAAGTAGATGTTCACTTCAGACTGGTTTGCGACGGGTTATTTCAACCCGTATTTTGTTGTTCTGGGTGCAGTTTGTTTTTCCACATTAAACTGCTCTGGGAGTTACCCATTTCTGCTCTCCTGCGCCTGACTTCCCTGCAGACAGTTACGCACCTCTTACACAAGCAATCTAAACCCCACATGGTAGAGTAGCAAAAACTAACTAGCAGAAATTGTTAACATGTTAGAAATGATTTAAACACACTTTGCTGTAGGCTGCTATTTTACTAGTTAACAAAAAATAATGTATGTCATATAAAATATATTCACCCCACCCAGTATTGTAATCAAAACTTACCATATAGTCATTAGCTCAGACAGTGTAGTGGTGTGGGCTCAATAGCATCTCATTAGTGAAAGAGCTTGAGAATCAGCTGTACATGTGATGGAAGAGTGCACTGCACATGTGATGAAAGAATGCACTGTGCATGCAGAGGGTTGACATTCCATTGAATTGGGGATAGTTTAACCAAAATATGCCACAAAAGTAGGAATTGCCTTATGTGTATCCCACAAAAAATGTTCACTATTATGAGCTAACTTTTTTGATGAATTTAAGCATATTTCCCCAAATTCCAGGACTTAACTTCCCATGGGAAAATTCTGGAAATTTACTGGAAAGTTTCCGACCGTTTGCAACCCTAGTATGTGGTCTGTGGTCTGTGATTTTGCAAGTGGGTCTGCTGTGGCATGGGTGGGAGGATGTGCTTTGCAGTATTGCACTCAAATCATCACAAATAATAACCAAGGAGACAAAGGCCTCTGGTCAAGAAGTAGAGCACTATATATGGAAAAGGGTGCCATTTGGGACAGACAGAGATAATATATATATATATATATATATACAGTACCAGTCAAATGTTTTAGGACACCTACTCACAAATTCGTGGCTTTTTATTTATTTAGACTATTTTCTACTTTATAGAATAATAGTGAAGACATCATGAACTATGAAATAACACATATGGAATCATGTAGTAACCAAAAAAATTGTTAACACAAATCAACATATATTTCATATTTTTTAATCTACAAAGTAGCCACCATTTGCCTTGATGACAGCTTTGCACACTTTTCGCATTTCCAACGGTCTTGTAGGAGTCCCCACATATGCTGAGCCCTTGTTGATTGCTTTTCCTTCACTCTGCGGTCCAACTCATCCCAAACCATCTCAAATGGCTTGAAGTCGGGTGATTGTGGAGGCCAGGTCATCAAATGCAGCACTCCATCACTCTCCTTCTCGGTCAAATAGCCCTTACACAGCCTTGAGGTGTGTTTTGGGTCATTGTACTGTTGAAAAACAAACCAGATGGGATGGTGTATCGCTGCAGAACGCTGTGGTAGCCATGCTGGTTAAGTGTGCCTTGAATTCTAAATAAATCATGACAGTGTCACCAGCAAAGCACCCCACACCATCACACCTCCTCCTCCATGCTTCACGGTGTGAACCACACATGCAAAGATCATCCGTTCACCTACTCTGTGTCTCACAAAGACAAGGGGTTTGAACCAAAAATCTCAAATTTGGACCAAAGGACAGATTTCCACCAGTCAAATGTCCATTGCTTGTGTTTATTGCCCCAAGAAAGTCTCTTCTTATTATTGGTGTCCTTTAGTAGTGGTTTCTTTGCAGCAATTACACCATGTGGGCTCCCGAGTGGCGCAGCGGTCTAAGGCACTTCATCTCAGTGCTAGAGGCGTCACTACTGACACCCTGGTTCGAATCCAGGCTGTATCACCAGCCATGATTGGGAGTCCAATATGGCGGCACACAATTGACCCAGCATCATCCATTTTTGGGGCATCATTGTAAATATGATTTTTTTTCTTAATTAACTGACTTGTCAAGTTAGAGAAATATAAAATAAATAATAAATGCATAAATGAAGGCCTGATTCACACAGTCTCTTCTGAACAGTTGATGTTGATAGGTGTCTGTTACTTGATCTCTGTGAAACATTTATTTTGGCTGCAATTTCTGAGGCTGGTAACTGTAATGAACATATCCTCTGCAGCAGAGGTAACTCTGGGTTTTCCTTTCCTGTGGCGGTCCTCATGACAGCCAGGTAACTCTAATGAACGTATCCTCTACAGCAGAGGTAACTCTGGGTCTTCCTTTCCTGTGGCGGTCCTCATGACAGCCAGGTAACTCTAATGAACATATCCTCTGCAGCAGAGGTAACTCTGGGTCTTCCTTTCCTGTGGCAGGTCCTCATGACAGCCAGGTACTCTGGGTCTTCCTTTCCTGTGGCGGTAATGAACGTAACTCTAATGAACGTATCCTCTACAGCAGAGGTAACACTGGGTCTTCCTTTCCTGTGACGGTCCTCATGACAGCCAGGTAACTCTAATGAACATATCCTCTGCAGCAGAGGTAACTCTGGGTCTTCCTTTCCTGTGGCGGTCCTCATGAGAGGCAGTTTCATCATAGCGCTTGATGGTTTTTGCAACTGCAGTTGAAAAACTTTCAAAGTTCTTTACATTTTCCGGATTGGCTGACCTTCATGTCTTAAAGTAATGATGGACTGTCATTTCTCTTTGCTTATTTGAGCTGTTCTTGCCATAATATGCACTTGGTCTTTTACCAAATAGGGCTATCTTCTGTATACCAACCATACCTTGTCACAACACAACTGATTGGCTCAAATGCATTAAGAAGGTAATAAATTCCACAAATTAACTTTTAACAAGGCACACCTGTTCATTGAAATGCATTCCAGGTGACTACCTCATGAAGCTGGTTGAGACAATGTCAAGAGTGTGCAAAGCTGTCAACAAGGCAAAGGGTGGCTTCTTTGAAGAATCTCAAATCTAAAATATATTTTGATTTGTTTAACACTTTTTTGGTTACTACATGATTCCATATGTGCTATTTCATAGCTCCTCAAAATAAAGAAAAACCCTTGAATGAGTAGGTGTGTCCAAACTTTTGACTGGTACTGTTTATATATATATATATATACTTACTTATTTTAATTCCATGTTCAAAAGAATACAGAAAGTCCCAATGCAATAAGTGATTAACCAAAAATAGGATTACTACTCTGTTGAAATGTTTTCCTTACACCTTCTTCTTTTTCCTCCTCTTCATCCTCTTCTAGTATACCAGCTGAGGATCTGCCAAGCGCCCCCGGATGTGGCCAACGCTGATATCCTCATGGAGGACAGGGAGTTTGAAATAGGTAACGCCTCCACGTGTAGTTCAATCCAATTCTCATGAATAATTTTGGGAGAGATAGGACCTCCTCACCACTCTGTATACTTACATATTGTAGGACTAGGAGTTTTCCTGTGTCCGTATTCATAAAGCGTCTCAGAGTGCTGATCGAGGATCAGTTATGCTTTTTAGCTCATGATGAATAAAGAGTATATAGACTGCGGTGGACCTGATCCCAGATCAGATCTCATAAGCTTTGTGAGTATAGGTCTTGGCCTTACTGATACTTCATCCACTGAGGTTATGAAACTGAAACCCTCTCACCAGTTCCATGCCCCTGTATTTCACAACATCCTCCATGTACGTCTCTCCTCTGCTCAGGTAAATGTGCTGATACTTGTAGAATGTCCTCACTGAGTATTGATCATGGCTTCGAGAGAGGACAAGTCTCCTCCTGTGTGTGTGTGTGTGTGTGTGTGTGTGTGTGTGTGTGTGTGTGTGTGTGTGTGTGTGTGTGTGTGTGTGTGTGTGTGTGTGTGTGTGTGTGTGTGTGTGTGTGTGTGTGTGTGTGTGTGTGTGTGTGTGTGTGTGTGTGTGTGTGTGTAAATCAGATCGAGTTATATTTGTCACATGCTTTGTACACAACAGTGAAATGTTTACTTGCGCATCCTTTTTAAGATGGTGCCAGAGAAGAAGGCAGACGTTTTGCCCCCTGACGATTGTGTTTTTTCGTCCTTTATTTGCGTTGTTTGTAACTTATTTTTTAAACTTATTTTGTACATAATGTTGCCGCTACTGTCACCTATGACCGAAAATAACTAATCGACATTAGGACTGCGATTACTCAGCACGGACTAGCAGAATCCTTTTTTTCCTTTCATGACTCTGACGAGCCCAACGTGAAAGATATACTGCTTCCTCGGGGACAGGCCCCGATCCCTGTGAACTTGCCCCGATCCCCGTGATCTGTGTGAAGAGGAGGCGTAGAAAGAGGGGCCAAAGGGCGGGCTGCCTTCTGACAATTCGTAGGCGATCGAATTAACCCCCACTTCCCTCCATTCTGCTAGCCTCTCTGGGATAGGGGGACGCAAATGTCCCACTTGGCCAATTGCCAGGGAAAATGCAGAGCGCCAGATTTAAATAAAATACTATAAAATTCAAACTTTCATGAAATCACACATGTAAGATACCAAATTAAAGCTACAGTCGTTGTGAATCCAGCCAACATGTCAGATTTCAAAAAGAATAAGAAGCTATTATCTGATGATAGCACAGCAGTAAACAAAGAGAGAAATAATATTTCAACCCTGCAGGCGCTACACAAAACGCAGAAATAAAATGCCTTAAAACATGCCTTACCTTTGACGAGCTTCTTTTGTTTCATCCAGAAAAAAACAGCTTCCAATTTGCTTAACGTCACTACAAAATATCTCAAAAGTTACCTGTAAACTTTGCCAAAACATTTCAAAATACTTTTGTAATACAACTATAGGTATTTTTAAACGTCAATAATCGATCAAATTGAAGACAGGTCTATCTGTTTTCAATAGAGGTCGAGAGGAAACTAACGCTACTTTTCAATTCTTGGCCAACTCTCAACAGCGTTACCCTTTTCCAGGATGGCCGTACTTATTCATTGCACAAAGGAATAACCTCAACCAAATTCCAAAGACTGGTGACATCCAGTGGAAGCGGTAGGAACTGCAAACAAGTGCCTAAGAAATATTGTTTCCCCATGAGAACTCAATGAACAGACAGTGACCTCAAAAATAAATGATTCTGAATGGTTAGCCCGCTGGGTTTTGCCTGCTACATAAGTTCTGTTATACACACAGACATGATTCAAACAGTTTTAAACTTCAGAGTGTTTTCTATCCAAATCTACTAATAATATGCTTATCTTATATTCTTGGCATGAGTAGCAGGAAGTTGAAATTGGGCATGCTATTTATCCAAAAGTGAAAATGCTACCCCCTATCCCAAAGAGGCTAGCAAACGTGCAATCGTTGGAGAATAAAATCGAAGTTACGCGGAAGATTTACCTACCCACGGGACATTAAAAACTGTAAGCATTGCAAGGACTTCTACAGCATACTAACCTCAACATCAAAACCGTCATTCCAATTCACAATTCCATACTTAAAACATTGATTTTTGGACCAAATATATCTGAATTGACTATTGCTACCAAGGATTATCATGAAAAAAACTTCTAACAAGCCAAAACCTGCAGAAGAAACACAGCGGAACCTGGAAATACCATCCAACACAAAATTGAGTGACTAATGTTCAGTCTGAACCTACTTTCTGAAGCCAATAAGTAAATGAAAATAATCTCTAGGTAATTGTGTTATATAAAGTTTAGTAAATAAGGCTACTAAGCTACCAAGCTGCTAGGAAAGAATCTGACTGAAATTAGCACTGAAGTGTGAGGTGTGAAAACTCTTGAACATAACAATGGCAGGGGAGTTTCATAGCCCCTATCTCCCACCCAAATGCAGAGGCCTTTGAAGCGCAGGCTAGATATCTTCCTCAGAGTCCCCACAATACAACAACCACAGGACAACTTTGTTTGGACGTCGTAAAGGACCATTCACCGACACGGAAAAGATATAGCTAGCTAACAACCTCCTTTTCCACGTGGGAAATGATTGACAGAGACTTGCTAGCCACGTTAGCTAGCTAGCTGGGATTTTCCACAAGGAATCTGCCTCCAGAAAAAAGCTTCTCCCAAGTGGGTGTGACATCTACTCCCGTTGCCTGCTGCTCTGCTGCTTGGATTCCACCTAGCGATCTGTTCACCACCAGCCCTGTCCTGTCTCCCCCTGTCTGGTATAGGTATCCTCGCCACACTCCCGATCTTTCACTTGCCTCCAGCAAACATTTGCTGTTGGGGCGAGTGACTCTGAACTTGGTTAGCCCCAAGTTGTTATATTTTTTGCTTGTGCTTTATGATTTTTGCATCATGACTCCTGCGTGCTTTGTTGATTATGAACTTGCTTGTTTACCCAACCGTGGAACAGTCTATGTTTGATCCCACACTCGGGACTTGGACTCTCTATTGGTTTCACAGACTCTTGGCCTCCATTCCTATTCTAACCACCTCTTGCTGGCTTTGTATTCATGTTACCTAATGCACTTGCTGTTCAGTATGATATTGTTGTCATCTAATGCACATTCAAATGTTATAAATCAACACTGCAAAGCTCTCCCTGTCCTCTGCCGTGCCTTGGCTGGTTATGTCTGGAAATGTGCATGCACACCCTGGCCCATCTACTGTTGCTAGCCCCAATTGTGATTTGTGCTCTGATATCTGCTTCACTGATTTCTCGTAAAAGCCTGTTTGTTCTGCACGTTAACATTAGAATCGTATTGCCTAAAATGGATCGAAAGTGTGGGTTCACAGCTCCAATCCAGATGTGTTGGTCATTACTGAGACGTGGTTCAGGAAGAACGTTTTGAACACTGATGTTAACCTTTCTGGTTATAATCTTTTTCGGTAAGACAGATCTTCCAAAGGTGGTGGAGTGGCAATCTTACCAAGGATCACCTTCTGTGCTCGGTTGTCTCCACCAAGTCTTTCCCCAAACAATTTGATTTGCTGGTTTTACACATTAAACGTTCAAATAACTCTTTGTTGACTGTTGCTGGGTGTTATCAGCCACCATCAGCACCGCCCTGTACCCTACCTGTACCCTACCTGTACCCTAAATGCCCTAAACTCTCTCCTGACCCCTTACACTAAGTCTGAATTTGTCATGCTAGGTAATCTAAACTAGGACATGCTTAAACCACCTGATCAAGTCCTAAAGCAATGGGACTCCCTAAATCTTTCTCAGATTATTACCGATCCCACAAGGTATGACTCCAAACACCTAGAAAAGGCTACTCTCCTCGATGTTATCCTCACAAATAATCCTGATAAGTATCAGTCTGGTGTTTTCTGTAATGACCTTAGTGATCACTGTTTTACAGCCTGTGTTCGTAATGGCTGCTCAGTGAAACGACCTGTCCTGACTTGTCATAGATTCTTGCTAAACAACTTTAATGAGCAAGCCTTCCTTCATGACCTCTGTAAATTGGTATAGAATCAGATTGACCTATACCTATACCTCTGTCGAAGACGCTTGGGCCTTCTTTTTTGATATTTTCAGAAGTATCGTTAACAAATACGCACCGATAAAGAAAATGAGAATTCAAAACAGGTTCAGCCCCTGGTTCGACCGTGATCTGGCAGAGTTACTCCACCTTCAAAATTCAATTTGGCAAATCGCTCGGCACACGCCTACTCAGGCTAACTGGCTCTCATTCAGGCAAATTAGAAATAATTGAACTCAGGCTTTCCGGAAGGCCAAAGTTAGTTACTTTTAGGAGCAGTTCTCTCTCTGTGGGTCTAACCCCAAGAAGTTCTGGAAAACGGTTAAAGACCTGGAGAATAAACCCTCCTCCTCACAGCTGCCCATGTTCCTTAATGTTGATGATGTGGTTGTTACTGACTAGAAACACATGGCTGAGCTCTTTAATAACCACTTCATTAAGTCAGGATTCCTATTTGACTCTGTCATGTCTCCTTGCCCGTCCAACATTTCCTCATCTCCCACCCCCACTAATGCGACTATCCCCGATGCTCCTCCCTCTTTTTTTCCCCCTGCCCCGCTGCAAAGTTTCTCCCTGCAGGCGGTCACTGAGTCTGAGTTGCTAAAGGAGCTCCTTAAACTTGACCCCCCCAAAAACATCTCATTTAGATGGTTTAGAACCTTTCTTTTTTAAGGTTGCTGCTCCTATCATCGCCAAGTCCATCTCTGACCTTTATAACCTGTCTCTCCTCTCTGGGGAGGTTCCCATTGCTTGGAAGACAGCCATGGTTCGTCCTTTATTTAAAGGGGCAGATCAAGGTGATCCTAACTGTTATAGGCCAATTTCTATTTTGCCCTGTTTAACAAAAGTCTCTCAGAGTGCAGTGTATAAAGTTCTGAACACCTCCAAAACAAAGGTCATGTGGTTTGGTAAGAAGAATTCCCCTCTCCCCACCGGTGTGATTACTACTGAGGTAGTCACCTCATACAAGTACATCTGAGAATGGCTAAACGGTACACTGTCCTTCTCTCAGCACATATCAAAGCTGCAGGCTAAGGTTAAATCTAGACGTGGTTTCCTCTATCGTAATCACTCCTCTTTCACCACAGCTGACAAACTAACCCTGATTCAGATGACCATCCTACTCAGGCTAGATTACAGAAACGTAATTTATAGATCGGCAGTTAAGGGTGATTTGAAGCAGCTAGATGTTCTTTACCCTTCGGCCATCAGATTTGCCACTAATGCTCCTTATAGCACACATCACTGCACTCTATACTCCTCTGTAAACTGGTCATCAGTTTTTTTTATAAAACCCTCTTAGGCCTCGCCTATCTGAGATACCTACTGCTGCTGTCATGTTTGTCATTTATTATCATGTCTTGTCCCTGTGCTCCCCATGCTATTCGTTTCCCTCTGCTGGTCTTATTTGGTTCTTTCCCTCCTATCCCTCTCTCTCCCCCTCCCTCTCTCACTCTCTCGCTCTCTCTTCTCTCTATCGTTCCGTTCCTGCTCCCAGCTGTTCCTATTCCCCTAATCATCATTTAGTCTTCCCACACCTGTTCCCGATCCTTTCCCCTGATTAGAGTCCCTATTTATTCCTTTGTGATCCGTTCCTGTGCCGTCGGTTCCTTGTTTTGTATTCCATGCTGTAATTGCGTTTCGCCCTGTCCTGTCGTGTTTTTTGCCGTGATTGTGTATCACCCTGTCCTGTCGTGTTTTGTGCCTTCTTCAGACGCTGCGTGTGAGCAGGTGTCTCAGTTGACTACGGCCTGCGCCTACCCGAAGCGACCTGCAGTCTGTGGCCGCTTCTCCAGTTGTTTTCCCCTCTACTATCTAGAGGATTTCAGTTATTCGGTTTTGAGCATTAATAAACTCTGTTTCTGTTAAGTCGCGTTTGGGTCCTCCTTCACCTGCATAACAGAAGGAACCGATCAAAGAATGGACCCAGCGACTTCAGACGCTCGTTACACTGCCGTCGAGATCCAAGGAGCCATGCTCGGCAGACACGAGCAGGAATTGTCCGCTGCTCGCCAGGCCGTGGAAAACCTGGCTGCTCAGGTTTCCGACCTCTCTGGACAGTTCCAGAGTCTACGTCTCGTGCCACCTGTTACTTCCTGGCCTGCCGAGCCTCCAGAACCTAGGGTTAATAACCCACCTTGCTACTCCGGGCAGCCCACTGAGTGCCGCTCCTTTCTCACGCAGTGTGAGATTGTGTTCTCTCTCCAACCCAACACATACTCTAGAGAGAGAGCTCGGGTTGCTTACGTCATTTCACTCCTCACTGGCCGGGCTCGAGAATGGGGCACAGCTATCTGGGAGGCAAGGGCTGTTTGCTCTAACGATTTCCAGAACTTTAAAGAGGAGATGATTCGGGTTTTTGACCGTTCAGTTTTTGGTGGGGAGGCTTCTAGGGCCCTGGCTTCCTTATGCCAAGGTGAACGGTCCATAACGGATTATTCCATTGAGTTTCGCACTCTTGCTGCCTCTAGTGAGTGGAACGAGCCGGCGCTGCTCGCTCGTTTTCTGGAGGGACTCCACGCTGTGGTTAAGGATGAGATTCTCTCCCGGGAGGTTCCTTCAGATGTGGACTCTTTGATTGCTCTCGCCATCCGCATAGAACGACGGGTAGATCTTCGTCACCGGGCTCGTGGAAGAGAGCTCGCATCAACGGTGTTTCCCTGCTCCGCATCGCAACCATCTCCCTCCTCTGGCTTTGAGACTGAGCCCATGCAGCTGGGAGGGATTCGCATCTCGAATAAGGAGAGGGAACGGAGGATCACCAACCGCCTGTGCCTCTATTGCGGAGTTGCTGGACATTTTGTTAATTCATGTCCAGTAAGAGGCCAGAGCCCATCAGTAAGCGGAGGGCTACTGGTGAGCGCTACTACTCAGTCCTCTTCATCTAGATCTTGTACTACTATGTCGGTCCATCTACGCTGGACCGGTTCGGGTGCTACATGCAGTGCCTTGATTGACTCTGGGGCTGAGGGTTGTTTCATGGACGAAGCATGGGTTCGGAAACATAACATTCCTTTCAGACCGTTAGACAAGCCTACGCCCATGTTTGCCTTAGATGGTAGTCATCTTCCCAGTATCAAATTTGAGACACTACCTTTAACTCTCACAGTATCTGGTAACCACAGTGAGACTATTTCTTTTTTGATTTTCCGTTCACCGTTTACACCTGTTGTTTTGGGTCATCCCTGGCTAGTATGTCATAATCCTTCTATTAATTGGTCTAGTAATTCTATCCTATCCTGGAACGTTTCTTGTCATGTGAAGTGTTTAATGTCTGCCATCCCTCCCGTTTCTTCTCTCCCTACTTCTCAGGAGGAACCTGGCGATTTGACAGGAGTGCCGGAGGAATATCATGATCTGCGCACGGTCTTCAGTCGGTCCCGAGCCAACTCCCTTCCTCCTCACCGGTCGTATGATTGTAGTATTGATCTCCTTCCAGGAACCACGCCTCCTCGAGGTAGACTATACTCTCTGTCGGCTCCCGAACGTAAGGCTCTCGAGGATTATTTGTCTGTGTCTCTTGACGCCGGTACCATAGTGCCTTCTTCTTCTCCGGCCGGGGCGGGGTTCTTTTTGTTAAGAAGAAGGACGGTACTCTGCGCCCCTGCGTGGATTATCGAGGGCTGAATGACATAACGGTTAAGAATCGTTATCCGCTTCCCCTTATGTCATCAGCCTTCGAGATTCTGCAGGGAGCCAGGTGCTTTACTAAGTTGGACCTTCGTAACGCTTACCATCTCGTGCGCATCAGAGAGGGGGACGAGTGGAAAACGGCGTTTAACACTCCGTTAGGGCATTTTGAGTACCGGGTTCTGCCGTTCGGTCTCGCCAATGCGCCAGCTGTTTTTCAGGCATTAGTTAATGATGTTCTGAGAGACATGCTGAACATTTTTGTTTTTGTCTATCTTGACGATATCCTGATTTTTTCTCCGTCACTCGAGATTCATGTTCAGCACGTTCGACGTGTTCTACAGCGCCTTTTAGAGAATTGTCTCTACGTAAAGGCTGAGAAGTGCTCTTTTCATGTCTCCTCCGTTACTTTTCTCGGTTCCGTTATTTCCGCTGAAGGCATTCAGATGGATTCCGCTAAGGTCCAAGCTGTCAGTGATTGGCCCGTTCCAAGGTCACGTGTCGAGTTGCAGCGCTTTTTAGGTTTCGCTAATTTCTATCGGCGTTTCATTCGTAATTTCGGTCAAGTTGCTGCCCCTCTCACAGCTCTTACTTCTGTCAAGACGTGTTTTAAGTGGTCCGGTTCCCCCCAGGGAGCTTTTGATCTTCTAAAAGAACGTTTTACGTCCGCTCCTATCCTCGTTACTCCTGACGTCACTAGACAATTCATTGTCGAGGTTGACGCTTCAGAGGTAGGCGTGGGAGCCATTCTATCCCAGCGCTTCCAGTCTGACGATAAGGTTCATCCTTGCGCTTATTTTTCTCATCGCCTGTCGCCATCTGAGCGCAACTATGATGTGGGTAACCGTGAACTGCTCGCCATCCGCTTAGCCCTAGGCGAATGGCGACAGTGGTTGGAGGGGGCGACCGTTCCTTTTGTCGTTTGGACAGACCATAAGAACCTTGAGTACATCCGTTCTGCCAAACGACTTAATGCCCGTCAAGCTCGTTGGGCGTTGTTTTTCGCTCGTTTCGAGTTTGTGATTTCTTACCGTCCGGGTAGCAAGAACACCAAGCCTGATGCCTTATCCCGTCTGTTTAGTTCTTCTGTGGCTTCTACTGATCTCGAGGGGATTCTTCCTTATGGGCGTGTTGTCGGGTTGACAGTCTGGGGAATTGAAAGACAGGTTAAGCAAGCACTCACGCACACTGCGTCGCCGCGCACTTGTCCTAGTAACCTCCTTTTCGTTCCTGTTTCCACTCGTCTGGCTGTTCTTCAGTGGGCTCACTCTGCCAAGTTAGCTGGTCATCCCGGTGTTCGAGGCACTCTTGCGTCTATTCGCCAGCGCTTTTGGTGGCCGACTCAGGAGCGTGACACGCGCCGTTTCGTGGCTGCGTGTTCAGACTGCGCGCAGAAGAAGTCTGGTAATTTTTTTTCTGCTTCTGCTCCTGGTCTTGCTGGGTCTCAGTCTGTTCCCTGCCATCGCATCTCTCCTGTTCTTGTCCCTGCCCTTGCTGTGTCTCAGTCTGTCCCTAGTTCTCATTTTTTTTTTAGAGTAGTACCCTAGTTTCCCTTTTTATCGTTTTTCGTTACGGTCCTGAGGAGAGGAGTTGGGTTCTTTCTCGGGACGTGCTGGACCGTTTGATCTATGATTTCCTCCGTTGCTGCCAGTGTTCCTCCTCGAGAGCGCCAGGAGGCGCTCGGTGAGTGGGGGGGTACTGTCATGTTTGTCATTTATTATCATGTCTTGTCCCTGTGCTCCCCATGCTATTCGTTTCCCTCTGCTGGTCTTATTTGGTTCTTTCCCTCCTATCCCTCTCTCTCCCCCTCCCTCTCTCACTCTCTCGCTCTCTCTTCTCTCTATCGTTCCGTTCCTGCTCCCAGCTGTTCCTATTCCCCTAATCATCATTTAGTCTTCCCACACCTGTTCCCGATCCTTTCCCCTGATTAGAGTCCCTATTTATTCCTTTGTGATCCGTTCCTGTGCCGTCGGTTCCTTGTTTTGTATTCCATGCTGTAATTGCGTTTCGCCCTGTCCTGTCGTGTTTTTTGCCGTGATTGTGTATCACCCTGTCCTGTCGTGTTTTGTGCCTTCTTCAGACGCTGCGTGTGAGCAGGTGTCTCAGTTGACTACGGCCTGCGCCTACCCGAAGCGACCTGCAGTCTGTGGCCGCTTCTCCAGTTGTTTTCCCCTCTACTATCTAGAGGATTTCAGTTATTCGGTTTTGAGCATTAATAAACTCTGTTTCTGTTAAGTCGCGTTTGGGTCCTCCTTCACCTGCATAACAGCTGCCCTCATCCTCCACATACAACACCATTCTGCCAGTCACGTTCTGTTAAAGGTCCCCAAAGCACACACATCCCTGGGTCGCTCCTCTTTTCAGTTCGCTGTAGCTAGCGACTGGAACAGGCTGCAAAAACCACTCAAACTGAACCGTTTTATCTCCATCTCTTCATTCACATGCTGTGTTGTCATGTGTTGCTGCCATGCTATGTTGTTGTCTTATGTCTCTCTTTATGTAGTGTTTTGTGTCTCTCTTGTCGTGATGTGTGTTTTATATTTAATCCCTGCCTCCGAACCCCGCAGGAGGCCTTTTTTGCCTTCTGGTAGGCCGTCATTGTAAATAAGAATTTGTTCTTAACTGACTTGCCGAGTTAAATAAAAGTTAAATCAAATAAAAAATAAAGATACATTTGAGGTTATATACTGTACTGTACAAACTGTACATACCCACCGCCTCGACTCAGTCTTATGTAGCAACATTTGAAATGGTATTTTTCATATATTGGAAAAGAGCTACAAAATGGTATATCACACACTGCAGTTGAGGAACAATGGGAAAGTAATTCTGCTTTGAAAGTTGATAAACTTGTAGCCCCATTTTGAGAAAATGGACCTTCAATGTTTTGGTACAACTACTGGAGAGCTTTTCCTTGTCTACCCCTATTCAGCATCGTTCACACCCTCTTGAGCCTTAGCTCCACTCATCTCTTTAGGATTCACATGTGAGGCTATGTGCTAAACAGAGTAAGTAAGGTAGTGTAGTAAACAATCAAAGATTTCAAGACTAAAACTGGTGAAAGTAGTAGCCTACAATATGAAAAACTCCAGGTAAATATACACTTAATCCAGTCTTTGGTCTATATTCTAATCTGACTTTGAAAGTGTTCAGATAAAAATATTAAGTAAATATTTCATAATTATTAGATGATGCTTACCCAGACACTTGTCTACATTGATGGGTCATGTGAAAGAAATGCTATTGCCACCCCCCCAGCCACATCTAGCTAGGTGGATGAGTCACTATTGTCTAGACATGTACGCAGGTTCATGAAATACAATAGATGGCTGTGATCACCCCCCAGACACATATGTCATATAATCATTCTCTTTGCAAATTGGAGTCTTTTGTTTAGACATCTAGCTAGCTAAACACTGAACCATAATCTCAACCAACAGCTACAGTACAAACCACTATCCAAGAAATGCTGGAGTATGAATCTGCAGGTAGCTAAAACTAAGCAACTAGGTAACATTTTTGATAGCTATAACTAGCAATGCAAATGGCTTTCTGAGATACGAATAATATTACTACATAGATCATACACGCAACCTTAGCTAACGAGCCAGCAAATTAACTTTCGCTAACTAGCAAACAATAAGGTTTAACTTGCAAAATTAGACACGTATAATATCTGAAAATGTAGCTAGCCTCTTACCACGGGAGCGTGTCTTTACCATTTCGTTTGCAGCTAGCTAAAGCTTGTGTCATGCAGGTGAAAGAGGACCCAAAAGCGACTTGGCGAAAACAGAGTCTTTAATCCAGTAAAGTAAATACAAACAAAAAACACAACTTTCACTCGAAATGACGAGGACAAACTGGAGACTCGATCTTGAACAGCAGGTGAACAGCAGGTTGCCTCGGGAAGGCACTTGAACCAGACAGACTCAGACACCTGCTCACCACGCAGCATCTGAGGAAAACACGACACGACAGGGCGATACACAAACACAGCACGGTGAATTCTAGACAAGGAACCGACAGGACAGGAACGGAACACAAAGGAAGAAATAGGGACTCTAATCAGGGGAAAGGATCGGGAACAGGTGTGGGAAGACTAAATGATTGATTAGGGGAATAGGAACAGCTGGGAGCAGGAACGGAACGATAGAGAGAAGAGAGAGCGAGAGAGTGAGAGAGGGAGGGGAGAGAGAGGGATAGAAAGAGGGAAAGAACCTAATAAGACCAGCAGAGGGAAACGAATAGAATGGGAAGCACAGGGACAAGACAAGATAATAAATGACAAAACATGACAGTACCCCCCACTCACCGAGCGCCTCCTGGCGCACTCGAGGAGGAATCCTGGCGGCAACGGAGGAAATCATCAATGAGTGAACGGTCCAGCACGTCCCGAGACGGAACCCAACTCCTCTCCTCAGGACCGTAACCCTCCCAATCCACTAAGTATTGGTGACCCCGCCCCCGAGAACGCATGTCCATGATCTTATGTACCTTGTAAATAGGTGCGCTCTCGACAAGGACGGGAGGGGGAGGGAAGACGAACGGGGTGCGAAGAAAGGGCTTAACACAGGAGACATGGAAGACAGGATGGACGCGACGAAGATGTCGCGGAAGAAGCAGTCGCACAGCGACAGGATTGACGACCTGGGAGACACGGAACGGACCAATGAACCGCGGAGTCAACTTACGAGAAGCTGTCGTAAGAGGAAGGTTGCGAGTGGAAAGCCACACTCTCTGGCCGCAACAATACCTTGGACTCTTAATCCTGCGTTTATTGGCGGCTCTCACAGTCTGTGCCCTGTAACGGCAAAGTGCAGACCTCACCCTCCTCCAGGTGCGCTCACAACGTTGGACAAACGCTTGAGCGGAGGGAACGCTGGACTCGGCAAGCTGGGATGAGAACAGAGGAGGCTGGTAACCCAGACTACTCTGAAACGGAGATAACCCGGTAGCAGACGAAGGAAGCGAATTGTGAGCGTATTCTGCCCAGGGGAGCTGTTCTGCCCAAGACGCAGGGTTTCTGAAAGAAAGGCTGCGTAGTATGCGACCAATCGTCTGATTGGCCCTCTCTGCTTGACCGTTAGACTGGGGATGAAACCCGGAAGAGAGACTGACGGACGCACCAATCAAACGACAGAACTCCCTCCAAAACTGTGACGTGAATTGCGGGCCTCTGTCTGAAACGGCGTCTAACGGGAGGCCATGAATTCTGAATACATTCTCGATAATGATTTGTGCCGTCTCCTTAGCGGAAGGAAGTTTAGCGAGGGGAATGAAATGTGCCGCCTTAGAGAACCTATCGACAACCGTAAGAATCACAGTCTTCCCCGCAGACAAAGGCAGACCGGTAATGAAGTCTAGGGCGATGTGAGACCATGGTCGAGAAGGAATGGGGAGCGGTCTGAGACGACCGGCAGGAGGAGAGTTACCCGACTTAGTCTGCGCGCAGTCCGAACAAGCAGCCACGAAACGGCGCGTGTCACGCTCCTGAGTCGGCCACCAAAAGCGCTGGCGAATAGACGCAAGAGTGCCTCGAACACCGGGATGACCAGCTAACTTGGCAGAGTGAGCCCACTGAAGAACAGCCAGACGAGTGGAAACAGGAACGAAAAGGAGGTTACTAGGACAAGCGCGGCGACGCAGTGTGCGTGAGTGCTTGCTTAACCTGTCTTTCAATTCCCCAGACTGTTAACCCGACAACACGCCCATAAGGAAGAATCCCCTCGGGATCAGTAGAAGCCACAGAAGAACTAAACAGACGGGATAAGGCATCAGGCTTGGTGTTCTTGCTACCCGGACGGTAAGAAATCACAAACTCGAAACGAGCGAAAAACAACGCCCAACGAGCTTGACGGGCATTAAGTCGTTTGGCAGAACGGATGTACTCAAGGTTCTTATGGTCTGTCCAAACGACAAAAGGAACGGTCGCCCCCTCCAACCACTGTCGCCATTCGCCTAGGGCTAAGCGGATGGCGAGCAGTTCACGGTTACCCACATCATAGTTGCGCTCAGATGGCGACAGGCGATGAGAAAAATAAGCGCAAGGATGAACCTTATCGTCAGACTGGAAGCGCTGGGATAGAATGGCTCCCACGCCTACCTCTGAAGCGTCAACCTCGACAATGAATTGTCTAGTGACGTCAGGAGTAACGAGGATAGGAGCGGACGTAAAACGTTCTTTTAGAAGATCAAAAGCTCCCTGGGCGGAACCGGACCACTTAAAACACGTCTTGACAGAAGTAAGAGCTGTGAGAGGGGCAGCAACTTGACCGAAATTACGAATGAAACGCCGATAGAAATTAGCGAAACCTAAAAAGCGCTGCAACTCGACACGTGACCTTGGAACGGGCCAATCACTGACAGCTTGGACCTTAGCGGAATCCATCTGAATGCCTTCAGCGGAAATAACGGAACCGAGAAAAGTAACGGAGGAGACATGAAAAGAGCACTTCTCAGACTTTACGTAGAGACAATTCTCTAAAAGGCGCTGTAGAACACGTCGAACGTGCTGAACATGAATCTCGAGTGACGGAGAAAAAATCAGGATATCGTCAAGATAGACAAAAACAAAGATGTTCAGCATGTCTCTCAGAACATCATTAACTAATGCCTGAAAAACAGCTGGCGCATTGGCGAGACCAAACGGCAGAACCCGGTACTCAAAATGCCCTAACGGAGTGTTAAACGCCGTTTTCCACTCGTCCCCCTCTCTGATGCGCACGAGATGGTAAGCGTTACGAAGGTCCAACTTAGTAAAGCACCTGGCTCCCTGCAGAATCTCGAAGGCTGATGACATAAGGGGAAGCGGATAACGATTCTTAACCGTTATGTCATTCAGCCCTCGATAATCCACGCAGGGGCGCAGAGTACCGTCCTTCTTCTTAACAAAAAAGAACCCCGCCCCGGCCGGAGAGGAAGAAGGCACTATGGTACCGGTGTCAAGAGACACAGACAAATAATCCTCGAGAGCCTTACGTTCGGGAGCCGACAGAGAGTATAGTCTACCCCGAGGAGGAGTGGTCCCCGGAAGGAGATCAATACTACAATCATACGACCGGTGAGGAGGAAGGGAGTTGGCTCGGGACCGACTGAAGACCGTGCGCAGATCATGATATTCCTCCGGCACTCCTGTCAAATCGCCAGGTTCCTCCTGAGAAGTAGGGACAGAAGAAACGGGAGGGATGGCAGACATTAAACACTTCACATGACAAGAAACGTTCCAGGATAGGATAGAATTACTAGACCAATTAATAGAAGGATTATGACATACTAGCCAGGGATGACCCAAAACAACAGGTGTAAACGGTGAACGAAAAATCAAAAAAGAAATAGTCTCACTGTGGTTACCAGATACTGTGAGGGTTAAAGGTAGTGTCTCAAATCTGATACTGGGAAGATGACTACCATCTAAGGCGAACATGGGCGTAGGCTTCTCTAACTCTCTGAAAGGAATGTCATGTTTCCGAACCCATGCTTCGTCCATGAAACAACCCTCAGCCCCAGAGTCTATCAAGGCACTACATGTAGCACCCGAACCGGTCCAGCGTAGATGGACCGACAAAGTAGTACAGGATCTTGATGGAGAGACTTGAGTAGTTGCGCTCACCTGTAGCCCTCCGCTTACAGATGAGCTCTGGCTTTTACTGGACATGAATTAACAAAATGTCCAGCAACTCCGCAATAGAGGCACAGGCGGTTGGTGATCCTCCGTTCCCTCTCCTTAGTCGAGATGCGAATCCCTCCCAGCTGCATGGGCTCAGACTCTGAGCCAGAGGAGGGAGATGGTTGCGATGCGGAGCAGGGAAACACCGTTGATGCGAGCTCTCTTCCACGAGCCCGGTGACGAAGATCTACCCGTCGTTCTATGCGGATGGCGAGAGCAATCAAAGAGTCCACATCTGAAGGAACCTCCCGGGAGAGAATCTCATCCTTAACCACTGCGTGGAGTCCCTCCAGAAAACGAGCGAGCAGCGCCGGCTCGTTCCACTCACTAGAGGCAGCAAGAGTGCGAAACTCAATAGAATAATCCGTTATGGACCGTTCACCTTGGCATAAGGAAGCCAGGGCCCTAGAAGCCTCCCTACCAAAAACTGAACGGTCAAAAACCCGAATCATCTCCTCTTTAAAGTTCTGGAACTTGTTAGAGCAATCAGCCCTTGCCTCCCAGATAGCTGTGCCCCATTCTCGAGCCCGGCCAGTAAGGAGTGAAATGACGTAAGCAACCTGAGCTCTCTCTCTAGAGTATGTGTTGGGTTGGAGAGAGAACACAATCTCACACTGCGTGAGAAAGGAGCGGCACTCAGTGGGCTGCCCGGAGTAGCAAGGTGGGTTATTAACCCTAGGTTCTGGAGGCTCGGCAGGCCAGGAAGTAACAGGTGGCACGAGACGTAGACTCTGGAACTGTCCAGAGAGGTCGGAAACCTGAGCGGCCAGGTTCTCCACGGCATGGCGAGCAGCAGACAATTCCTGCTCGTGTCTGCCGAGCATGGCTCCTTGGATCTCGACGGCAGTGTAACGAGCGTCTGAAGTCGCTGGGTCCATTCCTTGGTCGGTTCCTTCTGTCATGCAGGTGAAAGAGGACCCAAAAGCGACTTGGCGAAAACAGAGTCTTTAATCCAGTAAAGTAAATACAAACAAAAAACACAACTTTCACTCGAAATGACGAGGACAAACTGGAGACTCGATCTTGAACAGCAGGTGAACAGCAGGTTGCCTCGGGAAGGCACTTGAACCAGACAGACTCAGACACCTGCTCACCACGCAGCATCTGAGGAAAACACGACACGACAGGGCGATACACAAACACAGCACGGTGAATTCTAGACAAGGAACCGACAGGACAGGAACGGAACACAAAGGAAGAAATAGGGACTCTAATCAGGGGAAAGGATCGGGAACAGGTGTGGGAAGACTAAATGATTGATTAGGGGAATAGGAACAGCTGGGAGCAGGAACGGAACGATAGAGAGAAGAGAGAGCGAGAGAGTGAGAGAGGGAGGGGGAGAGAGAGGGATAGAAAGAGGGAAAGAACCTAATAAGACCAGCAGAGGGAAACGAATAGAATGGGAAGCACAGGGACAAGACAAGATAATAAATGACAAAACATGACAGCTTGCTTGGCCCGTTGTTGTGTTAAGTCACTGACCTTGTACAGAATGTAGTCCATCACTTCTTCCCACTGATCTTTGTCCATACTGCCTGCTAAATTCTGGGCAGCAATGTTGTTGAGAGCAGTAGCAACACTTTTGCAGATCTTCGCGGTTAACGTTACAGTATCTTTAAAAAAACTGTGGTAGCAAGGATTATCTACACATACTGAGCAGCTCATGTTATAGACAGAAACATGTTTCTTTTCAGACCAACCCGAACTCATCTCTCGGCATGTCCAGCCCGTCCATTATCTCAGCCAATCATGGCTAGCTGTAATGTTCCTATCTTTTTCCATGGCTTAACTAACTATGCTCGTAATTTAACAATTTTATTCATATTTACAGATGGCATACAAGTTTGTTATTAAGGCACATTAAAATTCACATGTTCTAGAGGGCATTTTGATCAAATAATATATATTTTTTTTCTAAATGAAATGCTTCTCCTGTGAAATAGTGACATACGACATATGCCGAGCTTCCTGAAATTAGTCACATATAGGTAAAGCAACAGCACATGTGGTGTGTGTGTGTGTTGGGGTGTCAGTGTAAGTATGTGTGAGTGTGTGGGTAGAGCCCAGTGTATGCATAGAATCGGTGCTATTTAATGGTCTTGTTTAGAAGTCTTATGTCTTGGGGGTAGAAGCTGTTCAGGGTCCTGTTGGTTCCAGACTTGGTGCATTGGTACCGCTTGCCGCGCGGTAGCAGAGAGAACAGTCTTTGACTTGGGTGGCTGGAATCTTTGAAAATCTTTATAGCCTTCCTCTGACCCCACCTGGTATAGAGGTTCTGGATGGCAGGGAGTTCGGCCCCACCTGGTATAGAGGTTCTGGATGGCAGGGAGTTCGGCCCCAGTGATGTCCTGGGCTGTATGCATTACCCTCTGTATCGCCTTGTGGTCGGATACCAAGCAGTTGCCATACCGAGTGGTGATGCAGTCAGTCAAAATGCTCTCGATGGTGCAGCTGTAGAACTTTTGACGGTCTGAGGGCACATGCCAAATCCAACCACGTTCGAAATGTCAAATTTCCAAGTGTTTGATTAAGATTAAGTTTATGCGTTAACTCCGAATGGTTAAGGTAAGGCTTAAAGTTTGGGATAGACTTAAAACAAAAATATAAAAACAACTTTCTATCGCTGGATTCGAACATGCAGCCATCCACCATCCAAACTAAAGTCTACTTGAAGGTAACAGAAGGTAACAGTTCACTGTTGCCCCTAGTGGCCAGGTTCCACATCATCTCCAGACGTACTCAGACATGGATGGACGTTGAATACTGACTTGTATCACGTGTGACCTGCCTGATTAATGATGAGTTAGCCAATAACTCTGTGACTGGTGTGTATCAATGACTGAGTTAGCAACTAGATCTGTGATTGTTGGGTGTCAAAGTGGGCCATTAAAGACAGTGGCTGAGATGGATTCAGCTTGCCCGGTAACAAGGCCCAAAGGCTCTGCTGTGTCTATAGCAGCTCTGTATAGATTTATTGGACCACGATCATCCATCCATCACCTGTAACATGGCCCATTGCTGCTGGTTGAAGACATCACCTGTAATATGGCCCATTGCTGCTGGTTGAAGACATCACCTGTAACATGGCCCATTGCTGCTGGTTGATGACATCACCTGTAACATGGCCCATTGCTGCTGGTTGAAGACATCACCTGTAACATGGCCCATTGCTGCTGGTTGAAGACATCACCTGTAACATGGCCCATTGCTGCTGGTTGAAGACATCACCTGTAACATGGCCCATTGCTGCTGGTTGAAGACATCAGTAACATCACTGGTTGAAGACATCACCTGTAACATGGCCCATTGCTGCTGGTTGAAGACATCACCTGTAACATGGCCCATTGCTGCTGGTTGAAGACATCACCTGTAACATGGCCCATTGCTGCTGGTTGAAGACATCAGATGGCTTCTAAAAAGACCAAAAGGTTACAGTAGATGATGATGGTGATGTTGATTATGGTGATAATGGCAACGACAAAGAGCATACTTAAAATAAAAAAAATCTTAAACACCGTTATTCTTGGTTGTCTGTGTTATATTGCACTAGTACTACTGCAATACTCAAACTTCAGGGACCATGGATTGTTTTGCCCAGTAACTGTTATGAAAGTCTCAAAGTTTCCTACCCAGGCTAGAACTCACTCATTAACAGTGTTCAACCTTGGATGTCAAAGAATGTCACCCCATCCGTCTCAGGCATCTGTCTCTATTACTGCAGCACAGGTTTGCTGTCCTTCTTAATTAGACAACAGCTTCATCAACATCTGTCTGTCTCTCTCTCTCTCTCTCTCTGTCTCTCTCTCTCTCTCTCTCTCTCTCTCTCTCTCTCTCTCTCTCTCTCTCTCTCTCTCTCTCTCTCTCTCTCTCTCTCTGTTTTTCTCTCTCTTTCTGTCTTGCTACCATGACTCCCTCTCTCTCTTCCCTCCCTATTCCCCTCCCTCCCTCCCTCCCTCCCTCCCTCCCTCCCTCCCTCCTTCCTTCCTTCCTTCCTTCCTTCCCTCCCTCCCTCCCTCCCTCCCTCCCTCCCTCCCTTCTCTCCTGACAGGGGACATCATCTGGTACCGCTGTCATCCTGGCTTCACCCTGGTGGGGAATGAGATCCTGACATGCAGACTGGGGGAGAGACTTCAGATGGATGGGCCTCCTCCCACATGTCAAGGTGTGCATGTGTGTATGCGTGCGTGCTTGCGTTCATTTTTTTTTTGCGTATGTGTGCGCGAGTGCCTGCATGCTTGCGCGTGTGTGCGTTTTCGTTTGTGGCAGCTGCAATTAAAACGGTTTAGTCATTAGGTGTGCTGTTGTGATGCGTTCCGCCCACCTCTGTCACAGCCCCTTGTGATTCCAGTTTTCTACTCCAGTTCTGTTTCTGTGTCGTCCCTTTCACTGTGTTTAGTGGACTAAACAGCTGTTGTCATTTATATATTATGGTGCCATATTTCTCTCCGCCATCCCATGTGTCATCTGGGGGTCTGGGGGACCACTGAATAAATTACAGGTACCCCTAGCATCCATTTGGTCTCCTGTTATGTGCCCATCCAGTGCAATGCCCGGCCCACGACGTGAGGTTTGACTCTACTGGAGTAATCCTGAGTCCAGGCTACCCTGACAGCTACCCCAACCTTCAGATGTGTATCTGGACCATCAATGTAGAGAAGGGCTACAACATCACTCTGTACTTCGAGTCCTTCCAGACCGAGAGGGAGTTCGACATCCTAGAAGTCTTTGATGGTAGCTATAGTAGCGTTATACTAGCCTGGTGCCACAACTGTTTGTGCTATCTTGCCAACTCATGACAGTGGAAACATATATGGGACCAGGCTAGCATCACAAACTGTCATGTTTTTAAAACACGTCTGCTTTTGGCTCAGATTTGTATTGTTTTAAAACTGTCTTCTTGTGCTGCAGTGGCATTGCAAATGTAATCTTCAGAAATTGGGCATTAAAAGGCTGGATGTTTTTGGTATTGAATGCAAGGCCTACAAAACTTTATATGACCACACTTTTGATGAATGCAACGGTCATTACAATGTGAAGAAACCACAATACCACTGAACAGATTTAGATTAATCCTGAACTGTCTAAAACGCCTTTGTGACAAACAGTGGTCAGCAGCCCCTCTTCGTTCTGGGTCATTGCTGTAGCTGTTAGCCCTGTAGTTGGATGATTTACTCAACAAATACATTCTTCCACAATTTGACTTATTGTTGGCATCCTTCCTTCCTTCCTTTCTTCCTTCCTGCCTTCCTTCCTTTCTTCCTTCCTGCCTTCCTTCCTTCCTGCCTTCCTGCCTTCCTTCCTTCCTGCCTTCCTTCCTCCTTCCTTCCTTCCTTCCTGCCTTCCCTTGCCTTCCCTTGCCTTCCCTCCCCCCCTTCCCTTCCATTCCCTCCCCTTCCCTTCCTTCCTCTCTTTCTCTCTTCCCCCTCCATACCTCTCTCACCCGCCCTCTCTCTCTACAGGCCCCAGTACTAACAGCCAGACTCTGGCCACCTTCAGCGGTGACGTCTCCGCGCCCTTCAACATCACTACGACCGGCCACCAGCTCACACTGCGCTGGTCTTCTGACCACGGAACTAACAAGAAGGGCTTCCGTATCCGCTATGTTGGTGAGTATCAAAGTATGTATCCATTTAAATCACTCCTTTTCACTTGCACGTTTACGTCTTTTGAGAGTGAAAAATCCAGAGGGCGCGGGCGTGCGCGTGTGCGCGTGTGCGTGCGCGTGCGCGTGTGTGCGTGTGCGTGTGTGCGCGTGTGTGCGTGTGCGCGTGTGTGCGTGTGTGCGTGTGTGTGTGCGTGTGTGTATGCGCGTGTTTGCGTGCGCGTGTGTGCGTGTGTGCGTGCGCGTGTGTGTGTGTGTACGCGTGTACGCGTGTGTGTGTGTACGCGTGTGCGTGTGTGTGTGTGCGTGTGTGTGTGCGTGCGCGGGTGCGTGTGTGTGCGTGCGCGTGTGTGCGTGCGCGTGTTTGCGTGTGTGCGTGTGCGTGCGCGTGTGCGTGTGCGTGTGTGCGTGCGCGTGTGCGTGTGCGTGTGCGTGTGTGCGTGCGCGTGTGCATGTGTGCGTGCGTGTGTGTGTGTGTGTGTGCGTGCGCGGGTGCGTGTGTGTGCGTGCGCGTGTGCGTGTGTGTGTGTGCGTGTGTGTGTGTGCGTGCGCGTGTGCGTGTGTGTGTGTGCGTGCGCGTGCGAGAGAGTGGAAGAATAACAACAAAGTGGCTACAGCATGTTTTGTAGCTACTCTAAAAACTTGCATGTGGAATATTGTGATTGTACTCAATATTAGTTAAGTGGTAAATGCTAAGTGATTATGTCAATATATCCTTCAAACACCAGCTTCGAGGGCATTATCATTTTTATACAGTCGGTTGCCAACATATACAAATAATGGTTGACATATTGTCATTAAAAATGTTATTTTGATGAATTTATTCATACTATTTCATCCTTCCACGAGATATAGATAGATATAGATATAGATATAGATATAGATATAGATATAGATATAGATATAGATATAGATATAGATATAGTCCCGGTGGTTCGTTCTATTAGTTCAGCAACCCAGTCCTTAAGTGTATTTGTAAATTAAATCAACTGTGTGTCGTCAACAAATATACTAACATGTATTTGCAAAACAAATATTTGTTTGTTCTGTTGTCATGATGGCTGGCAACATTCTTATCCCTTGCTTGCTAGCCAGCCAACTTCAGCTAACACAGTCACGTCAAACTGTGCAGCCAGAATAACAGCAAAATAGGTCCATTTGCGATGACATTTACATTTACATTTAAGTCATTTAGCAGACGCTCTTATCCAGAGCGACTTACAAATTGGTGCATGAAGCTGTTTTCTAGTGATTTTTGGGGGGGGATACATCCATAACAATGAGCTGATGATGTGCAATTTCTCCTTGCATAGAACATTTACTCTCTTGCCAGGACACTGTTCAGAGAGCTAGCCAACTACACAGCTAATACATTCACTTCAAACTGACGCAGGAGTGACAGCAAACGGCATTTATATTTTTCTATTGATATTTCTTTGTATATAGGGTGTATTCGGGAAAATATTCAGAACCCTTGACTTTTTCCACATTTTGTTAAGTTACAGCCTTTTACTAAACTGGATAAAATACATTTGTGTTCCTCATCAATCTACACTACCCCATAATGACAAAGTGAAAATATTTTTTTTCAACATTTTTTGCTAATTTATTGCAAATAAAAAACAGAAATACCTTATTAGCATAAATATTCAGACCCATTGCTATAAGCCTCAAACTTGAGCTCAGGTGCATCTTGTTTCCATTGATCATCCTTGATGTTTCTACGACTTGATTGGAGTCCACCTGTGGTAAATTCAAATTATTAAACACTTGTCTCTATAAGGTCCGAAGGACCTATATGAGGGCGAAGGAATTGTCCGTAGAGTTCTGGGACAGGATTGTATCGAGGCACAGATCTGGGGAAGGGGACCAACACATTTCTGCAACATTGAAGGTCCCCAGGAACACAGTGGCCTCCATTATTCTTAAATGGAAGAAGTTTGGAACCACCAAGACTCTTCCTATA
Source organism: Oncorhynchus gorbuscha (assembly GCF_021184085.1). Lineage (NCBI taxonomy): Eukaryota > Metazoa > Chordata > Actinopteri > Salmoniformes > Salmonidae > Oncorhynchus > Oncorhynchus gorbuscha. The sequence continues at coordinate 54,697,971 of NC_060196.1, read as the reverse complement.
GCTGGCCGCTCAGCCAAACTGTGCAAGCGGGGGAGAAGGACCTAGGTCAGGATGATGACCAAAAACTCGATGGCACTCTGACAGAGCTCCAGTGCTTCTGTGGAGATGGGAGAACCTTCCAGAAGGACAACTCTGCAGCGCTCCACCAATCAGGCCTTTATGGTAGAGTGGCCAAAAAGAAGCCAGGCGGAAGCCACTCCGCCAAAACGCACCTAAAGGACTCTAACCATGAGAAACAAGATTCTCTTGTCTGATGAAACTAAGATGGAACTCTTTGGCCTGAATGCCAAGCGTCACGTCTGGAGAAAACCTGGCACCATCCCTACGGTGAAGCATGGTGGTGGCAGCATCATGCTGTGGGGATGTTTTTCAGTGGCTGGGACTGGGAGACTACTCAGGATCAAGTGAAAGATGAATGGAGCAAAGTACAGATAGATCATTGATGAAAACCTGCTCTAGAGCGCTCAGGACCTCAGACTGGGGCGAAGGTTCACCTTCCAACAGGACAACGACCCTAAGCACACAGCCAAGACAATGCAGGAGTGGCTTTGGGACAAGTCTCTGAATGTCCTTGAACACGATTGAACTTGAACACGATTGAACATCTCTGGAGAGACCTGAAAATAGCTATGCAGCGACACTCCCCATCCAACCTGACAGAGCTTGAGAGGATCTGCAGAGAACAATTGGAGAAACTCTCCGAATACAGGTGTGCCAAGCTTGTAGCGTCATACCCAAGAAGACTCGAGGCTGTAATCTTTGCCAAAGGTTCTTCAACTAAGTACTGAGTAAAGGGTCTGAATACTTAAGTACATTTTTATTTTTTTTATTTTATAAATTTGCTAACATTTCTAAAAACCTGTTATTGCTTTTTCATTATGGGGTATTGTGTGGAGGTTCATGAGGGAAAAACTCCACTTAATCAATTTTAGAATAAGGCTGTAACATAGCAAAATGTGGACAAAATCAAGGGGTCTGAATACTTTCCGAACGCACCGTATCTATTACATTTGAGTAATTTATCATCCATTTATCATCCATTTTACTCATCCATACAAATGATGCTGATTCGTGATTTCGACTGGCTGAGTAAAGCTGCCTGTCTGTCTGTCTGTCTGTCTGTCTGTCTGTCTGTCTGTCTGTCTGTCTGTCTGTCTGTCTGTCTGTCTCGTCCCGAATCCCGACATGTTCATTACTATGGGACAGCTGGAGATCGATACGATATTGAAACAATGTTGCAAATGTCGGAGAGATCGACAGCAAGGTTTATACAAATCTGTGCTGTTGAAAATCATATGTTAGTCTAAAAGAAACGGGAGATAATGTCTAGATGGTTTTTCTAGTGGAGATCAAGTTCATAAATTGCCTGGCTGGACTGATGAGACAGTGGATAGGGCAGTCAGATGGAATTGTGAGTAGGCATTTCAACGTCATAGCCTTGGCCGATGGTAACTTGTGGAATAGATACAGGCTGGAACGCAGTTTTAACCAATCAGCATCCAAGATTAGACCCCACCTGTTGTATAATTAAGCAATAATGTCTGAGAACCTAGGAATTATCGTGTGACAACAAGTCCGAGGCTGGTTGGTGACAGCCAGTGCTTGCCTCTTTTTTTGGCAGAGAACGTGACGTCCACTCACGTCATTGCCAGCTCAAATGGCACTCCAGCCCTTTCTGTTCTCCATGTTAGGGGCTGCCAATACCACTTGAGTGATCTCCCACACCGATGGTCTCTCACACTGGTGGTCTCTCACACCAATGATCTCTCACACCGATGGTCTCTCACACCGATGGCCACTCACAGCCATTATTTCCCTTGCCTCCAGGCCCCCTAACTGTTGCAAACCAAATAATAGCATGGAAAACTAATGTGTGGATGCTTTTTTCCAGACGGAGATGAGGTTTATGAATTTCCTGGCTGGGCTGCGAGACAGTGTAATTATGAGATTAATACGTTAATGGTAATTTGCGGAGGTTGTTGTCGCACAACTCCCACATATCAATTAATCAGCCTCCAGGATCCAAACAATCAGTTTTTTAATAATCAATGTGTGTCTGTCTTACCAAGGGGTATTGAAATATGTATAATATGCAGAATATTGATGAATGTGAATACCCTGTCAGTGAGGTCAGCCCACATGCTCAGCACAACCGTTGAGGTACAGAGACCAGCACAGTAAATAGATTGGGCCTAGTGTGACTACAGATGTCAGTGGTGATGACAGTCAGGGCCTGGGGACCCTAAACAACCACAGAGATGGGTCTCCCCCACACTACACACTTTGCTGACTGGCCAGAGCAGAGCAGGCAGGGCCAGGGACAGACGGGGTCAAGTGTTGGTCAGAGCAGTTGGTCAGAGCTGTGACAGCCAGCCTGTCTCTAATGGCCCAATGTGTAAGCTGTGACAGCCAGCCTGTCCCTAATGGACCAATGTGTGACACAGTGTGAGAAGCTATAGTAGTGACACAGCAGACTGTATTACTAGGACTATAGCTTGTGAGGAACAAGGATACACCAGAGCCATGCATTTAAAGACTTGGGCCATTGAGGGTTCTGCATTATGAGTATTTACATGACACATGTTAGCAACTCATTAACATTACATAGGGAATATTTTAATAATGATTTATTTTGATTTTCCCATGATGTCAAGCAAAGAGGCACTGAGTTTGAAGGTTGGCCTTGAAATACACCCACAGGTACACCTCCAATGGACTCAAATGATGTCAATAAGCCTATGAGAAGCTTCTAAAGCCATGACATAATTTTCTGGAATTTTCCAAGCTGTTTAAAGGCACAGTAAGCATTTCCTGGTAGAGTCTACACCTGTTGTTGTTGGAGCTTGTGACAAATAACATTTGATTTGATACTTCAGTCACTATTTCTATCAGAGAAACAGACTAGAAATCACAGTCATAATTGTTTGTGGTGTTAGCAAAGCGTCAACGAATAGTATAGTCTAGTGTAACACTGTGCATATTTTGTTTTCAATGGAGAAGTTGTTCTTGAGCTGCTAAAAATCTCTGCCTCATCGTGTTTGTTTTGTTGTAGATAACCCAGTTACATTTCTGAGACTTTTTCCAAATGAAATAATAACGTCCATTGTGAAAATGACTCCATGCCTCGGAAATTGCTGGTATCTCATAACATGGAGTCATGCAGCTAGGAGAACTAGTCATTTGGCACTCAGTATGTGTGCCAGGAGATTTGCTGGGGGATAACTTCCTCGATTGTTAAAGTATTCAAGAGATTTGGGGTCAATCTGCTTTGAAGTGTTGTGACTCATCTCTCTCTGACTCTCACTCCCATCTCTGTCTGTCTGTCTGTCTGTCTGTCTGTCTGTCTGTCTGTCTGTCTGTCTGTCTGTCTGTCTGTCTGTCTGTCTGTCTGTCTGTCTGTCTGTCTGTCTGTCTGTCTGTCTGTCTGTCTGTCTGTCTGTCTGTCTGTCTGTCTGTCTGTCTGTCTGTCTGTCTGTCTCTCTCAATTCAATTCAACAGGCTTTATTGGCATGGAAAACATATTTTTGCCAAAGCAACTTAAATGGATTTAAAAAAGTGGAATAAACAATAAAAAGTGAACGGTAAATGTTACACAAGTTCCAAAAGAATAAAGCCATTTCAAATGTCATATTATGTGCAAATAGTTAAAGTACAAAGGGGAAAATAAATAAAAATGGGTTGTATTTACAATGTTATCTCTCTCTCTCTCTCTTTCGCTCTCTCAATTCAATTAAATTTAAGGGCTTTATTGGCATGGGACATATATGTTAACATTGTCAAAGCAAGTGAAGTAGATAAACAAATGTGAAATAAACATAAATATGGTTTACAATGGTGTTTGTTCTTCACTGGTTGACCTTTTCTTGTGGCAACAGGTCACAAATCTTGCTGCTGTGATGGCACACTGGGATTTCACCCAGTAGATAGTGGTTTTTTAATCTTAAAAAAAATCTTTGTGGATCTGTGTAATCTTTGTGTCTCGAACATGGTCATACATTTGGCAGGAGGTTAGGAAGTGCAGCTCAGTTTCCAACTCATTGTGTGGGCAGTGTGCACATAGACTGTCTTGTCTTGAGAGCCAGATCTGCCTTCGGTGGCCTTTCTCAATAGCAAGGCTATGCTCAATTAGTCTATACATAGTCAAAGCTTTCCTTAAGTTTGTGTCAGTCACCGGGGTCAGGTATTCTGCCACTGAGTACTCACTGTTTTGGGCCAAATAGCGGTCTAGTTTTCTCCGTACAATCTTTCCAATGTGTCAAGTAATTATCTTTTTGTTTTCTCATTATTTGGTTGAGTCTAATTGTGTTGCTGTCCTGAACAGAGCCCCAGGACTAGCTTACTTAGGAGACTCTTCTCCAGGTTCATCTCTCTGTAGGTGATGGCTTTGTTAAGGAATGTTTGGGAATCGCTTCCTTTTTGGTGGTTGTAGAATTTAACTTCTCTTTTCTGGATTTTCATAATTAGCAGGTATCGGTCTACCCCAGATATCACAACCATAAAGGGCAGTGGGTTCTTTAACTGATGAAAGTATTTTTAGCCAGATCTTAATTGGTATGTTGAATTTTATGTTCCCTTTGATGGCACAGAATGCCCTTCTTGCCTTGTCTCTCAGTTCTTTCACAGCTTTGTGGAAGTTACCTGTGGCGCTGATGTCACGTGTTCTCCCTCTCCGGCCTCTAGGTCACCAGGCTGCTCGTTATGGCGCACACCTGTCACCATCATTACGCGCACCTGTGTGTCATCAGACAAACCTGGACTCCAATATATGTCCCTCCCTTTGGTTCCTTCCCTATATATGTCACTCCCTTTGGTTCCTTCCCTATATATGTCTCTCCATTTGTTTCCTTCCCTATATATGTCACTTCCTTTGGTTCCTTCCCTATATATGTCTCTCCCTTTGGTTCCTTCCCTATATATGTCACTCCCTTTGTTTCCTTCCCTATATATGTCACTCTCTTTGGTTCCTTCCCTATATATGTCACTCTCTTTGGTTCCTTCCCTATATATGTCACTCCCATTGGTTCCTTCCCTATATATGTCTCTCCCTTTGGTTCCTTCCCTATATATGTCACTCCCTTTGGTTCCTTCCTTATATATGTCACTCCCTTTGGTTCCTTACCTATATATGTCACTCCCTTTGGTTCCTTCCCTATATATGTCAAAATTTTGTCTAGGAAGTTGTCTAAAAGGGATTGAATTTGTTGTCTAACTGTTTTTTGGTAAGTTTCCACACTACATTCCTTCCTTCTATAGTATTTCTTAATATTCTTCAGTTCCTTTGGCTTTGATGCCTTATGATTGAGTATTGCTCTGTTCAAGTAGAATGATTTTTGCTGTGATCTGATAGGGGTGTCAGTGGGTTGACTGTGATCTGATAGGGGTGTCAGTGAGTTGACTGTGATCTGATAGGGGTGTCAGTGGGTTGACTGTGATCTGATAGGGGTGTCAGTGAGTTGACTGTGATCTGATAGGGGTGTCAGTGAGTTGACTGTGATCTGATAGGGGTGTCAGTGAGTTGACTGTGGTCTGATAGGGGTGTCAGTGGGTTGACTGTGATCTGATAGGGGTGTCAGTGAGTTGACTGTGATCTGATAGGGGTGTCAGTGAGTTGACTGTGAACTGATAGGGGTGTCAGTGAGTTGACTGTGATCTGATAGGGGTGTCAGTGAGTTGACTGTGATCTGATAGGGGTGTCAGTGAGTTGACTGTGATCTGATAGGGGTGTCAGTGAGTTGACTGTGATCTGATAGGGGTGTCAGTGAGTTGACTGTGATCTGATAGGGGTGTCAGTGAGTTGACTGTGATCTGATAGGGGTGTCAGTGAGTTGACTGTGATCTGATAGGGGTGTCAGTGAGTTGACTGTGGTCTGATAGGGGTGTCAGTGAGTTGACTGTGATCTGATAGGGGTGTCAGTGAGTTGACTGTGATCTGATAGGGGTGTCAGTGAGTTGACTGTGATCTGATAGGGGTGTCAGTGAGTTGACTGTGATCTGATAGGGGTGTCAGTGAGTTGACTGTGATCTGATAGGGGTGTCAGTGAGTTGACTGTGATCTGATAGGGGTGTCAGTGAGTTGACTGTGATCTGATAGGGGTGTCAGTGAGTTGACTGTGATCTGATAGGGGTGTCAGTGAGTTGACTGTGATCTGATAGGGGTGTCAGTGAGTTGACTGTGGTCTGATAGGGGTGTCAGTGAGTTGACTGTGATCTGATAGGGGTGTCAGTGAGTTGACTGTGATCTGATAGGGGTGTCAGTGAGTTGACTGTGGTCTGATAGGGGTGTCAGTGAGTTGACTGTGATCTGATAGGGGTGTCAGTGAGTTGACTGTGATCTGATAGGGGTGTCAGTGAGTTGACTGTGATCTGATAGGGGTGTCAGTGAGTTGACTGTGATCTGATAGGGGTGTCAGTGAGTTGACTGTGATCTGATAGGGGTGTCAGTGAGTTGACTGTGATCTGATAGGGGTGTCAGTGAGTTGACTGTGATCTGATAGGGGTGTCAGTGAGTTGACTGTGAACTGATAGGGGTGTCAGTGAGTTGACTGTGGTCTGATAGGGGTGTCAGTGAGTTGACTGTGATCTGATAGGGGTGTCAGTGAGTTGACTGTGAACGCTCTGAGAGACTGGGTTGAGGTCAGTGATAAAGTAGTCTGCAGTACTACTGCCAAGAGATGATCTATAGGTGTACCTACCTCTTGAAGCCTACCATTGACAATGTAAATACCCAATGTGCTGCAGTTGTTGGTTATGTTGTGCCTGGGGTGGCATATGGGGAAGGGAATGCTGTCACCTCCAAGTAGATGTTTGTCACCCTGTGTGGTGGGGGTTTCAGGTTCTTGTCCGGTTCTGGCATTTAGGTCGCCACAGACTAGTGCATGTCACTGGGCCTAGAAATGATTGTTTTACCCCTCCAGGATGGAGAACCTGTCTTCATTAAAGTATGAGGTTTCTAGTGGGGGGATACAGGTAGCACACAGGAGGACATTTTTCTTCTTCTTAAGATCATTTCCTTTTTAATTTCTAGCCAGGTGTAAAATGTTCCTGTCTTGATTAATGTAATAGTCAGTTAGGTCTGCTCTATACCAAATTAGCATCCCACCTGAGTCCTTTCCCTGTTTCACACCTGGTAGTTTGGTGGATGTTACTACCAGCTCTCTGTAACCTAGAGGGCAACCAGTGGGTCCGTCTACTCTATACCATGTTTCTTGTAGGATGACAATGTCTGTATTTCCAGGTAAAGTCCGGGTTCCTGCTCTTTAGTCCAAAGGCAGATGACCTCAGGCCTTGGATATTCCAGGATGAGATATCTCTTCCTCCCCCTCTTTATCGCCTCCCCCTTTATCTATCCCTCTCCATCTCTCTCTCTCACTCTCTCTCATTTCAATAGGCTTTATCGGCATGGGAAACATATGTTTACATTGTCAAAGCAAGTGAAATAGATAATAAGAAAGGGAAATCTATCAAAAATGAACAGTAAACATTACACTCCCAAGTTTCATAGGAATAGCCACATTTCAGATGTCCTATTATAGCTATGTACAGTGTTATAATGATGTGCAAATAGTTCAAGTACAAAAGGGGAAATTAATGAAGGTTAATATGGGTCGGCAGGTAGCCTAGTGGTTGGAGCTTTGGACGAGTTACCAAAAGGTTGCTGGGTCGAATCCCCGAGCTGATAAAAATCTGTCATTTTGCCCCTGAACAAGGCAGTTAATCTACTTTTCACTGGTAGACCGTCATTGTAAATAATAATTTGTTCTTAACTGACTTGCCTAGTTAAATAAAGGTTCAATAAATAAAGATGTTTCTTCTGTAAACTTGGCTTTCCTCCTCTTCTTTAATCTTCCTCAGTGAGATTACAGGACATTGTCTCCTCTCTTTACATTCTGCGACGACATCCCTTAATGCAACCCCTGACCATTGTTCCATTGTTCACACACAATCAGGACAGTGTGTTTACTGTAGCTGTGTGCTCGGTGTTAGTTTAAATATGTATCTTAATTAATAAGGCTGGAATTAATAATACCTAGAAGTCAGAACTTGCTGTGTGAACTAGAATTCACCCTCCCGGATGTGGTTTGACTTTGCCCTCCTACTGTGGTTTATAAAAGTGAAAAGTCAAGGTACACAATAGTTATTCTGACTGCTCAGTCGATGGAAATCAGAATGATTCCTGTATTGATTTCGACAGAAGGTGAGTGGAGGGCGAGCAGAGTGCTTTATAGTGCATTCAGATAGTGATCAAATAGAGAACACATCACATTTTAGCTGGTGAAGTTTTCAAAATCTCATTGTATCAATGCCAGAAAGAGTGTTATTTATTTATGATGTATTTTATTTATGATGTTATTTATTTATGATGGAAATGTGTGGGGAAATTACATTTTAAACAAATTACAAATAAATGCTCCACATTTAGTTCAAATAATATAAAGATGCTCTGTGTTGTTACATTAATACCAGTAGTACTAGGTCAGAGTCTTATATTACAGTAATAAGGCTCTGGTTATAACTAAAAGGTTACTGATCTAGTGAGTTTGTGTGTGTGTGTGTGTGTGTGTGTGTGTGTGTGTGTGTGTGTGTGTGTGTGTGTGTGTGTGTGTGTGTGTGTGTGTGTGTGTGTGTGTGTGTGTGTGTGTGTGTGTGTGTGTGTGTGTGTGTGTGTGTGTGTGTGTGTGTGTGTGTGTGTGTGTGTCCAGCCCTATACTGCAGCACCCCTGACTCGCCCCTGCAGGGGTCCATCAGCAGCCAGACTGGAGGTCACCTCAACAGCCTGGTTCGCTGGGCCTGTGACCGGGGATACCGCCTCATAGGGAACAGTACGGCCGTGTGCAGGAGGAACCCCTACGGATACTTCGCCTGGGACTCCCCCGTTCCGGCTTGCCAAGGTGAGATCAGGGTGTTAGGGCATGGGGAAAGGGGGAGGGTGGAAGGAGGCAAGGCTAGTTCTTAACTGTCTATCTATTGTGGACAGATGTTTTTACAGTTAAAGCAGTGAATTATTAACAGTCAGCCAGACCCATGTCGTTGAAATGCTTTATATCACTATGATATGCTGCAGTACCACTAGCAGTATTGGCCAGGATCAGGAACCAAATACTCATGAAGCTGCCTATATTTAAAAAGCTGTCCTATTGTAGTCCTGATCGGAAGTCACGACTCATGAGTTGCTCAATACTATACTACAATACTATACTACAATACTATACTACAATACTATACTACAATACTATACTACAATACTATACTACTACAATTGGACTATAATTTTCCAGGAATCTAATTCTCATCCTGTTGTGTATTTACTAGTGTGTCACATATAAGAGGTCCAATTCCGTTGTAGCTACTCAACACTTATCTACCTCTAGCTAGTTTTTTCTACATGAAATGTGAGATCCAGAATAGAAATAAATGTCCCCTCAAAACTGGTTTTGTCTGAAGCTCCACTAAGTGATTTAATATGATTTGATGCCACCTTACTGTCAAGTGCCAGAGGCTCGAGGGACACTAACATGGAGTGACACCCATGATATGACTTACGTGGCTGTGTTTTCACAGGCAGCACAATTCAGATTTGATTTAATTAATTGGTCTTTTGACCAATCAAATCAGCTCTGAAAAGGACCGATGTGAAAATATGGTATGTGATTGGTCAAAAGACCAATTAGTGGACAAAAATATCAGAATTGGACTGATGTTCTTAGTGTCCACATTGGGGAAAAACTCAATCTCAGAAGGACATTTTTTTTAATATTGATGCTGTCCTCATAATATGATGAGACCATATGGTCTTGATGATTATATCTAGATCTTGACAATGTTTTTATACTGACAACAAGTTCAAATACCAATAGTGGATGTATATCCGAACCGACAGATACCAAACTCCGGGTGCCTTCTGCGCGGCACCTTGCACTTCGATCACACCGACAGCGTCATTGGGCAAAATAGTACGCAGCATCATCTGGATGTGTGTACGACAACAGTTCAACATTCACCTTCTGCTACCGTTTCTATCAAGACGTCTAGGGATACAGTTAGACTCATACGTTGGATAAATCCTAAGTATGCAGCACACAGAACGCACTGCAACTGTCTCTGCAATGCAACGCTGCAAGGTAAACACAGGGTTTCACTGGAAATGAATGTCATTCTGGTGTACCAACAATACAATGGCGCTGTCGGTGTGATCGAAGCCTTATCCCCTGAATAGTGCAGTAACACATCACATTTAAATGTATGTAGTTCTGTCCTTGAGCTGTTCTTGTCTAGTGATGTTCTGTATTATGTTTTATGTTCTGTGTGGACCCCAGGAGAAGTAGCTGCTGCTTTTGCAACAGCTAATGGGGATCCTGATAAAATACCTAATGTGCACTACTTTTGAGCAGAGCTTTATCGGTAAAGTACTACAAAGGTAGGGGAATAGGAAGCCAATTGAGACGCAGCCTCAATACTGTTCCAAACGGATTGGAGAGAAAGAGAGAGGAAATATAAGGATGGGTCTAATCATATTCTGTTAGCTAGTGGGGGGTATGCTAAAACCTTATGTAAAACTGTAGGAGTGACACTCACCAGAGAGTATATTCACATTTTCCTTAGCAGAGAGCACACACACACACACACACACACACACACACACACACACACACACACACACACACACACACACACACACACACACACACACACACACACACACACAAACACACACATAAACACACACATAAACACACATAAACACACATACACACACAGATACACAGATACACACACACACACACACACACACACACACACACACACACACACACACACACACACACACACACACACACACACACACACACACATACACACAGATACACAGATACACAGATACACACACACACACACACACACACACACACACACACACACACACACACACACACACACACACACACACACACACACACACACACACACACACACACACACACACACACACACACACACACACACACACACACACACACACACACACACACACACACACACACACACACACACACACACACACACAGCATAGTTCTAATCTCCTCAAAGCCTCTGTTTTGTTTTCGCTTACTCTTTCACTTTATAATTATAATTCACTTCTCCAGCTTTTCCCACAACAATATACCTATTGTTATAGCAGGAAGAAATGATACCATCCACCTTATTCAGAATTACTTCCGACATACACTGAGTGACATAGAGGTGTTCCTAATATTTGTACGCTCAGTGTCTACAGACACAATTTCTGGTTTGTTTGTGTGTTTAGAAGAAGGTCCCTGCCCCCCCAAAAAGTCTACACGGTGGAAAAACTAAAACAACTCCTACACTTCCACCTCTGCTTGAAAGGGGACTGTGACTAAGTTATTTTCCTTTGAACCTTGTCTGTGTGTTGCTTTTGGTTTCTTTATCTCTGTCAAAAATGTTTTTCTGTTTCTCTGTAAATCAGTTCGTATAAGGTGATCCTTTGTCGCTGTGTAAAGATTGAGTGGGCACTACTTTGTCAGTAGATAGTTAGTGCGGGTTGAGTGAGCAGCGTGTTAATGTGTGGAAGTTGTCTCAATGCTGTGTCACTGGAATTTCATCAATTCTTATTAATTATACATTCATTAAATCACTCAGTCTATTTTATAAGAATTTGTAAGATTCCTATTGGCATAAAATAGACAGAGACCAGTCTTATCAAAATTAGATAATAGTATTTAGTCTCGGAGCGCGCTGCCATGTAACCACGAACAAACAGTTTATATACAAAATATGACGTCATAGGTTATAAATTGTCCTTCCTCCCAACAGTTCAAAAGTTTATTCCCACCCCTTCTCTCTCTCACTCAAGACACACAGTTAAATCGAGATTAAAACTTGTGAAGTCTTCATCCATCACCATTCAGCAGACAGTTCCAGCTAATGGAAAACCTAAGAAAACACACACTGCCTTATCTAAACATCCCAGAGCCAAGTTGAGTCGGTTCAACCATAGGTTAACGACCCCTTCTGCTTACTTAAAAACCCCACAATTCCAGTCCTCTACAACCTGGCTGGAATGGTATTTATTTTATTTAATTACCCCCTGTTTCATGCTCCACAATCCCTCACTTATGAATTAATATTATTAATTAATTAAAACAGAGTAGAGTTTAATTAGTTATAGTTATATTTAAAATGTAGATATTGTTTAGTCATTATTCATAAAATTCCTAACATGCTGTCTCAGTATCATTGTATGGTCTCTGTGTGTTAGAAGATGAATGAACAGGAAGAGAATCAGTATCATTGTATGGTCTCTGTGTGTTAGAAGATGAATGAACAGGAAGAGAAACAGTATCATTATATGGTCTCTGTGTGTTAGAAGATGAATGAACAGGAAGAGAAACAGTATCATTATATGGTCTCTGTGTGTTAGAAGATGAATGAACAGGAAGAGAATCAGTATCATTGTATGGTCTCTGTGTGTTAGAAGATGAATGAACAGGAAGAGAATCAGTATCATTGTATGGTCTCTGTGTGTTAGAAGAATATGTGGAAGCAGAATCAATGTTCCTCACTATACTGACAGTCTGTTAATAGTGGTATAGTCAGTGGGTCTTTGAGTGAGCATTGTTACTTTATCTCTCTGACCAATATCATCAGCAGGCCTTTGTGTTGAAAGGGTTTGTGTTGATCTCCTTGTGTGAGTTGTGTACTGTTGGTGTGTGTGAGAGACTGTGTGTTATTTGAGTGCTCTTGTATGTGTGAGTTTATCTCTGTGTGTGAGACTGATTTGAGGGCGTGGTGTAAAGAGTGCAATAACCCTGAGTGTAATTCCTTTGATGAATAACCATGAGTGTAATTCCTTTGATAAATAACGCTGAGTGTAAATCCTTTGAGCAGAATAAGTGCTGACTCTCCTCTCTTCCTCTCCTCCTGTATCCTCCTCCTCCCCTGGTCTCCTCTCCTCCTCCTCTGGTCTCCCCTCTCCTCTCCTCTCCTGGTCTCCCCTCCTCCTCTCCTCTCATCCTTTCTCATGCTCTCCCCTCCTCTTCTCCTCCTCTCCCATTCTCCTCCCCTGGTCTCTCCTCCTCGCCCCTCATCCTCCCCTGAGCGCCCCTCCTCCTCCTCTCCCCACCTCTCCCCTGGTCTCCCCTCCTCGCCCCTCATCCTCCCCTGGGTGCCCCTCCTCCTCCTCTCCCCACCTCTCCCCTGGTCTCCCCTCCTCGCCCCTCATCCTCCCCTGGGCGCCCCTCCTCCTCCTCTCCCCACCTCTCCCCTGGTCTCCCCTCCTCGCCCCTCATCCTCCCCTGGGCGCCCCTCCTCCTCCTCTCCCCACCCCCTGGTCTCCCTCCTCGACCCTCATCCTCCCCTGGGCGCCCCTCCTCCTCCTCTCCCTGGTCTCTCCTCCTCGCCCCTCATCCTCCCTGGGCGACCCTCCTCCTCCTCTCCCCACCTCTCCCCTGGTCTCCCCTCCTCGCCCCTCATCCTCCCCTGGGCGCCCCTCCTCCTCCTCTCCCCACCTCTCCCCTGGTCTCTCCTCCTCGCCCCTCATCCTCCCCTGGGCGCCCCTCCTCCTCCTCTCCCCACCTCTCCCCTGGTCTCTCCTCCTCGCCCCTCATCCTCCCCTGGCCGACCCTCCTCCTCCTCTCCCCACCTCTCCCCTGGTCTCCCCTCCTCTCCCCTCATCCTCCCCTGGGCGCCCCTCCTCCTCCTCTCCCCACCTCTCCCCTGGTCTCCCCCATGGCAGCGGTGTCCTGCGGGGTGCCTAAGGCACCGTTGAATGGAGGAGTGCTGACGGTGGACTACTCAGTGGGCACACACGTGACCTACTTCTGCAATGACGGCTACCGCCTGTCCTCCAAAGAGCTGACCAGCGCCGTCTGCCAACCGGACGGCACCTGGAGCAACCTCAACAAGATCCCTCGTTGTTCAGGTAGCTAACGTTAGGCTAGGAAGCTAGTGGGGGGGGTGTATGAGGGTATTTGTGCGCGCTGCCCAGGTTAGCTAACGTCAGGCTAGGAAGCTAGTGGGGGGGGTGTATGAGGGCATTTGTGCGCGCTGCCCAGGTTAGCTAACGTCAGGCTAGGAAGCTAGTGGGGGGGTGTATGAGGGCATTTGTGCGCGCTGCCCAGGTAGCTAATGTTAGGCTAGGAAGCTAGTGGGGGGGTGTATGAGGGCATTTGTGCACGCTGCCCAGGTAACTAATGTTAGGCTAGGAGGTTAGTCCAGCAGATGGGACAGGTGAAGCAGGGATAGAGAGTATATTTGTGTGTATGCGTGATTGTAATTGTGTGGGTCAGTGTGTGAGAGTGTGTGTATGTGTGTGTGTTTGTGCGTTCACCTCACAGCTCCCATGAGGTCAATTACTTCCCTATTAAAATAAGTTCCCCCCCTCGAAGGCAATCCCTCACTTATTTATTAGTCTGTATTTTGCCAAAACATGAAGTTATTTCCCCTTAAGATGACTGTTTATAATGCCTGGCTGCCTCACAAAGCAGTGCAAATGGAGGTCAACAGTCAACACAGAAAATAATACAATTGTAATGGAGAACTGTGTGGGAAGAAATCTGAGGTTATGCCAATTATCTTCTGACAGTAAGTCGCTCTGGATAATAATGCCTGCTGTGTGTGCATGTACACGCTTGTGTGACTGTGCCTGTGAACCTGGGTGTGCTTGTGTTTTTGTGTAACAGTGGTGGTGTGTCCAAGCATCGGCTCCTTCTCTCTGGAACACGGGAGGTGGAAGATCGTGAACGGCTCCCACTATGAGTACAGGACCAAGATTATCTTCAACTGTGACCCGGGCTACTACCGTCTAGGCCCCGCCCACATCCAGTGCACGACCAACGGCGTGTGGAGTTGGAGGAATGAAAGGCCTCACTGTCAGAGTGAGTAAAAGGCGGACATTTATTTATATTTTTACCTGGGACTTTTTACACCATCTCCATGTCAGAAGCCTGTTGTGTTTAGGTTGTGTTTAGGTTGTGTTTTTATGCTGTGTGCCTAAGGTGTATTGCATGTCTATGTAATGATTAGCAATTTGACTTAGCAAATTGGACTTTACACATGAAGCATATTGTGTTAAGTTTGCTACATTTTGTGACAGTCTGCCCTAGGGAGTGTTGAATGTCTGTCCAACCTTGGGCAGAATCCTAAGATCGATATGTGATATTTTTACCCCAAATATTCAATAATGAGATAGATAGGTGGATAGAGACGTCTTTGAGATGTTCATTAAAAGTAGTATCGGGATCAGGTGTGCTTGGATGTGGATGTGGGAGGATAGTGAATGCATTAGACTTGACCATATAGATTTTTATGGTTTCAATTTTCCCAAAACAGAAAATAAACAAACATAATCCCCAGGCCACCTCCAACCTCCCTTTACCTCCTCTCCTCTCCCTTTACCTCCTCTCCTCTCCCTTTACCTCTCTCCTCTCCCTTTACCACCTCTCCTCTCCCTTTACCTCCTGTCCCTTTACCTCCTCTCCTCTCCCTTTACCTCCTCTCCTCTCCCTTTACCTCTTCTCCTCTCCCTTTACCTCTCTCCTCTCCCTTTACCTCCTCTCCCTTTACCTCCTCTCCTCTCCCTTTACCTCCTCTACTCTCCCTTTACCTCCTCTACTCTCCCTTTACCTCCTCTACTCTCCCTTTACCTCCTCTCTCCTCTCCCTTTACCTCCTCTCCTCTCCCTTTACCTCTCTCTTCTCCCTTTACCTCTCTCCTCTCCCTTTACCTCTCTCTTCTCCCTTTACCTCTCTCTTCTCCCTTTACCTCTCTCCTCTCCCTTTACCTCTCTCCTCTCCCTTTACCTCCTCTCCCTTTACCTCTCTCCTCTCCCTTTACCTCTCTCTTCTCCCTTTACCTCTCTCCTCTCCCTTTACCTCTCTCCTCTCCCTTTACCTCCTCTCCCTTTACCTCTCTCCTCTCCCTTTACCTCTTCTCCTCTCCCTTTACCTCCTCTACTCTCCCTTTACCTTCTCTACTCTCCCTTTACCTTCTCTACTCTCCCTTTACCACCTCTCCTCTCCCTTTACCACCTCTCCTCTCCCTTTACCTCTTCTCCTCTCCCTTTACCTCCTCTACTCTCCCTTTCCCTCCTCTACTCTCCCTTTACCTCCTCTCCTCTCCCTTTACCACCTCTCCTCTCACTTTACCTCTCTCCTCTCCCTTTACCTCCTCTCACTTTATCACTTCTCCTATCCCTTTACCTCCTCTCCTTTTACCTCCTCTCTTCTCACTTTACCTCCTCTCCTCTCCCTTTGTCACTACTCCCCTCCCTTTACCTCCTCTCCGTTTACCTCCACTCTCCTCTCCATTTACCTCCTCTCCTCTCCCTTTATCACTTCTCTTCTCCCTTTACCTCCTCTCCTCTCCCTTTATCACTTCTCCTCCCCCTTTACCTCCTCTCCTCTCCCTTTACCTCCTCTACTCTCCCTTTACCTCCTCTCTCCTCTCCCTTTACCTCCTCTCCTCTCCCTTTACCTCTCTCTTCTCCCTTTACCTCTCTCCTCTCCCTTTACCTCTCTCCTCTCCCTTTACCTCTCTTCTCCCTTTACCTCTCTCCTCTCCCTTTACCTCTTCTCCTCTCCCTTTACCTCCTCTACTCTCCCTTTCCCTCCTCTACTCTCCCTTTACCTTCTCTACTCTCCCTTTACCACCTCTCCTCACCCTTTACCTCTCGCCTCTCCCTTTACCTCCTCTACTCTCCCTTTACCTCCTCTCCTTTTACCTCCTCTCCTCTCCCTTTACCTCTCTCCTCTCCCTTTACCTCCTCTCACTTTATCACTTCTCCTATCTCTTTACCTCATCTCCTTTTACCTCCTCTCCTCTCCCTTTACCTCCTCTCCTCTCCCTTTGTCACTACTCCCCTCCCTTTACCTCCTCTCCGTTTACCTCCTCTCCTCTCCCTTTATCACTTCTCCTCCTCCTTTACCTCCTCTCCTCTCCCTGTACCTCCTCTCCTCTCCATTTACCTCCTCTCCTCTCCCTTTATCACTTCTCCTCTCCCTTTACCTCCTCTCCTCTCCCTTTGTCACTACTCCTCTCCATTTGCCTCTTCTCCTCTCCATTCCATTTACCTCCTATCCCTTTACCTCCACTCCATTCTTCCTCTCTTCTCTCCCTTCTCCTCTCCTGTCCCTCCTCCCTTCCCTTCTCCTCCTCTCCCCTCCTTCCTCTCCCCTCCCTTCTGTCCTCCACTTTCCTCTCCTCTCTGCACCTCCTCTCCCCTCTCTCCTAGCTCATCTCCTCTCCTCTCTGCACCTCCTCTCCCCTCTCTCCTAGCTCATCTCCTCTCCTGTTCCAAGGATTCCAAAAACAAAATAATATGACTCACCTTCACTTACAAATATCACAGAAACAGTTGACAGATCAATTCAAACTTGGCAAAAATCGTTCCGATTGAAATACCATTGGAACTGTAAGGGATCAGCCTGTGTCTTATTTATTAAGCAAGAATTCAAATAATTGTTATACTCAACTCTGAGAGTGGTTTGAGACAATATCTCTCATATGTTTATTTATGCCATTGGTTTGTGAGCTGGGAGATGATGTCTCTGTTATTGTATTGTCTGTGTCACAGTCATTTCCTGTGGAGACCTCCCTGGCCCGCCCAATGGGAAGAAGATTGGTACACAGATGACCTTCGGGGCAACCGCCATCTTCATGTGTGATGCAGGGTTCATGCTGGTGGGCTCTACCGTGAGAGAATGTCTCCCCTCTGGACTGTGGAGTGGACAGGAGACGCGCTGCTTGGGTAAAACAACATATTTCATTCTCCACATCTCTGTTCTCTGTCTTTGTGTGAAACAACCAAGTCATTCTCCAGACTCTGAGAGAATGTTAAGATTATTATGAACGAAGAACCATTCCCCACATTGTGTTGTCTGTCTGTGAAATGTAGGCTACAGTATCTACTGCCCTAACAATGTTTTTGTTGTTGTAGAGTTATTTTAAGTCTCCACCTCTAAGGAACATCTTTCTAATGTGTTAAAATAGCTTTACAGTGTAACTTTTTTGTCTGCTGATGCCAAGTCTGTGGAAGCAGGGACAACTGTCTATTTTGGGCTTCCATCTTTTCTCTGACACACGTCTGTGGACTAAAAATATCTCTGCGACCTGACTGTTTGAATGAGCATCTCAATACTGTACTCTGTCTGTAACCTTCAAAGAACAGGACTGTACAGTACATTACAAGACTTCTCTTTCTCCCTCTTCCACCTAACTCTCCCCTCTCTCTCCCCTCTCTCTCCCCTCTCCTCTCTCTCTCCCCTCTCCTCTCTCTCTCTCTCCTCTCCCTCTCTCTCCCTCTCCCCCTCTCTCTCCCCTCTCCTCTCTCTCTCCCCTCTCCCCTCTCTCTCCCCTCTCTCCCCTCCCCTCTCTCTCCCCTCTCCCCTCTCTCTCTCAATTCAATTTCAATTCAAGTCCATTTAAGGGCTTTATTGGCATGGGAAACATATGTTAACATTGCCAAAGCAAGTGAAATAGATAATAAACACAAGTGAAATTAACAGTACAAATTAACAGCAAACATAGCATCGGCTCTCTCTGACTCTCTTTCACTATCTCTTTCTCTCCCTGATTCTCTTTCGCCTTCACTCTCTCTCTCTCCCTCTTTCTCTCTGTTTGTCTATCTCTCTCCCCCCTCTTTCTTCTCTTGCTCTCTCTCTCCTCTCCCTCATCTAACTATTGCTTTTGTGTTCCTCTCCAGCGGGCCACTGTGGTATTCCGGAGACCATAGTGAACGGCCAGGTGATCGGGGAGAACTTTGGGTACAGAGAGACGGTAGTGTACCAGTGCATCCCAGGCTTCCGCCTCATCGGCCCCTCTGTGCGGATCTGTCTGCAGGACCACAATTGGTCCGGACAGCTGCCTTCCTGCGTGTGTGAGTAGTCCATCTTTTATCTCTCTCTCTCTCTCTCTCTCTCTCTCTCTCTCTCTCTCTCTGACACACTCACATTTGTGTCGACTTGGCCAAAGCTTTTGTTACGGTAGACCATTCCATTCTTGTGGGCCGGCTAAGGAGTATTGGTGTCTCTGAGGGGTCTTCGGCCTGGTTTGCTAACTAACTCTCTCAAAGAGTGCAGTGCATAAAGTGTTCTCAACTGGCCTACCTGGAACCTGTTGGAGACACCAGTTCCCATTTGGGAATGGGCCCCCACCCCCCCAGCTGGAATGTGGCGCAGGGAATGCAAGAAATATTCCTAAAAATATTTAACCTCCACACATTAACAAGTAAAATAGCTCAAATGAAAGATAAACAAGTTGTTTATCTACCCAGCAAGTCAGATTTCTAAAATGTTTTACAGCGAAAACATAGCACATATTTATGTCAAACCACCACCGCATACATAGCTCATTAGCATAGCCAAGTAGGAAAAAATATGCAATCAACAAACGCAGGATTAAAAAAAAAAAAATTTCACTAACCTTTTGAAATCTTCATCAGATGACAGTAATATAACATGTTACACAGTACATTCATTTTTTTCAATAATATGCTATATATATATCCATAAATCTCTGTTTACAATGATGCATCGTTCAAAAAATGCTACTAAAATGTCAGGAGAAATTAAATAGCTCCGGCAGATAACGTCAGCTAACAAGGAATACACATCATAAACTTTGACTAAATATGCATGTTTTACATATGTATAGGAAGATACACTTATTCTAAATGCAATCGCTGTATTACATTTATTTTTAACGTTACAGTTTGCGTTTACTAGGCTATAATAGGGAGTCGGCGCTCCCACATTAGCATCATGACTCCTCTATCTTGGAGTCGACAGAAACCCCAAATTAACACATAAATATTCCCTTACCTTTGCTGTTCTTCCATCAAAAGACCTGGAAGGGATTATACTTACCAAAAACAGCCTTTAGTTTTCAAGTCTGCGTCTTTCGGTTCTCAAAATAGCCTCATTTCGGTCAAAATGTAGGCAAAATTCAAGTGGATGCGCACCAAAACGTCGAAATTATATATTATATGTCGAGCAAACTTGTCAAACTATGTTCATAATTAAGCTTTAACATGTTATAAAGGTGTACAGCAATTGTGAGGACGAAGCGAAACACACACGTCTTGTAATTGATCCTGAAGAAAAGAGAGAAAAAGTGCAGAGCGCGCATAGAGGTGCACTTTTTTTTGGCGTGACCGAGACCTTTCGGCACGCTCAACGTCTGGTGAGCGCGGGATTCACACAATGAGAAGCCCCATAGAAAGCAGGCTTCGCGCTGAACACGTAGGAACTGTTCTCAGAGCGGTAGCCTTTTGGGAAGTGCGTTTAAGATGACGTCAAAGTTGGGGCAACTTTTTCTATGACAAGAGAGATTTTGGGAGAATGCATGCCCTGACACTTCTGCTTTACATAGAGACCAATTTTAAACGGTTTTAGAAGCTTTAGAGTGTTTTCTATTCTATAATATTTTTTATATACATATATTAGCAACTTTTGACAAAAATGTATCCTGTTTTATATGGGTACCCAATTCCTCCAGAAGGGGCAGTAAAACAGGGGTATCCTTATGAGGTATTAAAGGTGTTCTCAACTGGCCTACCTGGTTAAATAAAGGTGTTCTCAACTAGCCTACCTGGTTAAATAAAGGTGTTCTCAACTAGCCTACCTGGTTAAATAAAGGTGTTCTCAACTAGCCTACCTGGTTAAATAAAGGTGTTCTCAACTAGCCTACCTGGTTAAATAAAGGTGTTCTCAACTAGCCTACCTGGTTAAATAAAGGTGTTCTCAACTAGCCTACCTGGTTAAAGGTGTTCTCAACTAGCCTACCTGGTTAAATAAAGGTGTTCTCAACTAGCCTACCTGGTTAAAGGTGTTCTCAACTAGCCTACCTGGTTAAATAAAGGTGTTCTCAACTAGCCTACCTGGTTAAATAAAGGTGTTCTCAACTAGCCTACCTGGTTAAATAAAGGTGTTCTCAACTAGCCTACCTGGTTAAATAAAGGTGTTCTCAACTAGCCTACCTGGTTAAATAAAGGTGTTCTCAACTAGCCTACCTGGTTAAATAAAGGTGTTCTCAACTAGCCTACCTGGTTAAATAAAGGTGTTCTCAACTAGCCTACCTGGTTAAATAAAGGTGTTCTCAACTAGCCTACCTGGTTAAATAAAGGTGTTCTCAACTAGCCTACCTGGTTAAATAAAGGTGTTCTCAACTAGCCTACCTGGTTAAATAAAGGTGTTCTCAACTAGCCTACCTGGTTAAATAAAGGTGTTCTCAACTAGCCTACCTGGTTAAATAAAGGTGTTCTCAACTAGCCTACCTGGTTAAATAAAGGTGTTCTCAACTAGCCTACCTGGTTAAATAAAGGTGTTCTCAACTAGCCTACCTGGTTAAATAAAGGTGTTCTCAACTAGCCTACCTGGTTAAATAAAGGTGTTCTCAACTAGCCTACCTGGTTAAATAAAGGTGTTCTCAACTAGCCTACCTGGTTAAATAAAGGTGTTCTCAACTAGCCTACCTGGTTAAATAAAGGTGTTCTCAACTAGCCTACCTGGTTAAATAAAGGTGTTCTCAACTAGCCTACCTGGTTAAATAAAGGTGTTCTCAACTAGCCTACCTGGTTAAATAAAGGTGTTCTCAACTAGCCTACCTGGTTAAATAAAGGTGTTCTCAACTAGCCTACCTGGTTAAATAAAGGTGTTCTCAACTAGCCTACCTGGTTAAATAAAGGTGTTCTCAACTAGCCTACCTGGTTAAATAAAGGTGTTCTCAACTAGCCTACCTGGTTAAATAAAGGTGTTCTCAACTAGCCTACCTGGTTAAATAAAGGTGTTCTCAACTAGCCTACCTGGTTAAATAAAGGTGTTCTCAACTAGCCTACCTGGTTAAATAAAGGTGTTCTCAACTAGCCTACCTGGTTAAATAAAGGTGTTCTCAACTAGCCTACCTGGTTAAATAAAGGTGTTCTCAACTAGCCTACCTGGTTAAATAAAGGTGTTCTCAACTAGCCTACCTGGTTAAATAAAGGTGTTCTCAACTAGCCTACCTGGTTAAATAAAGGTGTTCTCAACTAGCCTACCTGGTTAAAGGTGTTCTCAACTAGCCTACCTGGTTAAATAAAGGTGTTCTCAACTAGCCTACCTGGTTAAATAAAGGTGTTCTCAACTAGCCTACCTGGTTAAATAAAGGTGTTCTCAACTAGCCTACCTGGTTAAATAAAGGTGTTCTCAACTAGCCTACCTGGTTAAATAAAGGTGTTCTCAACTAGCCTACCTGGTTAAATAAAGGTGTTCTCAACTAGCCTACCTGGTTAAATAAAGGTGTTCTCAACTAGCCTACCTGGTTAAATAAAGGTGTTCTCAACTAGCCTACCTGGTTAAATAAAGGTGTTCTCAACTAGCCTACCTGGTTAAATAAAGGTGTTCTCAACTAGCCTACCTGGTTAAATAAAGGTGTTCTCAACTAGCCTACCTGGTTAAATAAAGGTGTTCTCAACTAGCCTACCTGGTTAAATAAAGGTGTTCTCAACTAGCCTACCTGGTTAAATAAAGGTGTTCTCAACTAGCCTACCTGGTTAAATAAAGGTGTTCTCAACTAGCCTACCTGGTTAAATAAAGGTGTTCTCAACTAGCCTACCTGGTTAAATAAAGGTGTTCTCAACTGGTCTACCTGGTTAAATAAAGGTGTTCTCAACTAGCCTACCTGGTTAAATAAAGGTGTTCTCAACTAGCCTACCTGGTTAAATAAAGGTGTTCTCAACTAGCCTACCTGGTTAAATAAAGGTGTTCTCAACTAGCCTACCTGGTTAAATAAAGGTGTTCTCAACTAGCCTACCTGGTTAAATAAAGGTGTTCTCAACTAGCCTACCTGGTTAAATAAAGGTGAAAAAACAACAACAGAAAACAAGGAGCCTTCCCTATTCGCTCGTTTTTACTGGAGCTGAAAGGAACATTTCGAATGATGACGCAGAAGCGTGCACTTTTACGGACAGTTATTTATCTTGTTGTGTTTTATAGCGTTACTAATCTAGATAGAATGACTCAAGCAGTAGATGTCATAGAAGGTATTAGTCATATGGGGTTGGTGGGCAGACTGCATGTGATAGTCTACAGTATCTTCAAATAGATACATCTTCCAGGTTTGCCTGAGGAAACTGCTCTTTCTCCATTTAATGCAGCGAGGCAATAGTGGTGTGTGGGAAAGACAGACAATGTAAATCCCCTGTTTCCTGCGATCTAGAGATAAACAGACAGAACACAACACCACTGTACTGTTTTTGCAGACCTGGTACAGATCTAGGATCAGCTTCCCCTCCCAAAAGCATTCGTGGGGAAAATGCTAAACTGACTCAAGATCAGTGTCTAGTGGCACCTTCACTCTATTCCATGTCACCTTGACCATATCACAGCCCTGACACACCTTGACCACATCACAGCCCTGACACACCTTGACCACGTCACAGCCCTGACACACCTTTACCATGTCACAGCCCTGACACACCTTGACCACATCACAGCCCTGACACACCTTGACCACATCACAGCCCTGACACACCTTGGCCACATCACAGCCCTGACACACCTTGACCACATCACAGCCCTGACACACCTTTACCACATCACAGCCCTGACACACCTTTACCACATCACAGCCCTGACACACCTTTACCACATCACAGCCCTGACACACCTTTACCACATCACAGCCCTGACACACCTTTACCATGTCACAGCCCTGACACACCTTTACCATGTCACAGCCCTGACACACCTTGACCACATCACAGCCCTAACACACCTTGACCACGTCACAGCCCTGACACACCTTTACCATGTCACAGCCCTGACACACCTTTACCATGTCACAGCCCTGACACACCTTGACCACATCACAGCCCTGACACACCTTCACCACATCACAGCCCTGACACACCTTCACCACATCACAGCCCTGACACACCTTTACAACATCACAGCCGTGACACACCTTCACCACATCACAGCCGTGACACACCATTACCACATCACAGCCCTGACACACCTTCACCACATCACAGCCCTGACACACCATTACCACATCACAGCCCTGACACACCTTTACCACATCACAGCCCTGACACACCTTCACCACATCACAGCCCTGACACACCATTACCATGTCACAGCCCTGACACACCTTTACCACATCACAGCCCTGACACACCTTCACCACATCACAGCCCTGACACACCATTACCACATCACAGCCCTGACACACCATTACCATGTCACAGCCCTGACACACCATTACCATGTCACAGCCCTGACACACCATTACCACATCACAGCCCTGACACACCTTTACCATGTCACAGCCCTGACACACCATTACCACATCACAGCCCTGACACACCTTTACCATGTCACAGCCCTGACACACCATTACCATGTCACAGCCCTGACACACCTTTACCATGTCACAGCCCTGACACACCATTACCATGTCACAGCCCTGACACACCTTTACCATGTCACAGCCCTGACACACCATTACCATGTCACAGCCCTGACACACCTTTACCATGTCACAGCCCTGACACACCATTACCATGTCACAGCCCTGACACACCTTTACCATGTCACAGCCCTGACACACCATTACCATGTCACAGCCCTGACACACCTTTACCATGTCACAGCCCTGACACACCTTTACCATGTCACAGCCCTGACACACCTTTACCATGTCACAGCCCTGACACACCATTACCATGTCACAGCCCTGACACACCTTTACCATGTCACAGCCCTGACACACCATTACCACATCACAGCCGTGACACACCTTCACCACATCACAGCCCTGACACACCTTCACCACATCACAGCCGTGACACACCATTACCATGTCACAGCCCTGACACACCTTTACCACATCACAGCCCTGACACACCTTCACCACATCACAGCCGTGACACACCATTACCACATCACAGCCCTGACACACCTTTACCATGTCACAGCCCTGACACACCATTACCATGTCACAGCCCTGACACACCTTTACCACATCACAGCCCTGACACACCTTCACCACATCACAGCCCTGACACACCTTCACCACATCACAGCCCTGACACACCATTACCATGTCACAGCCCTGACACACCTTTACCACATCACAGCCCTGACACACCTTCACCACATCACAGCCGTGACACACCATTACCATGTCACAGCCCTGACACACCTTTACCACATCACAGCCCTGACACACCTTCACCACATCACAGCCGTGACACACCATTACCATGTCACAGCCCTGACACACCATTACCATGTCACAGCCCTGACACACCTTTACCATGTCACAGCCCTGACACACCATTACCATGTCACAGCCCTGACACACCTTTACCATGTCACAGCCCTGACACACCATTACCATGTCACAGCCCTGACACACCTTTACCATGTCACAGCCCTGACACACCATTACCATGTCACAGCCCTGACACACCTTTACCATGTCACAGCCCTGACACACCATTACCATGTCACAGCCCTGACACACCTTTACCATGTCACAGCCCTGACACACCATTACCATGTCACAGCCCTGACACACCTTTACCATGTCACAGCCCTGACACACCATTACCATGTCACAGCCCTGACACACCTTTACCATGTCACAGCCCTGACACACCTTTACCATGTCACAGCCCTGACACACCTTTACCATGTCACAGCCCTGACACACCATTACCATGTCACAGCCCTGACACACCTTTACCATGTCACAGCCCTGACACACCATTACCACATCACAGCCGTGACACACCTTCACCACATCACAGCCCTGACACACCATTACCACATCACAGCCGTGACACACCATTACCATGTCACAGCCCTGACACACCATTACCACATCACAGCCCTGACACACCATTACCATGTCACAGCCCTGACACACCTTTACCACATCACAGCCCTGACACACCATTACCATGTCACAGCCCTGACACACCATTACCATGTCACAGCCCTGACACACCATTACCATGTCACAGCCCTGACACACCATTACCATGTCACAGCCCTGACACACCATTACCACGTCACAGCCCTGACACACCATTACCATGTCACAGCCGTGACACACCATTACCATGTCACAGCCCTGACACACCTTTACCACATCACAGCCCTGACACACCATTACCATGTCACAGCCCTGACACACCATTACCATGTCACAGCCCTGACACACCTTTACCACATCACAGCCCTGACACACCATTACCATGTCACAGCCCTGACACACCTTTACCATGTCACAGCCCTGACACACCATTACCATGTCACAGCCGTGACACACCTTCACCACATCACAGCCCTGACACACCATTACCATGTCACAGCCCTGACACACCATTACCACATCACAGCCCTGACACACCATTACCATGTCACAGCCCTGACACACCATTACCATGTCACAGCCGTGACACACCATTACCATGTCACAGCCCTGACACACCATTACCATGTCACAGCCCTGACACACCATTACCATGTCACAGCCCTGACACACCATTACCATGTCACAGCCCTGACACACCTTTACCACATCACAGCCCTGACACACCATTACCATGTCACAGCCCTGACACACCATTACCATGTCACAGCCCTGACACACCATTACCATGTCACAGCCCTGACACACCATTACCACATCACAGCCCTGACACACCATTACCATGTCACAGCCCTGACACACCATTACCACATCACAGCCCTGACACACCATTACCATGTCACAGCCCTGACACACCATTACCATGTCACAGCCCTGACACACCTTTACCACATCACAGCCCTGACACACCATTACCATGTCACAGCCCTGACACACCATTACCATGTCACAGCCCTGACACACCTTTACCACATCACAGCCCTGACACACCATTACCATGTCACAGCCCTGACACACCATTACCATGTCACAGCCCTGACACACCTTTACCACATCACAGCCCTGACACACCATTACCATGTCACAGCCCTGACACACCTTTACCATGTCACAGCCCTGACACACCATTACCATGTCACAGCCGTGACACACCTTCACCACGTCACAGCCCTGACACACCATTACCATGTCACAGCCCTGACACACCATTACCACGTCACAGCCCTGACACACCATTACCATGTCACAGCCCTGACACACCATTACCATGTCACAGCACAGCCCTGACACACCATTACCATGTCACAGCCCTGACACACCATTACCATGTCACAGCCCTGACACACCATTACCATGTCACAGCCCTGACACACCATTACCACATCACAGCCCTGACACACCATTACCATGTCACAGCCCTGACACACCTTTACCATCACAGCCCTGACACACCATTACCATGTCACAGCCCTGACACACCATTACCATGTCACAGCCCTGACACACCATTACCATGTCACAGCCCTGACACACCATTACCACATCACAGCCCTGACACACCATTACCATGTCACAGCCGTGACACACCATTACCACATCACAGCCCTGACACACCATTACCATGTCACAGCCTGACACACCATTACCATGTCACAGCCCTGACACACCTTTACCACATCACAGCCCTGACACACCATTACCATGTCACAGCCCTGACACACCATTACCATGTCACAGCCCTGACACACCATTACCATGTCACAGCCCTGACACACCATTACCATGTCACAGCCCTGACACACCTTTACCACATCACAGCCCTGACACACCATTACCATGTCACAGCCCTGACACACCATTACCATGTCACAGCCCTGAAACACCATTACCACATCACAGCCCTGACACACCATTACCATGTCACAGCCGTGACACACCATTACCATGTCACAGCCCTGACACACCTTCACCACATCACAGCCCTGACACACCATTACCATGTCACAGCCCTGACACACCATTACCATGTCACAGCCCTGACACACCTTTACCATGTCACAGCCCTGACACACCATTACCATGTCACAGCCCTGACACACCTTTACCATGTCACAGCCCTGACACACCATTACCATATCACAGCCCTGACACACCTTTACCATGTCACAGCCCTGACACACCATTACCATGTCACAGCCCTGACACACCTTTACCATGTCACAGCCCTGACACACCATTACCATGTCACAGCCCTGACACACCTTTACCATGTCACAGCCCTGACACACCATTACCATGTCACAGCCCTGACACACCATTACCATGTCACAGCCCTGACACACCATTACCATGTCACAGCCCTGACACACCTTTACCATGTCACAGCCCTGACACACCATTACCATGTCACAGCCCTGACACACCTTTACCATGTCACAGCCCTGACACACCATTACCATGTCACAGCCCTGACACACCTTTACCATGTCACAGCCCTGACACACCATTACCACATCACAGCCGTGACACACCTTCACCACATCACAGCCCTGACACACCATTACCACATCACAGCCGTGACACACCATTACCATGTCACAGCCCTGACACACCATTACCACATCACAGCCCTGACACACCTTTACCATGTCACAGCCCTGACACACCATTACCATGTCACAGCCGTGACACACCTTCACCACATCACAGCCCTGACACACCATTACCATGTCACAGCCCTGACACACCATTACCACATCACAGCCCTGACACACCATTACCATGTCACAGCCCTGACACACCATTACCACATCACAGCCCTGACACACCATTACCATGTCACAGCCGTGACACACCATTACCATGTCACAGCCCTGACACACCATTACCATGTCACAGCCCTGACACACCATTACCATGTCACAGCCCTGACACACTATTACCATGTCACAGCCCTGACACACCATTACCACATCACAGCCCTGACACACCATTACCATGTCACAGCCCTGACACACCTTTACCACATCACAGCCCTGACACACCATTACCATGTCACAGCCCTGACACACCATTACCATGTCACAGCCCTGACACACCATTACCATGTCACAGCCCTGACACACCATTACCACATCACAGCCCTGACACACCATTACCATGTCACAGCCGTGACACACCATTACCATGTCACAGCCCTGACACACCTTTACCACATCACAGCCCTGACACACCATTACCATGTCACAGCCCTGACACACCATTACCATGTCACAGCCCTGACACACCTTTACCACATCACAGCCCTGACACACCATTACCATGTCACAGCCCTGACACACCTTTACCATGTCACAGCCCTGACACACCATTACCATGTCACAGCCGTGACACACCTTCACCACATCACAGCCCTGACACACCATTACCATGTCACAGCCCTGACACACCATTACCACATCACAGCCCTGACACACCATTACCATGTCACAGCCCTGACACACCATTACCACATCACAGCCCTGACACACCATTACCATGTCACAGCCGTGACACACCATTACCATGTCACAGCCCTGACACACCATTACCATGTCACAGCCCTGACACACCATTACCATGTCACAGCCCTGACACACCATTACCACATCACAGCCCTGACACACCATTACCATGTCACAGCCCTGACACACCTTTACCACATCACAGCCCTGACACACCATTACCATGTCACAGCCCTGACACACCATTACCATGTCACAGCCCTGACACACCATTACCATGTCACAGCCCTGACACACCATTACCACATCACAGCCCTGACACACCATTACCATGTCACAGCCGTGACACACCATTACCACATCACAGCCCTGACACACCATTACCATGTCACAGCCGTGACACACCATTACCATGTCACAGCCCTGACACACCTTTACCACATCACAGCCCTGACACACCATTACCATGTCACAGCCCTGACACACCATTACCATGTCACAGCCCTGACACACCATTACCATGTCACAGCCCTGACACACCATTACCATGTCACAGCCCTGACACACCTTTACCACATCACAGCCCTGACACACCATTACCATGTCACAGCCCTGACACACCATTACCATGTCACAGCCCTGACACACCATTACCACATCACAGCCCTGACACACCATTACCATGTCACAGCCGTGACACACCATTACCATGTCACAGCCCTGACACACCTTCACCACATCACAGCCCTGACACACCATTACCATGTCACAGCCCTGACACACCATTACCATGTCACAGCCCTGACACACCATTACCATGTCACAGCCCTGACACACCATTACCATGTCACAGCCCTGACACACCATTACCATGTCACAGCCCTGACACACCATTACCACATCACAGCCCTGACACACCATTACCATGTCACAGCCCTGACACACCATTACCATGTCACAGCCCTGACACACCATTACCATGTCACAGCCCTGACACACCATTACCACATCACAGCCGTGACACACCATTACCATGTCACAGCCCTGACACACCATTACCACATCACATGTCTAGGCTGTATTATTATTATAATTGTTAACTATATGGTTAGAACGATATTTATATATTCTGGTATCAGATCATAGTGTCTGAAACAATGTTTCCTTTAGGCTATAAGAAAACCGTTTGTTGTCTGATAACATTGTCTCTCCGGTGGTAATCGTGGTGATGATGCCCAGAGTTTTTATAAAGACAATATGCTGTGTAAAGCTAGCAGCACTTGAAACAGAAATAGCTACTGGCCAGGGCCATTTAGCTTTGTATCCTACTGAAATGGTAGTGAACCGTATCTCCTCAACTGGCTATCACAAAGACTAGGCCTCTGGCTCGCTGATCAACCATGGAGCTAGGCCAACACTTCTTCATGGAAAATAGGATTTTATTTCACCCCTCGGGTGTGCGTGTGCGTGTGCGTGTGCGTGTGCGTGTGCGTGTGCGTGTGCGTGTGCGTGTGCGTGCGTGCCTGTGACTCCACATTCACGTGCATGTGTTTGAGGTTGCGCTCAGCTATTTTAACGTGCAATGATGTGGTTTTAAATTCTGGTTATAGACAGTGCTCAAATGAAGGGGAAATTGCTTCTTTGCAAAGAGAGACAAATTACATCTGTAATTATGCAAATGCTGTTGTTTGTGAGAACGTGGGAAGGGAGGGAGGGAGGGAGGGAGGGAGGGAGGGAGGGAGGGAGGGAGGGAGGGAGGGAGGGAGGGAGGGAGGGAGGGAGGGAGGGGGAGGGAGGGAGGGAGGGAGGGAGGGAGGGAGGGAGGGAGGGAGGGAGGGAGAGTGAGTGAGTGGTGGTGAGTGGTGGTGAGTGGTGGTGAGTGAGTGAGTGAGTGAGTGAGTGAGTGAGTGAGTGAGTGAGTGTGAGTGAGTGAGTGTGAGAGTGAGTGAGTGTGAGTGAGTGAGTGAGTGAGTGAGAGAGAGTGAGAGAGTGAGAGAGAGTGAGAGAGAGAGAGAGAGTGTGAGAGAGTGTGAGAGAGTGTGAGAGAGTGTGAGAGAGTGTGAGAGAGTGTGAGAGAGAGAGAGAGAGAGAGAGAGAGAGAGAGAGAGAGAGAGAGCAGCTGCGGGTGGCAGTGAGGAATGTGTGGACCCACCAGGGTTGACAAGGAGAAAAACAAGACTGAAGTGAGGAATCACTTTCTACAGACATTGACACCTGTTCAGGTTCTCCTTCATAGGCTTAGTAGGACAGAGAACCCAGAAACGGACTGGCCATAATGGCAAATGCCAGATGCGCTGGTCCATCTTTAGCCCATTGTGGACAATGATCATAATTTGTCTAATAATGAGGGCCTTAAGAAAATAAATTGCTGGTGTGGGGGCCTCGAGGAAGATAGTTTAGTCAGTCTGTTGGGCCCAGGAAGATGTTTTGGGCCCAGTGCGTCTCTGAGAGACCTCAGTGCAGACAAAGACAGATGTGGCTTGCTGCTTCAACTACAATTTTGACAACGGTTCTTTTTTTTGTCCTCCTTTTCGTGTGATGCCTACAGCATTGAAACAGGGAGAAATATTAAAGCATAAACATTTATTTTCTCTGACGATTCACGTCAGCTTTACTACCAAAGGAGCACAATACCCAGGTCAACAACTCCCTTGAGTAAGAATTGATTTGCCTTCAAAAGTATGTTATTTGAAAATGTTATATCATTGTTATATCAAGTTCATTAGAATTTTTTTTTTAATGGTCTGCAGTAGTGCAGAGAAGAAGTGCCTGGAGTGGGATACAGGTCAGTAGTTAACTGTGGTGGACTAGTTGTGGCTGGAGGACAGAGGAAAGGATTACTCTCAGTTCCCCAAAATGGAGAAGAGGAGGTGGAATAAATGCTCTATGTCTGCTCTGTGTCTGCTCTGTGTCTGCTCTGTGTCTACTCTGTGTCTGCTCTGTGTCTGCTCTGTGTCTGCTCTGTGTCTGCCCTGTGTCTGCTCTGTGTCTGCTCTATGTCTGCTCTATGTCTGCTCTGTGTCTGCTCTGTGTCTGCTCTATGTCTGCTCTGTGTCTGCTCTATGTCTGCTCTGTGTCTGCTCTGTGTCTGCTCTGTGTCTGCTCTGTGTCTGCTCTATGTCTGCTCTATGTCTGCTCTGTGTCTGCTCTGTGTCTGCTCTATGTCTGCTCTGTGTCTACTCTGTGTCTGCTCTATGTCTGCTCTGTGTCTGATCTGTGTCTACTCTGTGTCTGCTCTATGTCTGCTCTGTGTCTGCTCTATGTCTGCTCTGTGTCTGCTCTGTGTCTGCTCTCTGTCTGCTCTATGTCTGCTCTGTGTCTGCTCTGTGTCTGCTCTCTGTCTGCTCTATGTCTGCTCTGTGTCTGCTCTGTGTCTGCTCTGTGTCTGCTCTGTGTCTGCTCTATGTCTGCTCTGTGTCTGCTCTGTGTCTGCTCTATGTCTGCTCTATGTCTGCTCTGTGTCTGCTCTGTGTCTACTCTGTGTCTGCTCTGTGTCTGCTCTATGTCTGCTCTGTGTCTGCTCTGTGTCTACTCTGTGTCTGCTCTGTGTCTGCTCTATGTCTGCTCTGTGTCTGCTCTGTGTCTGCTCTATGTCTGCTCTGTGTCTGCTCTGTGTCTGCTCTATGTCTGCTCTATGTCTGCTCTATGTCTGCTCTGTGTCTGCTCTATGTCTGCTCTATGTCTGCTCTATGTCTGCTCTGTGTCTGCTCTGTGTCTGCTCTGTGTCTGCTCTATGTCTGCTCTATGTCTGCTCTGTGTCTGCTCTGTGTCTGCTCTATGTCTGCTCTGTGTCTGCTCTATGTCTGCTCTGTGTCTGCTCTGTGTCTGCTCTGTGTCTGCTCTGTGTCTGCTCTATGTCTGCTCTGTGTCTGCTCTGTGTCTGCTCTATGTCTGCTCTATGTCTGCTCTGTGTCTGCTCTGTGTCTGCTCTATGTCTGCTCTATGTCTGCTCTATGTCTGCTCTGTGTCTGCTCTATGTCTGCTCTATGTCTGCTCTGTGTCTGCTCTGTGTCTGCTCTATGTCTGCTCTATGTCTGCTCTGTGTCTGCTCTATGTCTGCTCTATGTCTGCTCTATGTCTGCTCTGTGTCTGCTCTGTGTCTGCTCTATGTCTGCTCTATGTCTGCTCTGTGTCTGCTCTATGTCTGCTCTATGTCTGCTCTGTGTCTGCTCTGTGTCTGCTCTATGTCTGCTCTGTGTCTGATCTGTGTCTACTCTGTGTCTGCTCTGTGTCTGCTCTATGTCTGCTCTGTGTCTGCTCTGTGTCTACTCTGTGTCTGCTCTGTGTCTGCTCTATGTCTGCTCTGTGTCTGCTCTGTGTCTGCTCTGTGTCTACTCTGTGTCTGCTCTGTGTCTGCTCTGTGTCTGCTCTGTGTCTGCTCTGTGTCTGCTCTGTGTCTGCTCTATGTCTGCTCTGTGTCTGCTCTGTCTCTGTGTCTGCTCTATGTCTGCTCTATGTCTGCTCTGTGTCTGCTCTGTGTCTGCTCTATGTCTGCTCTATGTCTGCTCTGTGTCTGCTCTGTGTCTGCTCTGTGTCTGCTCTGTGTCTGCTCTATGTCTGCTCTATGTCTGCTCTGTGTCTGCTCTGTGTCTGCTCTATGTCTGCTCTGTGTCTGCTCTATGTCTGCTCTGTGTCTGCTCTGTGTCTGCTCTGTGTCTGCTCTGTGTCTGCTCTATGTCTGCTCTATGTCTGCTCTGTGTCTGCTCTGTGTCTGCTCTATGTCTGCTCTATGTCTGCTCTGTGTCTGCTCTATGTCTGCTCTATGTCTGCTCTATGTCTGCTCTGTGTCTGCTCTATGTCTGCTCTATGTCTGCTCTGTGTCTGCTCTGTGTCTGCTCTATGTCTGCTCTATGTCTGCTCTGTGTCTGCTCTATGTCTGCTCTATGTCTGCTCTATGTCTGCTCTGTGTCTGCTCTGTGTCTGCTCTATGTCTGCTCTATGTCTGCTCTGTGTCTGCTCTATGTCTGCTCTATGTCTGCTCTGTGTCTGCTCTGTGTCTGCTCTATGTCTGCTCTGTGTCTGATCTGTGTCTACTCTGTGTCTGCTCTATGTCTGCTCTATGTCTGCTCTATGTCTGCTCTGTGTCTGCTCTATGTCTGCTCTATGTCTGCTCTATGTCTGCTCTGTGTCTGCTCTGTGTCTGCTCTATGTCTGCTCTGTGTCTGCTCTGTGTCTGCTCTATGTCTGCTCTGTGTCTGCTCTATGTCTGCTCTATGTCTGCTCTGTGTCTGCTCTATGTCTGCTCTGTGTCTGCTCTATGTCTGCTCTGTGTCTGCTCTGTGTCTGCTCTATGTCTGCTCTATGTCTGCTCTATGTCTGCTCTATGTCTGCTCTATGTCTGCTCTGTGTCTGATCTGTGTCTGCTCTATGTCTGCTCTGTGTCTGCTCTGTGTCTGCTCTATGTCTGCTCTGTGTCTGCTCTGTGTCTGCTCTATGTCAGCTCTGTGTCTGCTCTGTGTCTGCTCAGTTTGTTCCTGCACATGTCAAAACATTAATTGGAAAAAAAAGCACAGTGGGGCTGTTTTTTTTTGTGTGGTGACACACATACACATACACACAGATATACACACCCCTGCTGTTACCTACACACTTTAAGTATCAGCAGATTTCTAGGGCACACACACTTGGAGTTAGGGCCTTCACACCTTAACACTGACTTCCAGACCAGCACACGATCACTCACTCATTGACTCGAACTTTTTGGGGCCAGGGACCCTTTTGTGATATTAAATTCATCAAAAGGGTCCATGCAGGTAGTCCGGGTAGTTATTTGATTAACTATTTAACTAACTACAGTATTTATCAGTCTTATGGCTTGGGGAGAGAAGCTGTTCAGGATCCTGTTGGTTCCAGACTTGGTGCATTGGTATCGCTCACCGTGCGGTAGTCTACCGCATGCTCTGGGTACGCGTCCTGGTAATCCGTCTGGCCCTGCGGCCGTCTGGCCCTGCGGCCGTCTGGCCCTGCGGCCTTGTGAATGTGCTAGCAAAACAATTCCAAAACAGCTCCTCATAACATGAGTAAGATTTTTTTTAAGCATAACATTAGTTTTACAATGACTTCGGCAGTGGATGGCCAGACGAACCAAGTCTCGGGCCCTGGGACATCTTTTGGCATCAGAGAGAAAATGTTTTCAAGCTAATTTCCTGCAATTCTACACATTTTGTCTTGGGGCAGGATATTTTTTGTTGTTGCGGCATAATGCTAATATTCTACACATTTCGCCATGAGACGGAGAGATTTTCTTTATCACAGTGCATTTATGTATAACAAAAAAACACATGTATTTTTTTTTCAATTTAACAAATTCTCATTTACAATGACGTTCTATCCCTGCCAACCCCGGATGACGATGGGCCAATTGTGCACCACCCTATGGGACTCTCAATCACAGCCAGATGTGATTCTGCCTGGATTTGAAAAAAGGGACTGGAGTGACACCTCTTGCATTGAGATGCAGTGCCTCAGACCCTGCGCCACTCGGGAGCCCATTACTAAGTTGAAAAATGTATCATTGGTGGAGTACTGTGGATACCAACATCCCTGTGAGCCTCCCAGGCCCATGTTGCCTAAGGGTTAAGAATGGTAGATGAATAATATTACATTGTATTGTAGTACCGTCTATGCCAAGGATCATCAGCAAGATTCAGCCACAGGACGATTTTATTGAGTGGACGGTCGGTACATAATTACAAAGAATTTGACATAATCATTTCAAACCTTGCTTAAATGTGTATACGATCACATACAAGTACACTATATCACTCTATTATGTGTGGGAATACTTTGGAACAGATTTACAAAATGTAAATCGCTCGGAGCTGATTGGCTGGTGTCCCTACTGGGCTGCCAGTTGGGAAACCTTGCTCTAAACTTATTCCACGAATCTCTTGGCTAAAATGTGTTAAATCTGAGAGATGTTAATAATATTGATTTTAAAAAATCTATATAATAATAATGCATCTTTTGAGATCTGGCTGTGGACCCCCTGCAGTACCATCCCAGTTTGAGGATCCCTGGCCTAACACACTGACTTCCAGACCAGTACACAATCACTCACCCATACTTAGCCCACTCACCATACTTAGCCCACTCACAATACCTAGCCCCTCTTACTCCATTTGCACACACTGTATAGATTTTTCTATTGTGTTATTGTCTGTACTTTTGTTTATCCCACGTGTAACTCTGTGTTGTTGTCTGTATGTTTGTTTATCCCACGTGTAACTCTGTGTTGTTGTTTGTGTCGCACTGCTTTGATAAAGATCTTGTCCAGGTCACAGTTGTAAATGAGAACTTGTTCTCAACTGGCCTACATGGTAAAAATAAAGGTGAAATAAAAATAAATGTAAAAAAAACTGTCTCTCTCTCCCTCACTGACTCAGTCTGGTCCATTATCTCATTTCAGAAGTCCCAGACAGTCTCCCTCTCACTGATAAAGTCCCACAATGTCAGGCTTACAGTATCCCTCCTAGTATCATGTCCCCATGGCCCCATATAATATTAGGCCCCAGAACCACCAGTTTCTCCCCTCCCAGGACCCATGCCTCCCAGGCGGACAGAGAAACGCCCCCCAGAGCTAGAGAGGATATATAATCAGTTACACAGTATGCTCAGCCATCACTTCTGCATCGCTCAGCAAATGCCTGCAATTGAGCACAACTAATGTGGTTTGCGCCATTGGCGTGAAAATAGCCGCCATCCATTGGATTAGCCATTCGGGTGAGCTGACAGATGGCCAATGAGTTTAGACCAGTGGGACCTGATGGGGAATGACACTCTTCAGGGCAGTGGTCTACGAAGCGGCAATATGACAGTCCTTCACCATTAGTCCTCCTGAATATCAGTTTGAGAGGTGATTGAGACCATAGAAATAGAATGAGACATTCAAAATGGTCAGTCCATCCATTGTATGACATTATTGACTTGAACGGGGACGCCACTTCTATTCATTGTAGTTCTGTAATTGAGACATTCTGTCTGAACTGTTGATAGTCTAGCCCCTAGCCTATTGATAACAAAGCCACACAGCCATATCACAGTTCCATTGGTAACCAATTGTTATGTCCACTCTATGGCACAGTAAGTGAATGTGGGGCTGCGTTCAAGCTCCACTGGTTTATTGTTGGATTAAATTCCCTTTTCAAAGTCCAGCTATGCTTTGAAAGCTCAATAGGCATGTTTTTGCATTGAACAAATGAGCACCCAGTGGATTATTACCTACACTGAACAAAAAATATAAACTGAGGAGTACTTCTGTCTGTAATAAAGCCCTTTTGTGGGTAAAAACTCATTCTGATTTGCTGGGCCTGGCTCCCCAGTGGTTGGGGCTGGCTGCCAAGTGGGTGGGCCTATGCCTTTCAAGGCCCATCCATCCATGGCTGCACCCCAGCCCAGTCGTGAAATCCATAGATTAGGGCCTCATTTATTTATTTTAATTGACTGATATCCATATATGAACTGTAACTCAGTCAAATATTTTAAATTGTTGCATGTTGCGTTTATATTTTTGTTCTGTATAAGTCAAAAGTTAGCCTTATCTGTTATCAATTACATGTGAATGTTACCCTTTTGTACGATACATCACATACAGTATGATTCAATATGGAATCTCAATGTCAATATCTCTCTCTCCCCCCAGCTATCAGCTGTGGACACCCAGGAAGCCCCATCTACGGGCGGGCCATCGGTAACGGCTTCAACCTGAACGACGTGGTGAGCTTCTCCTGCAACATGGGCTATGTGATGGAGGGGCCCTCGAGGGCCCAGTGCCAGGCCACACGTCAGTGGAGCCAGCCACCACCAACGTGTAAAGGTGGGGAAAAAAGTTAAGTCTTCTATTCACACGGGGTACGCTTGCTCGTTCCGCCTGACCCCTGCAGTGCACTCTGGCTAAAATGGGGATGAATGAGGAGGGGTTCATCATAGCTTGTAGTGGGATTGTTACCAATCAGCATTGTAGCCAATCAGCATGACAATGGCCTCTGTGTAGGGTGAATGGGGACATTTGGTTGCTCTGTGTTTCTGTCTGTTATGTGGTTGTTGTGAGTTAGGGTCATAGGCTAGGACGGCTTCTTGATCGTCATTGGATATGATTGTGGTGGTATCACTGACTGGTATAGTGTTTTTGAATGGTTCCCAGTGCATGACATTTGCCTTGCATGTGATTTAGTTTACAGTGATGCATTTCAACATGCAACCAGCCTAATTTCTGTAATATGAGTTTGTGACCATGCGTTTGCTGTGTTATACTGTATAATATAATATTCAGAATGTGTGGAAGAGCTGTGTGGGGGTGGGTGGGGGTGGGGTTATTATCTGAAACCATCTCATAGAGCTTATGGTACTTCCGTTATAGAGGATTGGTAACCAGAGGCTAAATCCAGGGTCAGACTGGTATTGCACAAGCCCTGCATATCAAACAAACTAGTGTCAGTAATGTAGTATCTGATTGGATGACTGAGCCAAGTGGAAATATTAAGCCCTCATTGTGTTGGCCTTTTTTGATACAGGTGAATCAATGTCTCTGGTTCTTGGAATTCAGAGTAAGCCATTGTGCCATGTAGGGGAGAATTAGGATGAATGTAACACAGGGGGCCGAAAGTAACATTTTTATGTTGTATAGTTGTGTTTAGTTGTTTAAGGTTCCAAACATATGTCATTTTACTTATACTCATTCTCTCAACCAGCTTCAAGAGGTAGTCACATGGAATGCATTTCAATTAACAGGTGTGCCTTGTTTGAGCCAATCAGTTGTTGTGACAAGGTGGGGGTGGTATACAGAAGATATCCTTATTTGGGAAAGAACCAAGTCCATATTATGTCAATAACAGCTCAAATAAGCAAAGATAAATGATAGTCCATCATGAAGGTCAGTCAATCTGGAAAATTTCAAGAACTTTGAAAGTTTGTTCAAGTGCCGTCGCAAAAACAATCAAGAGCTATGATGAAACTGGCTCTAGAGTGCTCAGGACCTCAGACTGGGGCGAAGGTTCACCTTCCAACAGGACAATGACCCTAAGCACACAGCCAAGACAACGCAGGAGTGGCTTCGGGACTAGTCTCTGAATGTCCTTGAGTGACCCAGCCAGAGCCCGGACTTGAACCCGATCGAACATCTCTGGAGAGACCTGAAATAGCTGTGCAGCAACGCTCCCCATCCAACCTGACAGAGCTTGAGAGGATCTGAATGGGAGAAACTCCCCAAATACAGGTGTGCCAAGCTTATAGCATCATACCCACAAAGACTCAATGCTCTAATTTCTACCAAAGGTTCTTCAACAAAGTACTGAGTAAAAGGTCTGAATACTTATGTGATATATCAGTTTGCATTTTTTATACATTTCTAAAAACCTGCTTTTGCTTTGTCATTATGAGGTGCTGTGTGTAGATTGATGAGGAAACAAAATACATATAATCAATTTTAGAATAAGGCTGTAAAGTAACAAAATGTGGAAAAAGTCAAGGGGTCTTAATACTTTCCGGCACTGTGTGTATATATACAGTACCAGTCAAAAGTTTGGACACACCTACTCATTCAAGGGTTTTTCTTTATTTTTACTATTTTCTACATTGTAGAATAATAGTGAAGACATCAAAACTATGAAATAACACATATGGAATCATGTAGTAACCAAAACATATCAAAATATATTTGAGAATCTTCAAAGTAGCCACCCTTTGTCTTGATGACAGCTTTTCACACTCTTGGCATTCTCTCAACCATCTTCATGAGGTAGTCACATGGAATGCATTTCAATTAACAGGTGTGCCTTGTTCAAAGTTAATTTGTAGAATTCGGTTCCTTCTTAATGTGTTTGAGCCAATCAGTTGTTGTGACAAGGTAGGGGTGGTATACAGAAGATATCCCTATTTGGAATGCTTTTCCAACAGTCTTGAAGGAGTTCCCACATATGCTGAGTTCTTGTTGGCTGCTTTTCCTTCACTCTGTTGTCAATAGTGTGAATCATGGATTGAGATCAATGGAAGATTATCGCAGAAAGGCAGTTTCGTGTCAGCACTTGGCCCTTTATGAGTGACTGCAGAGGGTTAGGCGTGTCCTCCTAAGTGTTAGAATACATGTATCCCTTCCATGTTTCCGCCAAATAACACATGCTTGTCTATTTCCCCCTCTCTGTCTTCCTCTGCAGTGGTCAACTGCTCCGATCCTGGCATCCCAGCGAACTCCATCAGGCAGAGTAAGATAGAACACGGCAACTTCACATTTGGAACCGTGGTGTTCTACGACTGCAACCCAGGTTTCTACCTGTTCGGTTCTCCGGTTCTCACCTGTCAACCCACGGGACAGTGGGACAAGCCTCTACCTGAGTGTATCGGTGAGTCTGTTGTCACACTGCTACTTATACTCATATGTGGTTTATTGGAGGAGTTTTGACGGTTGAAAACATTGTCACCGATAAAGCACATTGGGAACATACCGCTGATTGCAGTGTGCGGGAGTCTTTTTTTTTTACCATTCACTGGACTTATTTTGATATCCAGCAGCTGCTCAAAAACATTGGTGGTATTTATCTACTGTCATCTGTTCCTATAATTTGTTGTGACTGTCTCACAGACAGTCTCTTTCTCGGAGAGAGACTGCCGACTTAGCAACTTGGCACTTGTGGGTAATTAGCATATTATTCCTTTAATTGAGGCTGAATGAGTTGCGTGACCCCCGCAGCTTAAGATCAGTGTTCTAATTGAGGGACAGGTGGAACAGCGATGTGGATATTAGACTAATTAGGGATGCCAGGTTGGCAGCTGATCCTTCTGTTTTATAGTGTACCTGCAACATTCTCCTCTAAAACAAGCTGCACCAGGGACCTGCTGTACTGGCAACTTGGCATGTCTAAATAGTTGGCTTCAAGGCTTCCTACTGGCTGTCTCTGAGTTTTAAACATAACCCGGGCTTCCTACTGGTTGAGGGGCACGCTGTGTGCTCCAATCAGTTCTCTCCTTTGAAGTTTGAACCCAATCTCAACCTTATTGAACATGATGTGCCGCCCACTGTTTTATCTTAAACCTGACCATAAATTAGCTCTACTTTGTCCCTATCAGTTTGGTGTTCCTGTTGCCATGTGTTTTAAAAGGGACTGAAAGACGTTGGACAGGATTAATCAATGTGCTCTTTTCTCCTCAATGCCTAGTTCCCTGTTTGATCCACCTGCTGCAACATTGACACCGTGTCCAAAATGTTCTTCTCATTTCGACACACCTCCTCCTTTCCGTTGCTTCAGCACGTTAACTTTGTATCGGCCAGGAGCAAAAAGGGAGAAAGTTTCAAGTAAACTTGCTGATTGTAGCACATTGTAGGGTGAATATCTGAAGAAAGAAGTTGATCATTTACAACATTAAAAAAGGAAATTGAGAATTATTACAAAGGATGAGGATGGTACCACTTTGGATCGTTACCATTATGGTACAGTACATTTTGGACGGTACCTGGACCCAGATCAAATCAAGTACCTGGTCTATAAAGCACTTTTAATCTGGGTCTGGGAAATGTAGCCCATAGTTTGTATTATCTGAATTAGTTTTGAAAGTAGTAAAGTAGTTTGCATGATACAGTATCCTCCCTCATCGAGATGTAGGCCTGAACAGTGTTTACACCATAGTCACATCTAGTTCTGTCTTTACTGCTAACATACTGGACAGGCATCCCAAATGTCACTCTATTCCCTATGGGGCCTGGACAAAAAGAGTGAATAGGTTGCCATTTGGGATTTAATTTGACCTTTATTTAACTAGGCAAGTCAGTTAAGAACAAATTCTTATTTTCAATGACGGCCTAGGAACAGTGGGTTAACTGCCTGTTCAGGGGCAGAACGACAGATTTGTACCTTATCAGCTCAGGGATTCGAACTTGCAACCTTTCGGTTACTAGTCCAACGCTCTAACCACTAGGCTACCCTGCTGGATGCAGACATAGTGTGTGGCCTCAACCCTGTAGAGACAGCACCTTCCACTACGTTAGACCGGTCAGCACTCTGAACTGATGGTATCCATTGTGTGTGTGTCTCTCTCCTCCAGTAGTGGACTGTGGTCACCCTGGGTGCCCTCCCAACGGCCAACTGAGCGGGGACAAGTTCACCTTCGGCTCCACGGTTCGCTACACCTGCACAGGGGGGCGGCAGCTGAAGGGCGAGTCGGCACGCACCTGCCAGCTTAATGGCCACTGGAGCGTACCCATGCCTTTCTGCTCAGGTGATTTAGGGGGGTTTGTGAGTGTGTGGGAGGGTGTGGGGTTCTTTGTAGTTGGGTGGTTAGGGGGGTTTGTGAGTGTGTGGGGGGGTGTGGGGTTCTTTGTAGTTGGGTGGTTAGGGGGGTTTGTGAATGGGTGCAGGGGTGTGGTGTTCTGTGAGGTTGGGTGGTTAGCGGGGTTTGTGAGTGGGTGCGGTTGTGTATGTGTTGGCGCTCAGGTTGTCCTGACGGTAACAAATGAATAAGTCATCTGCAACGTTACATTATGATCTATAGGAAGGTTGTCATGGTGACCAAGCTCAGATGTTCAAATCTATATTCATCAGCTTTTGGTCTTACTTTTGCTCACTGCAAGAGCTAAAAACAGACAGAGACAAATAGAGAGAAGGTCATATCGAGGACTTTTAGATATACCTCCAAAATAAAGAACGAGCTGCTAATAGAAAAGGGGGATTTAAAAGCGGTGGTGGAGCAACACGTTGGATCCAGCAGAACAGAAGAAACGAGAGGCATCGACTAACGTGTGGGCAGGAGGGTTCACCATCTTCACCCTAGAGTGGGCGCTGTACCTGGGCGTTACGGCTACAAAAGATCCCAGCTCCCCTGTCTTCACAGTCTAGTCTCCCTCTCTCTCTTTTACTCTTTCTCCCTCTCTCTCTCCCTCTCTCCCTTTTACTCTTTCTCACTCTCTCTCTCTCTCTCTCTCTCTCTCTCTCTCTCTCTCTCTCTCTCTCTCTCTCTCTCTCTCTCTCTCTCTCTCTCTCTCTCTCTCTCTCTCTCTCTTTTACTCTCTCTCCCTCTCTCTCTCTCTCTTTCTCTTTTACTCTTTCTCCCTCTCTCTCTTTTACTCATTTACTCTTTCTGTCTCTTTCTTTG
This sequence comes from Oncorhynchus gorbuscha, assembly GCF_021184085.1. Taxonomy (NCBI): domain Eukaryota; kingdom Metazoa; phylum Chordata; class Actinopteri; order Salmoniformes; family Salmonidae; genus Oncorhynchus; species Oncorhynchus gorbuscha. Next base: position 54,654,457 of record NC_060196.1, on the reverse strand, counting down.
TCTCTCTCTCTGTCTCACTCTTTGTCTCTCTCTCTCTCTCTCATACACACACAGACCTTCCTTACTTCCTTCCTTAACTCCTGAATTACTTGCTTCTGTCCAAAATAAAGCTTTTTTCTCCTTCCTCTTCTTCTTCTTCCCTGTCTTCCATTCGATATGTAAAGTGGCACAATGTGGATTGGATGGAAATGGTTATATGTCATTTAAGTAAATATGACAATGACCCCGTCGAGGATCATGGGAAAATACATTTGTGGCTGAAGTCATTTTTTTCAGCCGGAGAAGGATGTCATTCTCTGGATAATTAGGGCCTCTGTATTTCCTCTCTTGCAGAAGCTGGGGCCTCCATCCCAAATTAAACCCTATTCCCTGTATAGAGCACTACTTTGAACCAAAACATTTGGCTCTGGTCAAAAGTAGTGTAGTATATAGGGAATAGTGTGCCAATTTTGAATCCAGTTGGGACAATAAGTCCCAGTAATGGAACTACTCTGTTGGTGGTTGGTGCTTAGTGTTTGCTGTTCCTCTTAATTGCTGTCTACTTTTCACTATGGCAGACTGAAGAGGAAACATCTCGCCCTCATCTCTCTCTCTCTCTCTCTCTCACTCTATAGAGAGAGACACATGTACTCACCTGTAATACAGAAGATGGTGTTTCAATCTAAAAATGTTTTGAATTGGACATCGCAAATTACTGGCTAATTACTTATCCCTGTAGTACATATCTTCCCTTTGTAGTTTTCTTTACTTAAAGACTTTTGGCGCTTGTATACACCCTCCCTCACCCTGTCTGTAGTTTAAAGAGTTTAGAAATAGGTTCACCTCCCCTGCCTCACCCTGTCAGTGGGTCCTATCTGTTATTTAATAACCCATCCTGCCATGGCCTGTCAGTGGGTCCTATCTGTTATTTAATAACCCATCCTACCATGGCCTGTCAGTGGGTCCTATCTGTTATTTAACCCATCCTACCATGGCCTGTCAGTGGGTCCTATCTGTTATTTAACCCATCCTACCATGGCCTGTCAGTGGGTCCTATCTCTTATTTAATAACCCATCCTACCATGGCCTGTCAGTGGGTCCTATCTGTTATTTAATAACCCATCCTACCATGGCCTGTCAGTGGGTCCTATCTGTTATTTAATAACCCATCCTACCATGGCCTGTCAGTGGGTCCTATCTGTTATTTAATAACCCATCCTACCATGGCCTGTCAGTGGGTCCTATCTGTTATTTAATAACCCATCCTACCATGGCCTGTCAGTGGGTCCTATCTGTTATTTAATAACCCATCCTACCATGGCCTGTCAGTAGGTCCTATCTGTTATTTAATAACCCATCCTACCATGGCCTGTCAGTGGGTCCTATCTGTTATTTAATAACCCATCCTACCATGGCCTGTCAGTGGGTCCTATCTGTTAGTTAATAACCCATCCTACCATGGCCTGTCAGTGGGTCCTATCTGTTATTTAATAACCCATCCTACCATGGCCTGTCAGTGGGTCCTATCTGTTATTTAATAACCCATCCTACCATGGCCTGTCAGTGGGTCCTATCTGTTATTTAATAACCCATCCTACCATGGCCTGTCAGTGGGTCCTATCTGTTAGTTAATAACCCATCCTACCATGGCCTGTCAGTGGGTCCTATCTGTTATTTAATAACCCATGGTCATCTATCTAACCCATCCTACCATGGCCTGTCAGTGGGTCCTATCTGTTATTTAATAACCCATCCTACCATGGCCTGTCAGTGGGTCCTATCTGTTATTTAATAACCCATCCTACCATGGCCTGTCAGTGGGTCCTATCTGTTATTTAATAACCCATCCTGTCAGTGGCCTGTTATTTAATAACCCATCCTCATGGCCTGTCAGTGGGTCTATCTGTTAGTTAATAACCCATCCTATCTGTTATTTAATAACCCATCCTACCATGGCCTGTCAGTGGGTCCTATCTGTTATTTAATAACCCATCCTACCATGGCCTGTCAGTGGGTCCTATCTGTTCTGATCATAGTGTGAAGAGTTCAGCAACATGATAACCACCCTGCCTAATCCTAATGTTTATTCAACATCCAATAGGATCGAATTAACATATTTTTGTTTACAGTGTGCCATTGAGTAGTGTGAAAAGTCTGGCAGTGTGTAAAGTGGGCCTAAAGCTGACTATGCTGCTGAGAGATATGAGAACACAAGCTGACAATCTCACCTCTTCAACCAGAGTTGTGTGAACGCAGAGAAAGAGAGAGAGGCTCGCAGAGGAGACGCGAGAGACAGATTTGTGGTGGAGAGGGGAGAGTAGGAAGGAAAAAAAAGAACTAACTAAGGTACAAACTAGAGCCGATTTATTTGTACTTCTCCCTCTCTCGACAGCTCTCTCTCTCAAAAGCTCTTTACATCATGGTGAGGTACTTTTAGGATCCATTCTAGAAAACGATTCTGTGGCGATGAAGTATACAATGTATCTTCACTTGAGTTTTTGTGAGTGTCTCTCTGGGGAAATGTACTATCAAATCAATTTAAATAAATAAAGCACTTTATAAAGTATCAACATGTACATGACGGGACGTTATGACAGTCTAATCACATAATATGGTGTCATTAGCCTATTTCGCTACAATTATTAGTGTTATCTGCCATGTGCTGATGACTTGAGTTTTGCATGTGTTAAGTTGTTGGGCTAAATTACGTGTCTGTCTGTGTTTGAGGGGTTTCTCTGTTTTTGGGAGTAACCCGTATTCCACACAGATGATACTTGCTAATGACTTGGGGTGTCGGTGTGCGTTCTTTCTCACTCTCTCTCAGTTGCCGGTCTCTCTATGCTTCCGCCACTTGTCTCATCTTGCCGGTACGCTGGCACTACTGCAGACTTACTGATGCACAAAGAGCACCTTCACACACATATAGACTCACCTGCTCTAGGTCTCCATTAAACCTTCATTAACTGTCCGTGACCCATAAAAGAGCTCCTCCCCAAACCCTTCTGTACAGTGTATGGTGCCTGTTCTCTTCTGAGAGCGCTGACCCAGAAAGAGACAGCCAGGGAGAGAGAATTAGAAAGCCATGAGTTTCAGATGGGAGTATTGCTCTCTCTCTCTCTCTCTCTCCCTCGCTCTCTCTCTCTCTCTCTCTCTCTCTCTCTCTCTCTCTCTCTCTCTCTCTCTCTCTCTCTCTCTCTCTCTCTCTCTCTCTCACTCTCTTTCTGTCTCTCTCTCTCCCTCTCTCTCTCTCTCTCACTCTCTTTCTGTCTCTCTCTCTCCCTCGTTCTCTCTCTCTCGCTCTCTTTCTGTCTCTCTCTCTCTCGCTTACTTCTCTCTCTCTCTCTCCCTCTCTCTCTCATGCTCTCTTTCTGTCTCTCTCGCTCTCTCCCTCTTTCTCGCTCTCTTTCTGTCTCTCTCTCTCTCCCTCTCTCTCTCTCCCGACTCTCCCTCTCTCTCTCTCGCTCTCTTTCTGTCTCTCTCTCTCTCCCTCACATTCTATTGTTCACTTCCCTGAAGCATTTGTATTTCCCTGGCTCTGAGCTTTACCTTCCAGTGAGCTGCAGGATTCTAAGCCCCAGCAACAGAAGCCTTCTTTAGGGAAAAGCTGTATATCAAGTGAGGACATGTGTGTGTGTGTGTGTGTGTGTGTGTGTGTGTGTGTGTGTGTGTGTGTGTGTGTGTGTGTGTGTGTGTGTGTGTGTGTGTGTGTGTGTGTGTGTGTGTGTGTGTGTGTGTGTGTGTGTGTGTGTGTGTGTGTGTGTGTGTGTGTGTGTGTGTGTTGGCCAGTACAGTACATGCTAGGCCCTAACCATAACCCTTATACTGTTAGATCAGTTTAACACCATAACACCCTCCGCTTCCATAGTTTCTGATGTAACTGCCCTCCTGGGCCAGGGTACCTCCCAGGGTAAACATATGTAACTGCCCTCCTGGGCCAGAATAAACTGACGTAACTGCCCTCCTGGGCCAGGATAAACTGATGTAACCTCTCTCCTGGGCCAGGATAAACTGATGTAACTGCCCTCCTGGGCCAGGGTACCTCCCAGGGTAAACTGATGTACCTGCCCTCCTGGGCCAGAATAAACTGATGTAACTGCCCTCCTGGGCCAGAATAAACTGATGTAACTGCCCTCCTGGGCCAGGATAAACTGATGTAACTGCCCTCCTGGGCCAGGATAAACTGATGTAACTGCCCTCCTGGGCCAGGGTACCTCCCAGGGTAAACTGATGTAACCTCTCTCCTGGGCCAGGATAAACTGATGTAACTGCCCTGCTGGGCCAGGATAAACTGATGTAACTGCCCTCCTGGGCCAGGGTACCTCCCAGGGTAAACTGATGTAACTGCCCTCCTGGGCCAGGGTACCTCCCAGGATAAACTGATGTAACTGCCCTCCTGGGCCAGGGTACCTCCCAGGGTAAACTGATGTACCTGCCCTCCTGGGCCAGAATAAACTGATGTAACTGCCCTGCTGGGCCAGGATAAACTGATGTAACCTCTCTCCTGGGCCAGAATAAACTGATGTAACTGCCCTGCTGGGCCAAGATAAACTGATGTAACTGCCCTCCTGGGCCAGGGTATCTCCCATGATAATCTGATGTGACTGCCCTCCTGGGCCAGGATAAACTGATGTAACTGCCCTGCTGGGCCAGGATTAACTGATGTAACCTCTCTCCTGGGCCAGAATAAACTGATGTAACCTCTCTCCTGGGCCAGGATAAACTGATGTAACTGCCCTCCTGGGCCAGGATAAACTGATGTAACTGCCCTCCTGGGCCCAGGGTAAACTGAATTAACTGCCCTGTTGGGCAAGGCAGCAGTAGGGCGTCAGGTAGCCTATCGGTTAGAATGTTGGACCAGTAACTGAAAGGTCACTGATTCAAATACCCAAGTTGACAAGGTGAAAAATCAGTCGATGTGCCCTTGATCAAGGCACTTAACCATTATTTGCTCCAGGGGCACTGTACTTTTATGACTGGCCCTGGAAAACAACACATTTCACTGCACCGATCCGGTGTATGTAACACTAACATATGTATTAATATTAAACCGTATCACTCCTCCTAACCAGTGGACAATGCAAGTAGAGCCCTTCCCTGTAATCCCAAGCACTCAGTGATCCAATTAACTCGACCCCCTGTCCATTAACTAGACCCCCTGTCAATTAGTTAGGCCCCTTGCCCATTAACTAGACCCCCTGTCAATTAGCTAGACCCCCATGACATTAGCCAGATCCCCTGTCAATTAGCCAGATCCCCTGTCCATTAAAAATAACCCCTTTCCATTAGCTAGACCCCCTGTACCTTAAATAGACCCCTGTCCATTAGCTAGACCCCCTGTTCGTTAGCTAGGCCCCCTGTCAATTAGCTAGACCCCATGTCCATTAACTAGACACCCTGTCCATTAACTAGAACCCCTGTCCATTAGCTAGACCCCCTGTCCATTAAAAATAACCCCTTTCCATTAGCTAGACCCCCTTTCAATTAGCAAGACCCCCTGTCAATTATCTAGACCCCCTGTGAATTAACTAGACCCCCTGTCCATTAACTAGAACCCCTGTCCATTAGCTAGACCCTCTGTCCATTAGCTAGACCCCCTGTCCATTAACTAGACCCCCTGTCCATTAAGACCCCCTAGCTCAATTAGCTAGACCCCCTGTTCATTAACCCCTGTTCAGACCCCCTGTCAATTAGCTAGACCCCCTGTCCATTAACTAGACCCCCTGTCAATTAACCAGACGCCCTGTCCATTAGCTAGACCCTCTGTCCATTAGCTAGACCCCCTGTCAATTATCTAGACCCCCTGTCCATTAGCTAGACCCCCTGTCAATTAGCCAGACCCCCTGTCCATTAACTAGAACCCATGTCCATTAGCTAGACCCCTGTCCATTAGCAAGACCCCCTGTCCATTAACTCGACCCCCTGTCCATTAACTAGACCCCCTGTCCATTAGCTAGACCCCCTGTCCAATAACTAAACCCCCTGTCCATTAACTAGCCCCCTGTTCATTAGCAAGACCCCTGTCAATTAGCTAGACCCCCTGTCCATTAGCTAGACCCCCTGTCCAATAGTGACTGAGTCAGTGAGCATGCTACCTGGTGGTCTAGTAGGTGTAGTGTTGGATTGGCACTCCAGGTTAATACTTGTACTTCCTGTGTCTCCAATTAGTCGGGGTGCTGAAGCGTTGGCTGGACGCAGGGCTCTAGGGCTCAGGACCTGTGTTGGGGAGGTTTTTTGAGCCATCTGGTGCCCATGAAACGTTGGTGATGTGATATTGTGTGGCAGGAAGGGGACGTGGTACAGGTTCTGTCTTTTCCCCTATTGCCTGGCCAAGCATTCTTTAGCATGAAGAACATAGTTATTTGAAAAGACCAGTTAGCATTCTAGAGAGCATTTTATTCCCCTGTACCGGTGAGCATAGAGCTACAGTTTCTTAGGAAGAGACCACAGAACAAGTGCTCTGTTTGAGACTAGCGATCACTCAGGCAGTTCTGTGACAAACACAAAGTCACAGGCACATTTAAGACAGACGCCCTTTGTGACAAAACACCAGGGAGATTTCTTTTAACCTCCCTCTGTTCTCCATTCTCCGTTCCCCAGTGTGTCCATGTCCATACTCTGTGTGAGACACGTGAGGTAGGGGGACGGGAGGGGGAGGGGAGTGGCTGAGGGCCTGTTGTGTTTGTGGTGACTTAGTGGCTCTCCGCTAGCTGTCTAGAGATTTGGCTCTGTATCACAGTGTGTGACAGCCAGCCCTTTCTCTCTCTCCTTCTCTCTCCCCTCTCTTTCTCCCCTCTTCCTCTCTCACCTCTCCCCCTCTTTCCCTCTCCCTTTCTTTCTCCCCTCTTCCTCTCTTCCTCTCTCTCTCTCTTCTCTCTCTCTCTCTCCCCTCTCCCTTCCCTCTCTCTCTCTCCTCTTCCTCTCTCTCTTTCTCCCCCTCTCCCCTCTTCCCTCTCTCTCTCCCCTCTCCCTCTCTCTGTCTGGTGGCATGTTGTGTGTCAGCGCTGCCTCTTCAGATGACAGCTAATAAAGCACCAGCCTAACTTGGTCAGCACATTTTCCCTGACAGAGCACACTCCTGGGAACATGAACCCCCCACACCGGGGGATGCTCGCTGCCAGGAGGATAATAGAGGAGGTGGAACATGGGACACATGCACCTGCTCAGCAGCCACACACACACACACACACACACACACACACACACACACACACATACACACACACACACAAGTTTTACTCATAAATAAAGTCACACACACACGTCCACACATACTCATGCACACTTGGCACACACATACACACACAAACACTTGTCAGTTGGCACACAAACAGACACACACACCTTACCTGGAAGCCCCACCACTCACTGTCATCTGGTATCATATTTTGGGGCTGTGTTCTGCTTAGTAAAGAAGGCTGTAACAGTAGCATGTATCTCCAGCATGCTGTACCTTAGGAAGTGTACACTATTTGTGACCCCCTATTGTCCTACTACACTACATGTGATTGTGAGTGTGTGTGTGGGGGGCAGGGGGGGGCATCCTGTAATTTGCCCTGTGTGTTCTAAGATTCGTACTCAGTAGGACCCACAGAGGAACATTTATAACCAAGACACTCAAGGCCCTTTCAACTGCAGCTTTACCCATATGACAGCAACGTTCATGTTCATACTGTACATGTCTGTAGGGACTAGCACTTTATATGCTAGGTGTGGAGCTAGGTGAAACATAACAATGCCCACTGAAATGCAGTTTACCCACATGACTAGGGCTGTTGCCGTGACCGTATTACCGAGTCATGATGACGGTCAAATTTCACCTGACCGTTTAGTCACGGTAATTAGGTTTCTCCAAGCTCTGACACCGCTGATGGTCATTAGTAGCCTACCAAACGTGCTAACTGCCTGGTACTCAGCACTCTATTGTCCCTCTAATCACTCTGACATTAATGCAAATGTCTTGGAAAATCTAATCAAACACTTCATGAGAGCACATGAGCTCATGTTGCGCAACATTTGTGATGGCCTCTACTAAAAAAGAAGAGGATCCCATCAGCTTTCTATAGACAAGGACTACTATATTTATTTTTCAACTATCCTAATATTATACACATTGCTATCTTTACAATAGGAGTATAGCCTACCTGGCTATGTTTTGAGACAGGTGCATGATAATGGTCCATTCTAAATAAATACAAAATTCACACATATATTATTTAGTATATGAAAAGAGAAGATTCAATAATTAATCATCTGATGGGTGACAATATTAGCCTATCACTTGTGTATTATATATTATCACTTGTGAATGATATATTATCACTTGTGAATGATATATTATCACTTGTGAATGATATATTATCACTTGTGAATGATATATTATCACTTGTGAATTATATATTATCACTTGTGAATGATGTCCAGAATAAGGCAAGAAACAAAGCCTTTTTTTTGGCAACTGTTTTTAATCATCATTACACACCTCATGTAGCCTATCCCATAGGCCTATATGTTTTGATAAGGTTTGAATCGCAACTAAAGTGGCCAAATAACTTCTTAAAAAGAAGCACATTAATCCACTTTACACGAGCTATAGAGCCTAACTGGCATATACATAAGCAGCGTGTGAGTTTCATGGTTGGGGAAGATAACTTTCACCATAAAAATGCACCTTTATTATGAAAGCGTTACACGCATAATCGCATTAGCGGTCACTTTTGATAAAGTGTTTCCCGTTAATGGAACATTGGTGCTTATAGCCTACTGCAGCGTTTCTTAAAGTATGGGTCGCGACCCAAGACCTGTTAATGGTGGGTCGCGAAGTAAATGTATGATTATTTCCATTAATGACTGGAATTAATTTGGCCAAGTGTAACTGCGCTCTCGTTTCAGTGTGCACTCTGCTTATCAGCAGTCTCTGCTCAGTTTGGCAGCAGCGCGAGTGGGAGAGGTAGAGGCCAATGTGCTTCACTGTTTACCGGATCTTTTTTCTGCAGTTTTCTTGAACATCACTCCGCAACCCGAACGCTGCAGCGCTGTGGTTCAAGCCACTGACTTGTTATTCCCACGCGCCATCACTCACCGCTGTCATGAAATGGACTCATGCTAACCACATGTTTAGACTGAGCTCAATCATAATGAAACGCAAATACAGTGATTACTTTTTGTCTCTTTCATACAAACTTTGAGAAATAACGAGGAGCGCCCACAATGTGTTTTGTGTGGGGAAGTGCTTAGTTACGAGTCTCTCAAAACAAACAAATTAATAAAACGACACGTCCTGACCAAACATCAGAGCAGGCAAGAATGCTTCAGGAAACAGTGCTTCGAAGTGGAAAAGTAAGTCAACTAGCAAGCTAACTAGCTACTGATAGTGCAACCCTAAGAAACAGTTCAGATGAAGATGAAAAGTTAGCAGGCCTACTGTACATTCTACTGTAGAAATTATTGTTGAAAACAAGTCTAGGTTGGAACTGTTGCTGTTACAAGTAATACATTTTATTCTGAACTGGAATAAACTGATTGAAGCAAGATGCCTTTTGAGACACACACTCACACATTTCTGGGTTGCTCATCTACAGCAGGAAGCGGTCTCCTGCCTGACTGAGAAAGCAATAGATGTTCTGATACAGTTTGGCACCACATACCTATGCAAGTCAGGGTTCTGAAGTACAGAAACGGTCTCAATGCTGAGCATGACCTCAGTGTTACACTGTCTAAAGCAGAGCCCAGAATAGACTTGCTTGTTGAACACTTCAACCAGCCACACACCTCTCATTAGGACTGTGTGTATGTGTGTGTTTTCTGCTCTACATCTGTGTGATGTGATCATTCAGTTCAGAATGAAATTTTAATGGGGAAAAATAAACATGAAAATATATTTATGGATATTTCCTTGTTATTTGTTTTTGTCTATATTGCATTTTTTTTAGGCATAAGGGCAATGAAATGTACCAATATTTAAGTATAGTTGCATATTTTCCTGAGCTTGGGTCCCAGGAAAACACAGAATTTCTCATTTGGGTCCCAGACTGAAAAAGTTTAAGAACCCCTGCCCTACTGCCATGTGTGCATTGCTGCTCTTATAATGTAAAGAAATAGCCTAATAGTTTATCAACATTTTAAGCTAAACGTTCGGATATGTTGCATCAGCCACATTGCACAAAACAATTTTTTTTGATGCTAGTGGTTGTATTCATTCAGGATCTATCACATCCCACAACTGTCCCAGACTATGTTTGGAATATACTTATGTCTCGCACAGAATAGAATAGGTCGACTTTTGTACTATGTGGGATAGTAGATTGACATAGGCTAGTGCTACTCGTCTTGTTGGCTGACGAAAAGTAAATGTGGACAGGTCTTCCAATATCTTTAATATGCACCTCGGAATTGGATAAGGACGCGCGTGTCCCAGATGTGTCTGTCTTCACTTGTAGCCTGCGAGAAAGACGCAATCACGTGATGGATAGTCATGTGAGTGAGAGGTGCTTCAGAGTTTGCAACACTCAGCACTTCTCTCTGAGCGCACATTCTAGGCATTATCAAGTGCTTGTGAAATTGTGAATGAGAGACTGATAAAGTGTGTACAGCCTGTGCAAAAAACAAACATGCCTTTCAAGCGACATTTAAAAAAAATCATCATTGGGAGTCGTATCATGCAGCCTTACAATGTATTCAAAATCTAAACATACAGCCCAACATTTGTAGAACAACTAAAGATACATTAATAACTCTAAATGAATCATATAGGAATACCCATTTCTTTGTTAACCGATCAACACAGGACAGCAGCATGTAATATAAAATAATGTGGAATTCCTAACCAAGTCTTGTCTGTTAAATGAACTAGTGTAGCCCACAGCCATAAATAAATTATGGATGTATTGGGAAGATGTAGACTATATTACATGGATTTATTAGACATTTTAAAATGCCGATGTTCCAAAGATCTACATCAGTGCCAATAGTATTCAAAGTTGTCCTCAAGGCAAAGGGTGGCTACTATAAAATATATTTTGATTTGTTTAACACTTTTTTGTTATTTCATTGTTTTGATGTCTTCACTATTATTCTACAATGTAGAAAATCGTTTTTTTTTTTTTACTTGAATGAGTAGGTGTATCTAAAACGTTTGACTGGTACTGCACATGTTTGTGAAAGTCATCTCTCCATAGAGGGGTCATAATAGTTTGTAGGCTACAGATGATTTTTGGGGACGTCTCATGGTCTGAACAAACACCGCTCTTGCTCTAGCACCTTTCACCGTAGATGAGCCAGGGTAACATTGGTGGCTGCAGCGTGTTGGGACGGATATCTCTAGTTAAAACTGACAGATTTTGACTGGGATTTTTTTGTATTACGATAATTTGATTTCCGCGGGGGTGGGGTTAATAGCAGCCACTTTTATCTGTCCCCTGGGCTTCCACTGCCAGGGACATAGAGAAATAATGAATTCTATATTGAATGGCCAGGGACACAACTGCCTACCTGTCTGTAGACTGCCCACTGGAGCGGATTCCAGCCTCACTGTATAGGTAAGTATCTACTCTGTGTGTGCGTGCGAGTGTCGGCTGCATTCAAACCTGGGATCCCCAGTCAAGCTGCTGCTAAATTAGATTTCAATCGAATCAATTCGAGCTTTATTTGTCACATGCGCCAAATACAACTAGTGTAGACCTTACCGTGAAATGTTTACTTACAAGCCCTTAACCAACAGTGCAGTTCAAGAAAGAGTTAATAAAATCTTTACCAAATAAACTGAAGTAAAAAAATATATAAAAAGTAACACAAAATAATAACGAGGCTATATACGAGGCTACTTACCAGTACCGAGTTAGTGTGTGGGCGTACAGGTTGGTCGAGGTAATTTGTACATGTAGGTCGGGGTGAGTGGCTATGCGTATATAAGCAGCGAGTAGCAGCATGGTAAAAAAACAAATGAGGGGGTCAATGTAAATAGTGGCCATTTGATTAATTGTTCAAGACTTTTATGACTTGGGGGTAGAAGCTGTTAAGGAGCCTTTTGGTCTTAGACTTGGCGCTCTGGTACCGCTTGCCGTGCAGCAGTAGAGAAAACAGTCTATGACTAGGGTGACTGGGGTCTTTGAATTTTTTTGGGCCTTCCTCTGACACCGCCTAGTATATAGGTCCTGGATGGCAGGAAGCTTGGCCCCAGTGATGTACTGGGCCATACGCATTACCCTCTGTAGCGCCTTACGGTCAGATGCCGAGCAGTTGCCATACCAGGCAGTGATGCAACCGGTCAGGATGCTCTCGATGGTGCAGCTGTAGAACTTTTTGAGGATCTGGGGACACATGCCAAATCTTTTCTGTCTCCTGAGGGGGAAAAGGTGTTGTCGTGCCCTCTTCACGACTGTCTTGGTGTGTTTGGGTTTTGATTTGGGCAAGGGGATGACGCAAATGTACTAAAATAACATTGTTTAATAAATGATGACTTACTGTAGTTATGGAACAAACAAGGGAGTAAATGTGAGGTATTTGTCTGGACATGAGAGAGATGGATATGATAGATACATTTATGGATGTTTTACTCACTCGGTATTGAAATCATATATGGATACCAATAGCACTTTGTATCCAAGTGACTTTCCAGTATTTTCCATCCTTATAATGTGTGTAGCATCAGAGCAAGATTTATCTGTTACTGATGAGGCATAAGTATCTCCATGTACTTGAGCCATCTGATACATCTTCTGTTACGTCTGAGCGAGTGTTTGAAGTGGACCGGTCTGATTGTCTCCCAGTAACAGCTCTGATAACTGTCAGGGCCATAGACGACCACACAGTCCCCTATCTCCTAGTTCCTGGCTGTATGGCCTCCATTACTTTAATTTCCTCATCAGCCGCGGGGAGTGGTCTATCTATCTGTCTGTCTGGGATGGATGTGTGGCTGGTTCAGGTGAATAGCAAGGTTACCAAGGGTGCACCCTATTCCCTATTTAGTGCACTACATAGGGAATAGGGTGCTGTTTGTGAACCAGACCAAGGCTACCAAGCTGGGAGCTATGCCGACGGAGTAGGGGAGGGATGGAAGGGGAAGGACATATATGGCATTTTCCTGAATCAATCAGGAGTATCCATCTCCGGTGACCTACTGAGGGAAATCGGTGTGAGAGGGGGGGAATCGGTGTGAGAGGGGAATCGGTGTGAGAGGGGGAATCGGTGTGAGAGGGGGAATCGGTGTGAGAGGGGGAATCGGTGTGAGAGGGGGAATCGGTGTGAGAGGGGAGAGGGGGAATCGGTGTGAGAGGGGGAATCGGTGTGAGAGGGGGAATCGGTGTGAGAGGGGGAATCGGTGTGAGAGGGGGAATCGGTGTGAGAGGGGGAATCGTGTGAGAGGGGGAATCGGTGTGAGAGGGGGAATCGGTGTGAGAGGGGAGAGGGGGAATCGGTGTGAGAGGGGGAATCGGTGTGAGAGAGGGGAATCGGTGTGAGAGGGGGAATCGGTGTGAGAGGGGGAATCGGTGTGAGAGGGGGAATCGGTGTGAGAGGGGGAATCGGTGTGAGAGGGGGAATCGGTGTGAGAGGGGGAATCGGTGTGAGAGGGGGAATCGGTGTGAGAGAGGGGGAATCGGTGTGAGAGGGGGAATCGGTGTGAGGGGGAATCGGTGTGAGAGGGGGAATCGGTGTGAGAGGGGGAATCGGTGTGAGAGGGGGAATCGGTGTGAGAGGGGGGGAATCTGTGTGAGAGAGGGGAATCTGTGTGAGAGAGGGGAATCTGTGTGAGAGAGGGGAATCTGTGTGAGAGGGGAATCTGTGTGAGAGAGGGGAATCAGTGAGAGAGGGGGAATCGGTGTGCGTTGGTGGTTTTCTGAAAGGTTACACCCATAGAGAATGAGGGAAGGGCAGAATGGACAGAATCTTCGCTGGTTTGAATGACAAAAAGGGTTGTGATGTGTTTCCATGGGAACATTGTGACTGACCATTAACTCTTTCTATGCTTGTGCTTTTCCCTCTGGGCTGGTGCGTGGTGTCTCTGTGTGTGTGCAGGTGACTCCCAGGGGACATGTGGAGACCCGGGCACCCCGTCGCAGGGCAGCAGAGAGGAGAGTAACTTCAGGATCCGCAGTAAAGTCCAGTTCAGGTGCTCTGAGGGTTACGAGCTGATTGGCTCAGCTGAGAGGATGTGCTTTCCTAACGGCACCTGGTCTGGAACACAACCCTTCTGCAAACGTGAGACCACACACACACTTACTTCTCATTCTCCCAACAAATATGGTCCTCTGAGTCCAACAATCGGCTATACCATTCCATTTCCAGACAGTATATGTATAACGACACAAGCTTTATCAAAGTCACACCGCTGAAGGATTTGAACATCCCTTTGTTACACCCCCCCCCCCCTATAGCTAGCGATACATAGCCTGCTCTCACTGCAGGGGCCCCTATAGTTAGCAATACATAGCCTGCTCTCACTGCAGGGGCCCCTATAGATAGCAATACATAGCCTGCTCTCACTGCAGGGGCCTCTATAGCTAGCAATACATAGCCTGCTCTAGCTGCAGAAGCTCCTGCAACCAGGAACCCAGACACAACCCTCCCAGGTGTCAGTCAGGCACCTAGACACAACCCCCCAGGTGTCAGTCAGGCACCTAGACACAACCCCCCAGGTGTCAGTCAGGCACCTAGACACAACCCCCCAGGTGTCAGTCAGGCACCCAGACACAATTCCCCAGGTGTCAGTCAGGCACGCAGACACAATCCCCCAGGTGTCAGTCAGGCACCTAGACACAACCCCCCAGGTGTCAGTCAGGCACCTAGACACAACCCCCCAGGTGTTAGTCAGGCACCTAGACACAACCCCCAAGATGTCAGTCAGGCACCTAGACACAACCCCCAAGATGTCAGTCAGACACCTAGACACAACCCCCCCAGGTGTCAGTCAGGCACCCAGACATAATTCCCCAGGTGTCAGTCAGGCACCTAGACACAACCCCCCCAGGTGTCAGTCAGGCACCTAGACACAACCCCCAGGTGTCTCCTTTGAACCACCCTTTTCATCTCAAACGAGACAGGATAGCATTAGTGTCATCTCCAAACGCCGGCTTCGTGTCCTCCATGTTCCCTCTGAGCCACTGCAGCTCTAGTTAAATAGATTTACAGATTGTTCACTTCTCAGCCCCTGAGGTGGTTGCCAGGCAGCTTCTCCACAAGGCTGACAGGGTACCTCTCTCTCTCTCCATCACGCTGTCTCTCTCAATCCCTTCTTAATCTCGCTTTCTCTTTCTAACTATCCAGTGTTAGAGGCATTATTACAGACCCGGGTTCATTCTCGGGCTGTTCCACAACTGGCCGTGGCCGGGAGTCCCATAGGACGGTGCACAATTGTCCCAGCGTTGTCCGGGTTAGGAGGGGGGTTTACTTGGCTCATCGTGCTCTAGTGACCCCTGTGGTGGGGGCGGAGTGCCTGCGGACTGACCCCGGTTGCCAGTTGAACAGTGTTTCCTCCGACACATTGGTGCAGCTGGTTTCTGGGTAAAGCTGGCGGGTGTTAGAGAGCTTTTAGGCGGGTCATGTTTCGGAGGACGCATGACTCCACATTCGCCTCTCCCGAGCCCGTTGGGGAGTTGCAGCGATAAGACAAGAGGGGGGGGGGATAAAATACAAAGAAAAATAAGTAGAAATCTATCTGTTATACTTGAGCCTGTTGTTTCTCTCTGTAAAATACTGACATTTTACATTTAATTTAATTTACATGTAATTTTTACCACAATTGTTTACAGACAGATTATTTCACTTATAATTCACTGTATCACAATTCCAGTGGGTCAGAAGTTTACATACACTAAATTGACTGTGCTTTTAAACAGCTTGAATTATGTCATGGCTTTAGAAGCTTCTGATAGGCTAATTGACATTGTTTGAGTCAATTGGAGGTGTACCAGTGGATGTATTCCAAGGCCTACCTTCAAACTCAGTGCCTCTTTGCTTGACATCATGGGAAAATCAGAAGAAATCAGAAAAAAAATCGTAAACCTCCAAAGTCTGGTTCATCCTTGGGAGCAATTTCCAAATGCCTGAAGGTACCACGTTCATCTGTACAAACAATAGTACGCATGTATAAACACCATGGGACCATGCAGCTGTCATACCGCGTTCTGTCTCCTTGAGATGAATGTACTTTGGTGCGAAAAGTGCATTTCAATCCCAGGACAACAGCAAAGGATTTTGTGAAGATGCTGGAGGAGACAGGTACAAGTTATTTATATCCACATATAACCTGAAAGGCCGCTCAGCAAGGAAGAAGCCACTGCTCCAAAACCGTCATAAAAAAATCTGACTACAGTTTGCAACTGCACATGGGGAGAAAGAGAAAACTTTTTGGAGAAATGTCCTCTGGTCTGATGAAACAAAAATAGAACTGTTTGGCCGTAATGACCATCGTTATGTTTGGAGGAAAAGGGGGAGGCTTGCAAGCCGGAGAACACCATCCCAACCATGAAGCACAGAGGTGGCAGCATCATATTTGGGGGTGCTTTGCTGCAGGAGGGACTGGTGCACTTTACAAAATAGATGGCATCATGAGGAGGAAAATTATGTGGATATGTTGAAGAAATATCTCAAGACATCAGTTAAAGCTTGGTCGTGAATGGATCTTCCAAATGGACAATGGACAATGACCCCAAGCATACTTCCAAAGTTGTGGCAAAATGGCTTAAGGAAAACAAAGTCAAGGTATTGGAGTGGCCATCTCATTGCCCTGACCTCAAATTGTTTAATAAATAATGTTACTCTAGTTATCCCTTTGCCCAAATCTATATCCAAACACACCAAGTCTGAGTGCTCCCCCCCTCCTCCTCCTCTTGCCCTCGAACAGCCTCAGTTCATCGTGGGCACTGACTCTACAGAGTGTCAAAAGCATTCCACAGGGATGCTGGCCCATGTTGACTCCAATGGTTCCCACAGTTGTGTCAAGTTGGCTGGATGTCCTTTGGGTGGTGGACCATTCCTGATATACACGGAAAACTGTTGAGCGTGAAAAACCCAGCAGTCTGACACCTACTACTGTTCAATACCCCGTTCAAAGGCACTTCAAAATGTTGTCTGGCCCATTCACCCTCTGAATGGCACACATACACAATCCATGTCCCAATTTTCTCAAAGCTTAAAAATCCAATGTTAGCCTTATCTCCTCCCCTTCATCTACACTGATTGAACAAGTGACATCGATAAGGGATCATAGCTTTCACCTAGTCAGTCTGTGTCATGGAAAGTGTTCTTAATGTTTTGTATACTCGGTGAGCTAGTATATGATGAAACAACTTCACAAGTATAAAACCAATCATTCAATCAAACTCTATCTGCACCTTCTCTCTCTCTCCAGCGGTGCAGTGTGGGAACCCGGGAACCCCCAGTAACGGCCGTGTGTCCCGGCTGGACGGCACAACCTACTCCCACTCCGTCACCTACTCCTGTATGGATGGCTACCTGCTGACCGGCTCCACCACACGTCAGTGTCTGGCCAATGCCACCTGGTCTGGCACTGCCCCCAACTGCACCAGTAAGTCTTCATAAAACAACCTCACTGCCCCCAACTGCACCAGTAAGTCTTCATAAAACAACTTCACTGCCCTGAACTGCACCAGTAAATCTTCATAAACCAACCTCACTGCCCCCAACTGCACCAGTAAGTCTTCATAAAACAACCTCACTGCCCTGAACTGCACCAGTAAGTCTTCATAAACCAACCTCACTGCCCCCAACTGCACCAGTAAGTCTTCATTAACCAACCTCACTGCCCCCAACTGCACCAGTAAGTCTTTATAAACCAACCTCACTGCCCCCAACTGCACCAGTAAGTCTTCATTAACCAACCTCACTGCCCCCAACTGCACCAGTAAGTCTTCATAAACCAACCTCACTGCCCCCAACTGCACCAGTAAGTCTTCATAAACCAACCTCACTGCCCCCAACTGCACCAGTAAGTCTTCATGAAACAACCTCTTCATTAACCAACCTCACTGCCCCCAACTGCACCAGTAAGTCGTCATAAACCAACCTCACTGCCCCCAACTGCACCAGTAAGTCTTCATAAAACAACCTCACTGCCCTGAACTGCACCAGTAAGTCTTCATTAACCAACCTCACTGCCCCAACTGCACCAGTAAGTCTTCATAAAACAACCTCACTGCCCCCAACTGCACCAGTAAGTCTTCATAAAACAACCACTGCACCAGTAAGTCTTCATTAACCAACCTCACTGCCCCCAACTGCACCAGTAAGTCGTCATAAACCAACCTCACTGCCCCCAACTGCACCAGTAAGTTTTCATAAAACAACCTCACTGCCCCCAACTGCACCAGTAAGTCTTCATAAAACATCCACTGCACCAGTAAGTTTTCATTAACCAATCTCACTGCCCTGAACTGCACCAGTAAGTCTTCATTAACCAACCTCACTGCCCTGAACTGCACCAGTAAGTCTTCATAAACCAACCTCACTGCCCCCAACTGCACCAGTAAGTCTTCATGAAACAACCTCTTCATTAACCAACCTCACTGCCCCCAACTGCACCAGTAAGTCTTCATAAAACAACCTCACTGCCCTGAACTGCACCAGTAAGTCTTCATAAAACAACCTCACTGCCCCCAACTGCACCAGTAAGTCTTCATAAAACAACCTCACTGCCCCCAACTGCACCAGTAAGTTTTCATAAAACAACCTCACTGCCCCCAACTGCACCAGTAAGTCTTCATAAAACAACCACTGCACCAGTAAGTTTTCATTAACCAATCTCACTGCCCTGAACTGCACCAGTAAGTCTTCATTAACCAACCTCACTGCCCTGAACTGCACCAGTAAGTCTTCATAAACCAACCTCACTGCCCTGAACTGCACCAGTAAGTCTTCATTAAAACCTCACCCCTGAACTGCACCAGTAAGTTTTCATTAACCAACCTCACTGCCCTGAACTGCACCAGTAAGTCTTCATTAACCAACCTCACTGCCCTGAACTGCACCAGTAAGTCTTCATTAACCAACCTCACTGCCCTGAACTGCACCAGTAAGTCTTCATTAACCAACCTCACTGCCCTGAACTGCACCAGTAAGTCTTCATTAACCAACCTCACTGCCCTGAACTGCACCAGTAAGTCTTCATTAACCAAACTCACTGCCCTGAACTGCACCAGTAAGTCTTCATTAACCAACCTCACTGCCCCCAACTGCACCAGTAAGTCTTCATTCAGTAAGTCTTCATTAACCAATCTCACTGCCCTGAACTGCACCAGTAAGTCTTCATTAACCAACCTCACTGCCCTGAACTGCACCAGTAAGTCTTCATTAACCAAACTCACTGCCCTGAACTGCACCAGTATGTCTTCATTAACCAACCTCACTGCCCCCAACTGCACCAGTAAGTCTTCATAAAACAACCACTGCACCAGTAAGTCTTCATTAACCAATCTCACTGCCCTGAACTGCACCAGTAAGTCTTCATTAACCAACCTCACTGCCCTGAACTGCACCAGTAAGTCTTCATTAACCAACCTCACTGCCCTGAACTGCACCAGTAAGTCTTCATTAACCAACCTCACTGCCCTGAACTGCACCAGTAAGTCTTCATTAACCAACCTCACTGCCCTGAACTGCACCAGTAAGTCTTCATTAACCAACCTCACTGCCCTGAACTGCACCAGTAAGTCTTCATTAACCAACCTCACTGCCCTGAACTGCACCAGTAAGTCTTCATTAACCAACCTCACTGCCCTGAACTGCACCAGTAAGTCTTCATTAACCAACCTCACTGCCCTGAACTGCACCAGTAAGTCTTCATTAACCAACCTCACTGCCCTGAACTGCACCAGTAAGTCTTTATTAACCAACCTCACTGCCCTGAACTGCACCAGTAAGCGGGATCAGAGCCCGCATTCATAAAGCGTCTCAGAGTAGGTGTGCTGATCTAGGATCAGACCCCCCCCCCCCCCCCTGACAACACCATGTTTTTTTACGATGTATTTCGATTGTGATCTTTGGTTTTTGTATATGAGACCTATTGATATGTGATACAGAGTCATAGATGGGAGATTGGATCTATTAGTGGGCTGAGGCTGAAGACATCTGCACCCTATTCCCTATATAGTTCACTACTTTTGACCACAGTCCTATGGGTCGTTATCAAAAGTAGTGCACTATAAAGGGAATAGGGGGGCCATTTGGAACTATTCCAGAATCTTCATCTCGCATCCTGTTGTCATGACATTTCAAGACGTTGCTCCTCTCGTGTTAAGAAGGGTGGGTTGTTTATGACTGGAATTCTCCGGGCAGTGTAAGAGAGGGATCGAAGAGGAGGCACTATTTAAGGTAGCCTTCGGGTTAAGGATTGAGACAGCGAGAGAAGGGGTCTCACACACACATACACACGCACAGTGACTGGTGGGTTGAGACAGAGAAGAGAGGTCAGAAGAGCCCTGTGTCCCTGCTCCAGCAAGATAAGAAAATCAATCCCTCTGTGCCTCTCTGTTACCTTGTACATATTACCATACCCTCCAAAGCTCTTGCCTCTTCTTCAGCTCCTTCTCAGTTGAGTAGACAATGCCAGGGAGTCCATCTGATTTAAATCTAGGCCCAGGGGCGAGAGAGAGTGAGAAAAAGAGACAGAGGGGGAGAGAGACTGAAAGGGAGAATGAGGGAGAGAGGCTAGCACGTAACTTTCTGAAAAGCATATGTTTGTTTGAGGTTGGTGGGAGTGGTTGTCCTACGGTTATTTTGCATACAACTTTAAGAAATGGTGCAGGATAGTTGCTTGGCTTTGGAACATTCTCAGCACATTTAAGGAACTTGATGAAAAAAATGTTATTTTATTGGTATTTCATTACAGAATGGTTCCTTAAAGTTCAAACATGGTTACATTTCAATGTTGGTAATGTTCTAGGAATGTTCTCGAATTGGTTTGTATTAGGAATGTTATCGTGTAGTTCAGAGAACATTCAGAAACAACGTTCTTCTGTGAGAGTTTCAGTACTTCAGCCTAACGTTTCCTACAGGTTTCCTCATGGTTCTAAAGTCATATTTTCAAATTGTTCCAAGAACATAAAAAAAAAACTTTCCATAAAAACCACAAGAAAATGTTAGAAACATTCAGAGAACGTTCTAAGAATGTTGTTTAAAAACATATATATTCCGTTCTCAGCGTCAACATAACTCTTCTATCTTCTATCTTGTTAAGTGTGTTCTGGTGTATTGGCACCCACTAATTGGCCACACCCACTAATTGGCCACACCCACAAATTGGCCACACCCACGAATTGGCCACACCCACGAATTGGCCACACCCACGAATTGGCCACACCCACGAATTGGTCACACCCACTAATTGGCCACACCCACTAATTGGCCACACCCACTAATTGGCCACACCTGATCTTAATGAGTGCTTGTTTCCTTTGAAATTGGGGTCTGTTTGAATAGACTAACATGTTTAAACATGGAATGCTAGCTCCATCCTGGTGGCACAGAGGACTAAATTCCATGGACAGAGAACAGATTATAGGTTTGAATCTTCAAGGAAGTTATTTAAAGCTTCCTAATAACCTATAATTTCCTTTCGCAGAGCGTTCAATGAACCAGAGTAAAGCGTTCTCAGAACCTTCCTGCAACCTTAAAATAAATGTTCCCAGAACAGTCAAAATGTTCACTTCTCTGCACAGAATGTTTGATAAACCTTCAGTTTTACCGGTCAGGAAATGAATGACTTCTTTCCCACAAACAATGTGAAACTAAAAAAATACATTCCCATGACTTCCAAGGAACCAAATTAGACTTATTCCACTTCAGGTAGATAATTCCTCTCTATCTCACCTGGTGTTTCAGATTCAGTTAATTCAAGAATGGACTTCCAGATCTATAAACTACTGCCTGCCTGTCTCCATATCACCCCTAGACAGAAGTTGTAGACCACACTCGTTCCTCCAGGCTAGGTTCATTGCCTTTGATCGTATGCCTCTTAGTGCCCATATATGCTTAAACAGGCAGAATGCTTTGCCTACAGCGTTACAAAAAGACCTTTGGTTTGTGTCCCAAAATGGCACCCTGTTACCTATATAGTCTCAGGGCTCTGATTTAACGTAGGTCACCTTTTTAGGGAATAAGGTGTCATTTGGGACATATCCCTTGCCTGTGGCATCAAATCAAATTGTATGTAGCTGTAGACCTTACAGTGAAATGCTTACTTCCACAGCCCTTAAGCAACAATGCAGTTTTAAGAAAAATACCAATCAAAAAATAAAGAAAAAAAAGTAACGTGTTAAAGTAGTACTGAATGATGAGTCTTTACATGTGTTTTATTGAGCAGGCTGAGAAGGGTGATGCAATGTTTTCTATCCAGTGGTGGAGTCACATTAGCATTTTGTTCGAGACATTTTCCACACCACCTAGATGTTTACGAGCTTAAACCCTCCGATGATTGATTCCCAAAGCTTCATTCTTATGTTGTTGTTTTTTTAGCAAAAGACACTAAATTTATGGAAAACTGTAATTCCGGAATTGATAAGGGCACCACATAAATCAATGGGGGGTAAACTTTTTTCTGAAATTAAAAATTAATTAAATGCAAAGTACTTTTGGGGTTTGTTGTCAGTCACGGTGATAACTGATCACAAAACTACTAATGTGTTTCTGTTACCTTGTCATCTGAAATCCCTGGTAGATCGTAAACATTCTACTTCCTGCTCTCTGATTTCCATCCCGTCCTCCACAGAACAGAAGGGAGTTATAGGTGTAAGAGATTGACAGAATTGATTATGGAAGTTAAACCCAGGAGACCCTCGTATGAGAACACAGCTCACAGCTATTGATTTTCCCGGTGATAGATTTCACTATCATTTTGAATAAAAGAGGTGAGGTGGTATCTCATCAGTGGAGATATCTCTGTTGCTGGCTGCATAAATTGGTCATTTCAGATGATTTGTGGATTAGGTTTCCCACCGATTGTTGTCACAGCCCCAGTTACATCTTACTCCTGACCCACAATGGGGCCTAAATTGCACTTCGACCGCCATCATAGATATCCGCGTCTGTCACACAAGAGCCAGAAAGCCAACTAAGTGTCCAGACTGGGGATGTCTTCATTGTTATGTATGTGTTTGTTTGCTGTAACAGAGTACACTGTGTCACTGAGTCACTCTTTTGTCCCCTTCCTTCCTACCTTCCTTTGTTCGTTCCTTCCTTCCTTCCTTCCCACCTTCCTTCCTTCCTTCATTCCTCTCTTCCTTCCTTCATTCCTCTCTTCCTTCCTTCCTTCTTCCCTCCCTCCCTCCCTTCCTTCCTTTTGTTTCTTCCTTCCTTCCTCTCTTCCTTCCTTCCTTCCTTCCTTCATTCTTCCATTCATTCATTCATTCATTCATTCATTCCTTCCTTCCTTCCTTCCTCCCTTCCTTCCTTCCTTCCTTCCTTCCTTCCTTCCTTCCTTCCTTCCTTCCTTCCTTCCTTCCCTTCCTTCCTTCCTCCCTTCCTTCCTTCCTTCCTTCCTTCCTTCATTCATTCATTCATTCATTCCTTCATTCATTCCTCTCTTCCTTACTTATTTCCTTCCTCCCTCCCTCCTTCCTTCTTTATAATCACAGTGATCAACTGTGGCGACCCTGGGGTTCCAGCCAATGGGATGAGATATGGAGAGGACTTTGCCATTGGTCAGAACATCACCTTCCTGTGTGCGCCGGGATACAGCATGGAGGCCGACAGCTCTGCGGTACGCACCTGCACCTCCAACGGCACCTGGAGTGGCATCATGGTATCCTGCCAAGGTAAGACCTAGCAACACGTGTGTAGCATAATGTACTTCATTACCCACAATGCTCTGTGGAACATATCTAATAACATTTTGGCATCATGGCATCTTTCAAAGGTAGGGCTCAGCAACACTTTGTTTGGTTGGTTTGTTCCCCTAACTACTTCAATTTGAGTGTTTGAATATGTGTATCTACACTTTAGAATAGATTTCAATGAGCCAAGTCTTAGGGACTAACTAATCAATGTTCCCATTGTCTAAAACAGAGATGTCTTGGCTTGTGTTCCCCTATGGAATCACCACCAGTTTCACTACAGATTGTTATAGCTTATTCACAGTAACACTGCACACCTCCTGTTTTCCACACTGTTGCCCTTAGCAACGGTAGCCCATATATCATTGTGTCCTGAAAGCTGCCACAGTGAGAAAAAGGGTTTAAATAAAGCATATCAGTTTGCTTTGGTTTGTTATTGTCGGACCAACATCCTGTCTTGTAGTTGTTATTTTAGGACCAACATCCTGTCTTGTAGTTGTTATTTTAGGACCAACATCCTGTCTTGTAGTTGTTATTTTAGGACCAACATCCTGTCTTGTAGTTGTTATTTTAGGACCAACATCCTGTCTTGTAGTTGTTATTTTAGGACCAACATCCTGTCTTGTAGTTGTTATTGCTGACACTATATGGCCAGGCAGAAAAGGTTTCTCTTCATAACACGCTTTCTCAACATGCATAACATTCAGCTTTTGACCATTATCTTGGACCAACTATGATCAACACGTGTCTCCATCCGTTTGTACAGGTGATAGTTCCGTTTCCTGGCTGTGTGAAAGTGTGTTGTTATGCATACATATGCAACAGCTCCAGAATGATATAATAATATAATATATGCCATTTAGCAGACGCTTTTATCCAAAGCGACTTACAGTCATGTGTGCATACATTCTACGTATGGGTGGTCCCGGGGATCGAACCCACTACCCTGGCGTTACAAGCGCCATGCTCTACCAACTGAGCTACAGAAGGACCATCTTGGTGCCGTACATTCTTATGATGCACAGTTAGATCTGTGGATGTTGACGTGTGTGTAATGTTCAAAGAGTGAATGGGTGTGAATGGGTGTGAATGGGTGTGGAGTCAGGCGCAGAGAGCCAAGGATACGGGAAAAAACAGCGCTTTAATGTCCAACCAGAAACATGTACAAATAGGTGACGCCGAAACACAGGCATAAATACACTCCACCTAAAATACACACGGGTATCAAACCGGACAGCGGAAAACCCACAATATAACGAAACACCTTTACATAACAGAAACAAGCCCGCACAAACACAAGCGGGCTAATCGAACTTAAATAACACCAACCCCAAAAACCACAACAAGGAACAGGTGAAAACAATTAGACCAAACCAAACGAAATGGGAAAAAGGATCGGTGGCAGCTAGTAGACCGGTGACGACGACCGCCGAGCGCCACCTGAACAGGAAGGGGAGCCACCTTCGGTGATATTCGTGACAGTGCGGAATAGAAAGTAGCCTAATGGAGGTGGGTGGGTGACAGTCTAACAGCCTTTTAACACCAAGTTGTGTGCGTGCATGCACTCATATTGTATACTGTATGTGAGAATGCCTGTGAAATGGAGGATCCGTCAGAGCAGCTGTAGAACTTCTTCACCACTGTTGTGTCACTGGAGTTGTGAAACTACTCTGCATAAACTATTATTCATTAGCTTAGTACAAGCCAAGCTGGTCCACTCTCAATGGAGGGGCTACCAAGCGTGTCCAATACTAATTCAGAATATTAATACAACATTTGGGAATTTATTACACGTTTATTGTTTTTATTACTGTGACACAGAGATGGCAATAAGAGCAGCCAATCATCAGAAAGCTCCATTCAGCTGGACTAATGTGTTTTTTTTTTAGTAAGCTGATTCATTTAATCACTACCCTCCAAATCAAAGGGTTCAGGTCAAATGGAATGGACTGATAATATAAGGGATATGGTGCCAATGGGCTCTGGTCAAAGGAAGGGTACTATATAGTATAAGGAATAGGCCTAGTATCCACAGCGCTGTTACTGACCAAACCAACCTCATCGTTTGGAAAGTCTATCCACAGAGCTGTTACTGACCAAACCAATCCCATCTTTTGGAAAGTATCCACAGGGCTGTAACGGTTATTCAGTGAGATGACTATGTCCATGGTGATAGGCTTTCCAAAATAGTGCACTATTTTACTGTAATTTGGTGAGAGTATTGTGTCTATCGTATAGTATGCTTGAAAGCCTGTTTCTGGCCAAACCAACCCTCTCAGAACAGTCTTCTAGAAAGCCTGTTTCTGCCCAAACCAACCCTCTCAGAACAGTCTGCTGGAAAGCCTGTTTCTGCCTAAACCAACCCTCTCAGAACAGTTGGCTGGAAGCCTGTTTCTGCCCAAACCAACCCTCTCAGAACAGTCTTCTAGAAAGCCTGTTTCTGCCCAAACCAACCCTCTCAGAACAGTTGGCTGGAAGCCTGTTTCTGCCCAAACCAACCCTCTCAGAACAGTCTTCTAGAAAGCCTGTTTCTGCCCAAACCAACCCTCTCAGAACAGTTGGCTGGAAGCCTGTTTCTGCCCAAACCAACCCTCACAGAACAGTCTTCTAGAAAGCCTGTTTCTGCCCAAACCAACCCTCACAGGACAGTCTTCTAGAAAGCCTGTTTCTGCCCAAACCAACCCTCACAGAACAGTCTTCTAGAAAGCCCTATCTGCTGTTACTGTAATTTGCGGTAAAGAGTGTATCCGCCATGCAATGTTTTTTGGGACAGCCTACGATATCTGCTATTACTGTAGTTCAGTGAGAGGAGGAGTATGATGTTTTCACATCGTAGTTGGCAGAACTGTGTGAAAAACAGACACGGAAGAGAAAGGGAGACTCACTCTTCAGAGTGCAACATGAGTCATCCAGCCTTTATCCTACTCAAGCGTGGTGTTGGCTGTCTCTCTCTGCCTTATTGCACTATATAGGGAATAGGGTGCAATTTGGGACTCAGCTATTTTTTGATTTAACCTTTATTTAACTAGGCAAGTCAGTTAAGAACAAATTCAGGGGCAGAACGACAGATTTTTACGTTGTCAGCTCGGGGATTCGGTTTCGGTTACTGCCCCAACACTCTAACCACTAGGCTACCCACCACCCCAGGTAGCCTAGTGACACCCAGAGGCTAGTGCTTGGAGAGAAAACCATTAGCTCAGTTTCAGTTAGATAGCTGGTAGTAAATGTCCACTAAGGGTGGCAAACCAAATTATTCCTTCGGCTTCATTTCCTAAGATTATGAAAATATGTTGTTTTAGTTGTTAGCCTGGCTGCAGCCTTTTCCCAAATGTGTCTTGTGTATTCGCTGTTTGCCTTTATGCCATGAATGGAATCATAAAGTATAAATCGTACCTAATTGATTCAGGATAACTCTACAGTGATAATGAGATATAAGTAAAGTATGATTCATGCCTAATTGATTCATGATATCCCTACAGGGATAATGAAGGTTAAGTAAAGTATGATCCATGCCTAATTGATTCATGATATCCCTACAGGGATAATGAGGGTTAAGTAAGTGAGTAATTCAGCATTGATTAAAGTATTACTTCCCCTCAGAGTAAACGCCCTCTCGCCTCCCTCCCTCCCTCCCTCTTGCTTCTCTCTCTCTCTCTCTCTCTCTCTCTCTCTCTCTCTCTCTCTCTCTCTCTCTCTCTCTCTCTCTCTCTCTCTCTCTCTCTCTCTCTCTCTCTCTCTCTCTCTCTCTCTCTCTCTCTCTACTCTCTCTCTACCTCTCTCCTCCCCCGCTCTCCTTCTCTCCCCCTATTCTCTCTCCTCTCTCTCCCTGTCCTCTCTCCCACTACACCCACCCTCTTTCTCTCCCCTCTTCTCCCCCCTCACCCCCTTCTCCTCTCCACCCATAGCGGTGACCTGCGCAGCACCCTCTGCCATCTCCAATGGAGTCCTGGAGGGTACAGACTTTGAGTGGGGCACCAGCGTGAGCTACAGTTGCTCCCCAGGGTACGAGCTGTCATTCCCTGCCATTCTCACCTGCGTGGGCAACGGCACCTGGAACGGAATGGTGCCTCAGTGCCTACGTGAGTAACATCTCTCCTCTCCACTCGTGTTATTTTGTTATCTCGCTCTCTCTCTCTCTCTCTCTCCTTTTCTCTCTCTCTCTCACTCTCTCTCACTCTCTTTCTCTCTCTCTCCTTCTCTCTCACTCTCTCTCTCTCTTTCTCACTCGCTCTCTCGCTCTCTGTTTTCCACTCTCTTGCACATCGATGCAGCTTCACTCTCTCTGCAGTAGAACTAACACATCGATGCAGCTTCACTCTCTGCAGTAGAACTAACACATCAATGTAGCTTCCCTCTCTCTGCAGTAGAACTGACACATCGATGCAGCTTCCCTCTCTCTGTAGCAGAACTAACACATTGATGCAGCTTCACTCTCTCTGCAGTAGAACTAACACATCAATGTAGCTTCCCTCTCTCTGCAGTAGAACTGACACATCGATGCAGCTTCCCTCTCTCTGTAGCAGAACTAACACATTGATGCAGCTTCACTCTCTCTCTCTGCTGTAGAACTAACACATCGATGCAGCTTCACTCTCTCTGCTGTAGAACTAACACATCGATGCAGCTTCACTCTCTCTGCAGTAGAACTAGCACATCGATGCAGCTTCACTCTCTCTCTACAGTAGAACTAACACATCGATGCAGCTTCACTCTCTCTCTACAGTAGAACTAACACATTTTGTTGCATTCCCTGTCATTTCCTGTTACTTCCCTGTCGTTTCCTGTTACTTCCCTGTCGTTTCCTGTTACTTCCCTGTCGTTTCCTGTTACTTCCCTGTCGTTTCCTGTTACTTCCCTGTTATTTCCCTGTTCTTACGGTGTTATTTCCCTGTCTTTTCCTGTTATATCAGCACTGCACACTAAAGTGCTTCTTGGTCTATTCTTCTTTTTCTTCTTTTTTCATGGTGATCTGGGTATCTGACAATGTAGTGAAACAATTGGCTGCAGAATTAATGCTATACTGTCATCTTGCTCGCCTCTGTAAAGGAACAAACCAAGGTTCTCTATGTCATTGGTTGATTGAGTGACAGCTGACTTAGAGGAGGAAGCGCTCATTCATAAAGTCCTTGGTCTGGTCCGAGGATCTTCCACCCGTTTTAGGGACATCAGTCAAACTCAATCATTTCGGCAGTAACTTTCGGCATCACTTTAATTTGACCCAAAACGAGGGCGGAACAAAGGGGTACTCGATGTACTGCAGATTAGATGGTAAATTGAATTGAAAAGACTAGCAGATGCCTCCCGTTAAAGGGCAGGTAATGGGAGGTGGGAGGTGAGAGGCTTCCACCATGATGAGCAGCTGTGCTCAATGATAGACAGACACCAAAAAGGTGTGACCTAATCTCACTCACTCACTCACTCACTCACTCACTCACTCACTCACTCACTCACTCTCACTCACTCACTCACTCACTCACTCACTCTCACACAGCAATCATCCTCATACACAAACAAAAATGTCCAAACACGCACAGATCTGAAGGGAACTCGTCTCCAAAGTTACAATGTCATTGCGTGTTGCAGACTGGGTTCACAAACGCAACGGATTTGTGAAAGCCTTTGTTTTTAAAAGGTTTTGCTGAGACAAGGCTTCAGTCCCGTTATTAGTCATTATAAAGAATAGTGTAATTAAGTGTGTTTTTCTCTCCACCATCTGTCACAACTCAGATAACCTTAGAAGGCCTATTTTAACATCAGAGGATCCGGCCATCTATCCTACACCTATTGAGGATTCTCTCTCTCTAGCGAGCCAGAGAATCATAATAACTCAGACTTATTAAGAAGGCCTGTTTGAACATCAGAGGACACAACCATCAATTCTACACCTAGAGAATTGTCTCTATACACAAAGAGACCCAGGGAATCATAATTCACCCACCCAACTCAGTGTTTAGTTTACCTACTTGTCACTTAGCCGTAACCCTGTCTGTCCGTCTCCGTATGACAGAGAGAGTGAGTGAAGAACAGAGGGGGTAATCTGCGCAGAATTATTGAGTTCTTAACTACCTGCCCCAGTGGGTCATCGGGCAGAGCTTCAAAAGTGATCGGGCGGAAGGGTGGAGGGGGTGAAGGGGAGGAGGAGGAGGTGGGGGTTGAAGGGGAGGAGGAGGAGGTGGGGGGTGAAGGGGAGGAGGAGGGTTGGAGGGGGTGAAAGGGAGGAGGAGGTGGAGGGAAGAAGGTGGTGAAGGGGAGGAGGGGGTGAAGGAGAGGAGGAGGTGGAGGGAAGAAGGAGGGGGTGAAGGGAAGAAGGAGGTGGAGGGGGAGGAGGGAGTGGGGGGGGAGGAGGTGAGGGGGTGAAGGGAGGAGGGGGTGAGTGGGGTGAAGGGGGAGGTGGAGGGGAGGAGGGAGTGAAGGGGAGGAGGAGGTGAGGGGGGTGAAGGGAGGAGGGGGTGAAGGGAGGAGGAGGTGGAGGGGGTGAAGGGAGAAGGAGGTGGAGGGGGTGAAGGGAAGAAGGAGGGGGAGGTGGAGGGGTGAAGGGGAGGAGGAGGTGGAGGGGGTGAAGGGAGGAGGGGGTGGAGGGGGGGAAGGGAGGTGGAGGGGGGAGGAGGGAGGAGGTGAGGGGGAGGAGGGGTGGTGAGGGGGGAGGGAGGTGGAGGGGGTGAAGGAAGGAGGGGTGAAGGGAGGAGGAGGTGGAGGGGTGAAGGGGGAGAAGGAGGTGGAGGGGGTGAAGGGAGGAGGAGGTGGAGGGGATGAAGGGGAAGGAGGTGAGGGGGGATGGAGGGAGAAGGGAGGGGAGGAGGTGAAGGGAGGAGGAGGTAGAGGGGGTGAAGGGAGGAGGGGGTGAAGGGAGGAGGAGGTAGAGGGGGTGAAGGGAGGAGGAGGTGAAGGGAGAGAAGGGAGGAGGAGGTAGAGGGGGAGGAGGGAGTGAAGGGGAGGGGGAGGGGTGAAGGGGAGGGGTGAAGGGAGGAGGAGGTGAAGGGGGTGAAGGGAAGAGCAGGTTAAAAGGTCCACAAGGTACCGTAGTTCTAAGTCCTCATCCTTCAGAACACTGAAGCATGTACAGCAGCAGCAGAGGCCACAGAAACTTTGGCTCCAATGGGAATGAACTAAAGATTGGCTGCCTGTGACTTTGTAATCTTGCAGGCAGCACACTTCTTTTTGTTCTTATCTTCTTCTCTTCTCTACGTCTCTGTTCTCTGCTCTCTCTGCTCTCTCAACCCCTCACTCTGTTCTCTACGCTCTCTGCTCTCTCAACCCCTCACTCTGTTCTCTACTCTATCTGCTCTCTCAACCCCTCACTCTGTTCTCTACTCTCTCTGCTCTCTCAACCCCTCACTCTGTTCTCTACTCTATCTGCTCTCTCAACCCCTCACTCTGTTCTCTACTCTCTCTACTCTCTCAACCCCTCACTCTGTTCTCTACTCTCTCTGCTCTCTCAACCCCTCACTCTGTTCTCTACTCTCTGCTCTCTCAACCCCTCACTCTGTTCTCTGCTCTCTCAACCCCTCACTCTGTTCTCTGCTCTCTCAACCCCTCACTCTGTTCTCTACTCTCTGCTCTCTCAACCCCTCACTCTGTTCTCTGCTCTCTCAACCCCTCACTCTGTTCTCTACTCTCTGCTCTCTCAACCCCTCACTCTGTTCTCTGCTCTCTCAACCCCTCACTCTGTTCTCTACTCTCTCTGCTCTCTCAACCCCTCACTCTGTTCTCTACTCTCTCTGCTCTCTCAACCCCTCACTCTGTTCTCTACTCTCTCTGCTCTCTCAACCCCTCACTCTGTTCTCTGCTCTCTCAACCCCTCACTCTGTTCTCTGCTCTCTCTGCTCTCTCTGCTCTCTCAACCCCTCACTCTGTTCTCTACTCTCTCTGCTCTCTCAACCCCTCACTCTGTTCTCTACTCTCTCTGCTCTCTCAACCCCTCACTCTGTTCTCTGCTCTCTCTGCTCTCTCAACCCCTCACTCTGTTCTCTGCTCTCTCAACCCCTCACTCTGTTCTCTACTCTATCTGCTCTCTCAACCCCTCACTCTGTTCTCTGCTCTCTCTGCTCTCTCAACCCCTCACTCTGTTCTCTGCTCTCTCAACCCCTCACTCTGTTCTCTACTCTCTATCTGCTCTCTCAACCCCTCACTCTGTTCTCTGCTCTCTCTGCTCTCTCAACCCCTCACTCTGTTCTCTGCTCTCTCAACCCCTCACTCTGTTCTCTACTCTCTCTGCTCTCTCAACCCCTCACTCTGTTCTCTGCTCTGCTCTCTCTGCTCTCTCAACCCCTCACTCTGTTCTCTACTCTCTCTGCTCTCTCAACCCCTCACTCTGTTCTCTGCTCTCTCAACCCCTCACTCTGTTCTCTGCTCTCTCAACCCCTCACTCTGTTCTCTGCTCTCTCAACCCCTCACTCTGTTCTCTACTCTCTCTGCTCTCTCAACCCCTCACTCTGTTCTCTGCTCTCTCTGCTCTCTCAACCCCTCACTCTGTTCTCTACTCTATCTGCTCTCTCAACCCCTCACTCTGTTCTCTGCTCTCTCAACCCCTCACTCTGTTCTCTACTCTCTCTGCTCTCTCAACCCCTCACTCTGTTCTCTGCTCTCTCTGCTCTCTCAACCCCTCACTCTGTTCTCTACTCTCTCTGCTCTCTCAACCCCTCACTCTGTTCTCTGCTCTCTCTACTCTCTCAACCCCTCACTCTGTTCTCTACTCTCTGCTCTCTCAACCCCTCACTCTGTTCTCTGCTCTCTCAACCCCTCACTCTGTTCTCTACTCTCTCTGCTCTCTCAACCCCTCACTCTGTTCTCTACTCTCTGCTCTCTCAACCCCTCACTCTGTTCTCTGCTCTCTCAACCCCTCACTCTGTTCTCTACTCTCTCTGCTCTCTCAACCCCTCACTCTGTTCTCTGCTCTCTCTGCTCTCTCAACCCCTCACTCTGTTCTCTGCTCTCTCAACCCCTCACTCTGTTCTCTACTCTATCTGCTCTCTCAACCCCTCACTCTGTTCTCTACTCTCTCAACCCCTCACTCTGTTCTCTGCTCTCTCAACCCCTCACTCTGTTCTCTACTCTCTCTGCTCTCTCAACCCCTCACTCTGTTCTCTGCTCTCTCTGCTCTCTCAACCCCTCACTCTGTTCTCTACTCTCTCTGCTCTCTCAACCCCTCACTCTGTTCTCTGCTCTCTCAACCCCTCACTCTGTTCTCTGCTCTCTCAACCCCTCACTCTGTTCTCTGCTCTCTCAACCCCTCACTCTGTTCTCTGCTCTCTCAACCCCTCACTCTGTTCTCTACTCTCTCTGCTCTCTCAACCCCTCACTCTGTTCTCTGCTCTCTCTGCTCTCTCAACCCCTCACTCTGTTCTCTACTCTATCTGCTCTCTCAACCCCTCACTCTGTTCTCTGCTCTCTCAACCCCTCACTCTGTTCTCTACTCTCTCTGCTCTCTCAACCCCTCACTCTGTTCTCTGCTCTCTCTGCTCTCTCAACCCCTCACTCTGTTCTCTACTCTCTCTGCTCTCTCAACCCCTCACTCTGTTCTCTGCTCTCTCTACTCTCTCAACCCCTCACTCTGTTCTCTACTCTCTGCTCTCTCAACCCCTCACTCTGTTCTCTGCTCTCTCAACCCCTCACTCTGTTCTCTACTCTCTCTGCTCTCTCAACCCCTCACTCTGTTCTCTACTCTCTGCTCTCTCAACCCCTCACTCTGTTCTCTGCTCTCTCAACCCCTCACTCTGTTCTCTACTCTCTCTGCTCTCTCAACCCCTCACTCTGTTCTCTACTCTCTCTGCTCTCTCAACCCCTCACTCTGTTCTCTGCTCTCTCAACCCCTCACTCTGTTCTCTACTCTCTCTACTCTCTCAACCCCTCACTCTGTTCTCTACTCTCTCAACCCCTCACTCTGTTCTCTACTCTCTCTACTCTCTCAACCCCTCACTCTGTTCTCTACTCTCTCAACCCCTCACTCTGTTCTCTACTCTCTCAACCCCTCACTCTGTTCTCTACTCTCTCAACCCCTCACTCTGTTCTCTGCTCTCTCAACCCCTCACTCTGTTCTCTACTCTCTCAACCCCTCACTCTGTTCTCTACTCTCTCAACCCCTCACTCTGTTCTCTACTCTCTCAACCCCTCACTCTGTTCTCTGCTCTCTCAACCCCTCACTCTGTTCTCTGCTCTCTCAACCCCTCACTCTGTTCTCTACTCTCTCTGCTCTCTCAACCCCTCACTCTGTTCTCTACTCTCTCTGCTCTCTCAACCCCTCACTCTGTTCTCTGCTCTCTCAACCCCTCACTCTGTTCTCTACTCTCTCTACTCTCTCAACCCCTCACTCTGTTCTCTACTCTCTCAACCCCTCACTCTGTTCTCTACTCTCTCTACTCTCTCAACCCCTCACTCTGTTCTCTACTCTCTCAACCCCTCACTCTGTTCTCTACTCTCTCAACCCCTCACTCTGTTCTCTACTCTCTCAACCCCTCACTCTGTTCTCTACTCTCTCTGCTCTCTCAACCCCTCACTCTGTTCTCTACTCTCTCTGCTCTCTCAACCCCTCACTCTGTTCTCTACTCTCTCAACCCCTCACTCTGTTCTCTGCTCTCTCAACCCCTCACTCTGTTCTCTACTCTCTCAACCCCTCACTCTGTTCTCTGCTCTCTCAACCCCTCACTCTGTTCTCTGCTCTCTCAACCCCTCACTCTGTTCTCTGCTCTCTCTACTCTCTCAACCCCTCACTCTGTTCTCTACTCTCTCTACTCTCTCAACCCCTCACTCTGTTCTCTGCTCTCTCTGCTCTCTCAACCCCTCACTCTGTTCTCTACTCTCTCTGCTCTCTCAACCCCTCACTCTGTTCTCTGCTCTCTCAACCCCTCACTCTGTTCTCTGCTCTCTCAACCCCTCACTCTGTTCTCTACTCTCTCTGCTCTCTCAACCCCTCACTCTGTTCTCTGCTCTCTCAACCCCTCACTCTGTTCTCTGCTCTCTCAACCCCTCACTCTGTTCTCTACTCTCTCTGCTCTCTCAACCCCTCACTCTGTTCTCTACTCTCTCTGCTCTCTCAACCCCTCACTCTGTTCTCTGCTCTCTCAACCCCTCACTCTGTTCTCTGCTCTCTCAACCCCTCACTCTGTTCTCTACTCTCTCTGCTCTCTCAACCCCTCACTCTGTTCTCTGCTCTCTCTGCTCTCTCAACCCCTCACTCTGTTCTCTACTCTCTCTGCTCTCTCAACCCCTCACTCTGTTCTCTACTCTCTGCTCTCTCAACCCCTCACTCTGTTCTCTGCTCTCTCTGCTCTCTCTGCTCTCTCAACCCCTCACTCTGTTCTCTGCTCTCTCTGCTCTCTCAACCCCTCACTCTGTTCTCTACTCTCTCTGCTCTCTCAACCCCTCACTCTGTTCTCTACTCTCTCTGCTCTCTCAACCCCTCACTCTGTTCTCTGCTCTCTCTGCTCTCTCAACCCCTCACTCTGTTCTCTGCTCTCTCAACCCCTCACTCTGTTCTCTGCTCTCTCAACCCCTCACTCTGTTCTCTACTCTATCTGCTCTCTCAACCCCTCACTCTGTTCTCTGCTCTCTCTGCTCTCTCAACCCCTCACTCTGTTCTCTGCTCTCTCAACCCCTCACTCTGTTCTCTACTCTATCTGCTCTCTCAACCCCTCACTCTGTTCTCTACTCTCTCAACCCCTCACTCTGTTCTCTGCTCTCTCAACCCCTCACTCTGTTCTCTACTCTCTCTGCTCTCTCAACCCCTCACTCTGTTCTCTGCTCTCTCTGCTCTCTCAACCCCTCACTCTGTTCTCTACTCTCTCTGCTCTCTCAACCCCTCACTCTGTTCTCTGCTCTCTCAACCCCTCACTCTGTTCTCTGCTCTCTCAACCCCTCACTCTGTTCTCTGCTCTCTCAACCCCTCACTCTGTTCTCTACTCTCTCTGCTCTCTCAACTCCTCACTCTGTTCTCTGCTCTCTCTGCTCTCTCAACCCCTCACTCTGTTCTCTACTCTATCTGCTCTCTCAACCCCTCACTCTGTTCTCTGCTCTCTCAACCCCTCACTCTGTTCTCTACTCTCTCTGCTCTCTCAACCCCTCACTCTGTTCTCTGCTCTCTCTGCTCTCTCAACCCCTCACTCTGTTCTCTACTCTCTCTGCTCTCTCAACCCCTCACTCTGTTCTCTGCTCTCTCTACTCTCTCAACCCCTCACTCTGTTCTCTACTCTCTGCTCTCTCAACCCCTCACTCTGTTCTCTGTTCTCTCAACCCCTCACTCTGTTCTCTACTCTCTCAACCCCTCACTCTGTTCTCTACTCTCTCTGCTCTCTCAACCCCTCACTCTGTTCTCTACTCTCTCTGCTCTCTCAACCCCTCACTCTGTTCTCTACTCTCTCTGCTCTCTCAACCCCTCACTCTGTTCTCTGCTCTCTCAACCCCTCACTCTGTTCTCTACTCTCTCTACTCTCTCAACCCCTCACTCTGTTCTCTGCTCTCTCAACCCCTCACTCTGTTCTCTACTCTCTCAACCCCTCACTCTGTTCTCTACTCTCTCAACCCCTCACTCTGTTCTCTACTCTCTCTGCTCTCTCAACCCCTCACTCTGTTCTCTACTCTCTCTACTCTCTCAACCCCTCACTCTGTTCTCTACTCTCTCAACCCCTCACTCTGTTCTCTACTCTCTCTGCTCTCTCAACCCCTCACTCTGTTCTCTACTCTCTCTGCTCTCTCAACCCCTCACTCTGTTCTCTGCTCTCTCAACCCCTCACTCTGTTCTCTACTCTCTCTGCTCTCTCAACCCCTCACTCTGTTCTCTACTCTCTCTGCTCTCTCAACCCCTCACTCTGTTCTCTGCTCTCTCTGCTCTCTCAACCCCTCACTCTGTTCTCTACTCTATCTGCTCTCTCAACCCCTCACTCTGTTCTCTGCTCTCTCAACCCCTCACTCTGTTCTCTACTCTCTCTGCTCTCTCAACCCCTCACTCTGTTCTCTGCTCTCTCAACCCCTCACTCTGTTCTCTGCTCTCTCTGCTCTCTCAACCCCTCACTCTGTTCTCTACTCTCTCTGCTCTCTCAACCCCTCACTCTGTTCTCTGCTCTCTCTACTCTCTCAACCCCCTCACTCTGTTCTCTACTCTCTGCTCTCTCAACCCCTCACTCTGTTCTCTACTCTCTCTGCTCTCTCAACCCCTCACTCTGTTCTCTACTCTCTCTGCTCTCTCAACCCCTCACTCTGTTCTCTACTCTCTCTGCTCTCTCAACCCCTCACTCTGTTCTCTACTCTCTGCTCTCTCAACCCCTCACTCTGTTCTCTACTCTCTGCTCTCTCAACCCCTCACTCTGTTCTCTACTCTCTCTACTCTCTCTGCTCTCTCTGCTCTCTCAACCCCTCACTCTGTTCTCTACTCTCTCTGCTCTCTCAACCCCTCACTCTGTTCTCTGCTCTCTCTACTCTCTCAACCCCTCACTCTGTTCTCTACTCTCTGCTCTCTCAACCCCTCACTCTGTTCTCTACTCTCTCTGCTCTCTCAACCCCTCACTCTGTTCTCTACTCTCTCTGCTCTCTCAACCCCTCACTCTGTTCTCTACTCTCTGCTCTCTCAACCCCTCACTCTGTTCTCTGCTCTCTCAACCCCTCACTCTGTTCTCTACTCTCTCTGCTCTCTCAACCCCTCACTCTGTTCTCTACTCTCTCTGCTCTCTCAACCCCTCACTCTGTTCTCTACTCTCTCTGCTCTCTCAACCCCTCACTCTGTTCTCTACTCTCTGCTCTCTCAACCCCTCACTCTGTTCTCTGCTCTCTCTACTCTCTCAACCCCTCACTCTGTTCTCTACTCTCTGCTCTCTCAACCCCTCACTCTGTTCTCTGCTCTCTCTGCTCTCTCAACCCCTCACTCTGTTCTCTACTCTCTCTGCTCTCTCAACCCCTCACTCTGTTCTCTACTCTCTGCTCTCTCAACCCCTCACTCTGTTCTCTGCTCTCTCTGCTCTCTCAACCCCTCACTCTGTTCTCTACTCTCTCTGCTCTCTCAACCCCTCACTCTGTTCTCTGCTCTCTCTGCTCTCTCAACCCCTCACTCTGTTCTCTACTCTCTCTGCTCTCTCAACCCCTCACTCTGTTCTCTGCTCTCTCTGCTCTCTCAACCCCTCACTCTGTTCTCTGCTCTCTCAACCCCTCACTCTGTTCTCTACTCTCTGCTCTCTCAACCCCTCACTCTGTTCTCTGCTCTCTCAACCCCTCACTCTGTTCTCTACTCTCTCAACCCCTCACTCTGTTCTCTACTCTCTCTGCTCTCTCAACCCCTCACTCTGTTCTCTGCTCTCTCTGCTCTCTCAACCCCTCACTCTGTTCTCTACTCTCTCTGCTCTCTCAACCCCTCACTCTGTTCTCTACTCTCTGCTCTCTCAACCCCTCACTCTGTTCTCTGCTCTCTCAACCCCTCACTCTGTTCTCTACTCTCTCTACTCTCTCAACCCTCACTCTGTTCTCTACTCTCTCAACCCCTCACTCTGTTCTCTACTCTCTCTGCTCTCTCAACCCCTCACTCTGTTCTCTACTCTCTCTACTCTCTCAACCCCTCACTCTGTTCTCTACTCTCTCAACCCCTCACTCTGTTCTCTGCTCTCTCAACCCCTCACTCTGTTCTCTACTCTCTCAACCCCTCACTCTGTTCTCTACTCTCTCAACCCCTCACTCTGTTCTCTACTCTCTCTGCTCTCTCAACCCCCTCACTCTGTTCTCTACTCTCTCTACTCTCTCAACCCCTCACTCTGTTCTCTACTCTCTCAACCCCTCACTCTGTTCTCTACTCTCTCTACTCTCTCAACCCCTCACTCTGTTCTCTACTCTCTCTGCTCTCTCAACCCCTCACTCTGTTCTCTGCTCTCTCTGCTCTCTCAACCCCTCACTCTGTTCTCTACTCTCTCTGCTCTCTCAACCCCTCACTCTGTTCTCTGCTCTCTCTGCTCTCTCAACCCCTCACTCTGTTCTCTGCTCTCTCAACCCCTCACTCTGTTCTCTACTCTCTGCTCTCTCAACCCCTCACTCTGTTCTCTGCTCTCTCAACCCCTCACTCTGTTCTCTACTCTCTCAACCCCTCACTCTGTTCTCTACTCTCTCTGCTCTCTCAACCCCTCACTCTGTTCTCTGCTCTCTCTGCTCTCTCAACCCCTCACTCTGTTCTCTACTCTCTCTGCTCTCTCAACCCCTCACTCTGTTCTCTACTCTCTGCTCTCTCAACCCCTCACTCTGTTCTCTGCTCTCTCAACCCCTCACTCTGTTCTCTACTCTCTCTACTCTCTCAACCCCTCACTCTGTTCTCTACTCTCTCAACCCCTCACTCTGTTCTCTACTCTCTCTGCTCTCTCAACCCCTCACTCTGTTCTCTACTCTCTCTACTCTCTCAGCCCCTCACTCTGTTCTCTACTCTCTCAACCCCTCACTCTGTTCTCTGCTCTCTCAACCCCTCACTCTGTTCTCTACTCTCTCAACCCCTCACTCTGTTCTCTACTCTCTCAACCCCTCACTCTGTTCTCTACTCTCTCTGCTCTCTCAACCCCTCACTCTGTTCTCTACTCTCTCTACTCTCTCAACCCCTCACTCTGTTCTCTACTCTCTCAACCCCTCACTCTGTTCTCTACTCTCTCAACCCCTCACTCTGTTCTCTACTCTCTCAACCCCTCACTCTGTTCTCTACTCTCTCTACTCTCTCAACCCCTCACTCTGTTCTCTACTCTCTCTACTCTCTCAACCCCTCACTCTGTTCTCTACTCTCTCTACTCTCTCTACTCTCTCAACCCCTCACTCTGTTCTCTACTCTCTCTACTCTCTCAACCCCTCACTCTGTTCTCTACTCTCTCTGCTCTCTCAACCCCTCACTCTGTTCTCTACTCTCTCTGCTCTCTCAACCCCTCACTCTGTTCTCTGCTCTCTCTGCTCTCTCAACCCCTCACTCTGTTCTCTACTCTATCTGCTCTCTCAACCCCTCACTCTGTTCTCTGCTCTCTCAACCCCTCACTCTGTTCTCTACTCTCTCTGCTCTCTCAACCCCTCACTCTGTTCTCTGCTCTCTCAACCCCTCACTCTGTTCTCTGCTCTCTCTGCTCTCTCAACCCCTCACTCTGTTCTCTACTCTCTCTGCTCTCTCAACCCCTCACTCTGTTCTCTGCTCTCTCTACTCTCTCAACCCCTCACTCTGTTCTCTACTCTCTGCTCTCTCAACCCCTCACTCTGTTCTCTACTCTCTCTGCTCTCTCAACCCCTCACTCTGTTCTCTACTCTCTCTGCTCTCTCAACCCCTCACTCTGTTCTCTACTCTCTCTGCTCTCTCAACCCCTCACTCTGTTCTCTACTCTCTGCTCTCTCAACCCCTCACTCTGTTCTCTACTCTCTGCTCTCTCAACCCCTCACTCTGTTCTCTACTCTCTCTACTCTCTCTGCTCTCTCTGCTCTCTCAACCCCTCACTCTGTTCTCTACTCTCTCTGCTCTCTCAACCCCTCACTCTGTTCTCTGCTCTCTCTACTCTCTCAACCCCTCACTCTGTTCTCTACTCTCTGCTCTCTCAACCCCTCACTCTGTTCTCTACTCTCTCTGCTCTCTCAACCCCTCACTCTGTTCTCTACTCTCTCTGCTCTCTCAACCCCTCACTCTGTTCTCTACTCTCTGCTCTCTCAACCCCTCACTCTGTTCTCTGCTCTCTCAACCCCTCACTCTGTTCTCTACTCTCTCTGCTCTCTCAACCCCTCACTCTGTTCTCTACTCTCTCTGCTCTCTCAACCCCTCACTCTGTTCTCTACTCTCTCTGCTCTCTCAACCCCTCACTCTGTTCTCTACTCTCTGCTCTCTCAACCCCTCACTCTGTTCTCTGCTCTCTCTACTCTCTCAACCCCTCACTCTGTTCTCTACTCTCTGCTCTCTCAACCCCTCACTCTGTTCTCTGCTCTCTCTGCTCTCTCAACCCCTCACTCTGTTCTCTACTCTCTCTGCTCTCTCAACCCCTCACTCTGTTCTCTACTCTCTGCTCTCTCAACCCCTCACTCTGTTCTCTGCTCTCTCTGCTCTCTCAACCCCCTCACTCTGTTCTCTACTCTCTCTGCTCTCTCAACCCCTCACTCTGTTCTCTGCTCTCTCTGCTCTCTCAACCCCTCACTCTGTTCTCTACTCTCTCTGCTCTCTCAACCCCTCACTCTGTTCTCTGCTCTCTCTGCTCTCTCAACCCCTCACTCTGTTCTCTGCTCTCTCAACCCCTCACTCTGTTCTCTACTCTCTGCTCTCTCAACCCCTCACTCTGTTCTCTGCTCTCTCAACCCCTCACTCTGTTCTCTACTCTCTCAACCCCTCACTCTGTTCTCTACTCTCTCTGCTCTCTCAACCCCTCACTCTGTTCTCTGCTCTCTCTGCTCTCTCAACCCCTCACTCTGTTCTCTACTCTCTCTGCTCTCTCAACCCCTCACTCTGTTCTCTACTCTCTGCTCTCTCAACCCCTCACTCTGTTCTCTGCTCTCTCAACCCCTCACTCTGTTCTCTACTCTCTCTACTCTCTCAACCCCTCACTCTGTTCTCTACTCTCTCAACCCCTCACTCTGTTCTCTACTCTCTCTGCTCTCTCAACCCCTCACTCTGTTCTCTACTCTCTCTACTCTCTCAACCCCTCACTCTGTTCTCTACTCTCTCAACCCCTCACTCTGTTCTCTGCTCTCTCAACCCCTCACTCTGTTCTCTACTCTCTCAACCCCTCACTCTGTTCTCTACTCTCTCAACCCCTCACTCTGTTCTCTACTCTCTCTGCTCTCTCAACCCCTCACTCTGTTCTCTACTCTCTCTACTCTCTCAACCCCTCACTCTGTTCTCTACTCTCTCAACCCCTCACTCTGTTCTCTACTCTCTCTACTCTCTCAACCCCTCACTCTGTTCTCTACTCTCTCTGCTCTCTCAACCCCTCACTCTGTTCTCTGCTCTCTCTGCTCTCTCAACCCCTCACTCTGTTCTCTACTCTCTCTGCTCTCTCAACCCCTCACTCTGTTCTCTGCTCTCTCTGCTCTCTCAACCCCTCACTCTGTTCTCTGCTCTCTCAACCCCTCACTCTGTTCTCTACTCTCTGCTCTCTCAACCCCTCACTCTGTTCTCTGCTCTCTCAACCCCTCACTCTGTTCTCTACTCTCTCAACCCCTCACTCTGTTCTCTGCTCTCTCTACTCTCTCAACCCCTCACTCTGTTCTCTACTCTCTGCTCTCTCAACCCCTCACTCTGTTCTCTACTCTCTCTGCTCTCTCAACCCCTCACTCTGTTCTCTACTCTCTCTGCTCTCTCAACCCCTCACTCTGTTCTCTACTCTCTGCTCTCTCAACCCCTCACTCTGTTCTCTGCTCTCTCAACCCCTCACTCTGTTCTCTACTCTCTCTGCTCTCTCAACCCCTCACTCTGTTCTCTACTCTCTCTGCTCTCTCAACCCCTCACTCTGTTCTCTACTCTCTCTGCTCTCTCAACCCCTCACTCTGTTCTCTACTCTCTGCTCTCTCAACCCCTCACTCTGTTCTCTGCTCTCTCTACTCTCTCAACCCCTCACTCTGTTCTCTACTCTCTGCTCTCTCAACCCCTCACTCTGTTCTCTACTCTCTCTGCTCTCTCAACCCCTCACTCTGTTCTCTACTCTCTCTGCTCTCTCAACCCCTCACTCTGTTCTCTACTCTCTGCTCTCTCAACCCTCACTCTGTTCTCTGCTCTCTCTGCTCTCTCAACCCCTCACTCTGTTCTCTACTCTCTCTGCTCTCTCAACCCCTCACTCTGTTCTCTGCTCTCTCTGCTCTCTCAACCCCTCACTCTGTTCTCTACTCTCTCTGCTCTCTCAACCCCTCACTCTGTTCTCTGCTCTCTCTGCTCTCTCAACCCCTCACTCTGTTCTCTGCTCTCTCAACCCCTCACTCTGTTCTCTACTCTCTGCTCTCTCAACCCCTCACTCTGTTCTCTGCTCTCTCAACCCCTCACTCTGTTCTCTACTCTCTCAACCCCTCACTCTGTTCTCTACTCTCTCTGCTCTCTCAACCCCTCACTCTGTTCTCTGCTCTCTCTGCTCTCTCAACCCCTCACTCTGTTCTCTACTCTCTCTGCTCTCTCAACCCCTCACTCTGTTCTCTACTCTCTGCTCTCTCAACCCCTCACTCTGTTCTCTGCTCTCTCAACCCCTCACTCTGTTCTCTACTCTCTCTACTCTCTCAACCCCTCACTCTGTTCTCTACTCTCTCAACCCCTCACTCTGTTCTCTACTCTCTCTGCTCTCTCAACCCCTCACTCTGTTCTCTACTCTCTCTACTCTCTCAACCCCTCACTCTGTTCTCTACTCTCTCAACCCCTCACTCTGTTCTCTGCTCTCTCAACCCCTCACTCTGTTCTCTACTCTCTCAACCCCTCACTCTGTTCTCTACTCTCTCAACCCCTCACTCTGTTCTCTACTCTCTCTGCTCTCTCAACCCCTCACTCTGTTCTCTACTCTCTCTACTCTCTCAACCCCTCACTCTGTTCTCTACTCTCTCAACCCCTCACTCTGTTCTCTACTCTCTCTGCTCTCTCAACCCCTCACTCTGTTCTCTACTCTCTCTGCTCTCTCAACCCCTCACTCTGTTCTCTGCTCTCTCTGCTCTCTCAACCCCTCACTCTGTTCTCTACTCTCTCTGCTCTCTCAACCCCTCACTCTGTTCTCTGCTCTCTCTGCTCTCTCAACCCCTCACTCTGTTCTCTGCTCTCTCAACCCCTCACTCTGTTCTCTACTCTCTGCTCTCTCTGCTCTCTCAACCCCTCACTCTGTTCTCTGCTCTCTCAACCCCTCACTCTGTTCTCTGCTCTCTCAACCCCTCACTCTGTTCTCTACTCTCTCTGCTCTCTCAACCCCTCACTCTGTTCTCTGCTCTCTCTGCTCTCTCAACCCCTCACTC
This sequence comes from Oncorhynchus gorbuscha, assembly GCF_021184085.1. NCBI lineage: Eukaryota > Metazoa > Chordata > Actinopteri > Salmoniformes > Salmonidae > Oncorhynchus > Oncorhynchus gorbuscha. The sequence continues at coordinate 54,610,814 of NC_060196.1, read as the reverse complement.
TGTTCTCTACTCTCTCTGCTCTCTCAACCCCTCACTCTGTTCTCTACTCTCTGCTCTCTCAACCCCTCACTCTGTTCTCTGCTCTCTCAACCCCTCACTCTGTTCTCTCTCTCTCTACTCTCAACCCCTCACTCTGTTCTCTACTCTCTCAACCCCTCACTCTGTTCTCTACTCTCTCTGCTCTCTCAACCCCTCACTCTGTTCTCTACTCTCTCTACTCTCTCAACCCCTCACTCTGTTCTCTACTCTCTCAACCCCTCACTCTGTTCTCTGCTCTCTCAACCCCTCACTCTGTTCTCTACTCTCTCAACCCCTCACTCTGTTCTCTACTCTCTCAACCCCTCACTCTGTTCTCTACTCTCTCTGCTCTCTCAACCCCTCACTCTGTTCTCTACTCTCTCTACTCTCTCAACCCCTCACTCTGTTCTCTACTCTCTCAACCCCTCACTCTGTTCTCTACTCTCTCAACCCCTCACTCTGTTCTCTACTCTCTCAACCCCTCACTCTGTTCTCTACTCTCTCTACTCTCTCAACCCCTCACTCTGTTCTCTACTCTCTCTACTCTCTCAACCCCTCACTCTGTTCTCTACTCTCTCTACTCTCTCTACTCTCTCAACCCCTCACTCTGTTCTCTACTCTCTCTACTCTCTCAACCCCTCACTCTGTTCTCTACTCTCTCAACCCCTCACTCTGTTCTCTACTCTCTCTGCTCTCTCAACCCCTCACTCTGTTCTCTACTCTCTCTACTCTCTCAACCCCTCACTCTGTTCTCTACTCTCTCTACTCTCTCAACCCCTCACTCTGTTCTCTACTCTCTCTGCTCTCTCAACCCCTCACTCTGTTCTCTACTCTCTCTGCTCTCTCAACCCCTCACTCTGTTCTCTGCTCTCTCAACCCCTCACTCTGTTCTCTGCTCTCTCAACCCCTCACTCTGTTCTCTGCTCTCTCAACCCCTCACTCTGTTCTCTGCTCTCTCTGCTCTCTCAACCCCTCACTCTGTTCTCTACTCTCTCTGCTCTCTCAACCCCTCACTCTGTTCTCTGCTCTCTCAACCCCTCACTCTGTTCTCTGCTCTCTCTACTCTCTCAACCCCTCACTCTGTTCTCTACTCTCTCTTCCTCTCTTTTTTTATATCTTGACAGCGTATCTATTATTCATCAAGAAAAAGTCAAGTTTGTAGTCCTCCTAGTTCCCAGACAGTAAGAGAGGGAGTCTTGTTTGGCACATTTATAATGTATTGGCGGAGTGTGAAGGCCACATCTATTATTGATTCTTCCCGGACAGACCAAGTGTTTGCTGGACAGCCACTGATGGTCAGTGCTCAATGACCGGTTTGAGCCCTTTGAGGGACGATGTCATTCATGTTAGTGTGGTCTGTAAAACTTTGTCTTCTCCTCCACTGGTGCCTGCCAGGATCACAGATACAACGAGATACCGTGTCAGAAATTCAATCTAACCCTCACTGGGGGGGGGAAATGGCTAACATTGCTCTTGTGTATTTCTGGAATGTTCATTTCGATCTGTAAGGATCACAGAGAGATACTGTGGCAGGAGGAGTTCAATGACATCGATCCTGTGTGTTTTCGGTTGTTGTTTCTGATTCGATCTGGTCAGATTTCCCAGACCGCACTGGGGGGAAAACATAGTAACATTGTTCCTGTGTGGGGTTTTTTAATGCTCATTTTGATCTGCTCTTCTTGCTCTGCTGTTGTTGTAGCCAAGTTCTGTGGGGACCCTGGTGTGCCTGCCTATGGCTCCAGAGAGGGCCTCAGCTTCATCTATCAGTCAGAGGTGTCATTCAGCTGTAGCGTCCCCTATATCCCGGTGGGCTCCACTACACGCTTGTGCCAGGCCGACGGCTCCTGGAGCGGATTCCAGCCTCGCTGTATAGGTAAGCATCTACTCTGTGTGTGTGTGTGTGTGTGTGTGTGTGTGTGTGTGTGTGTGTGTGTGTGTGTGTGTGTGTGTGTGTGTGTGTGTGTGTGTGTGTGTGTGTGTGTGTGTGTGTGTGTGTGTGTGTGTGTGTGTGTGTGTGTGTGCTTCTCTTTATTCCTGGGGAGTTCATCTTTCCAGCTCTATTTGCCTTAAAGCACAGCATGTAGTATTTAATAACGTTAAACAACAATGTCTTCCCTCTGACACACAGGCTATACCCAGGCCACCCAACTTATACCAAGGATGTGTCTGAAATGAAACTTCCTTTTCCCTATATAGTGCACTACTTTTGACCGGAGCCCTATGGGCCCAGATCAAACACAGTGCACTATATGGGTGCCAATGTGATACACTGCACAAACCTGGACACATCTCTTATTGATGAGATCATTCCAATAAAGGCAGGGTCATCCCTTTTAAAGGGAGAGCGCGTATCACAGGGGAAGAGCCCGGATATGAAATGGCTGTAGGGGATTCTGTTCCATCAGGGGATTACGTTAGTGACATTCTCCTGGCCCTAATAGCCTTCAGACCTGGCTGGTGACATTGTCTAGCTTGACAGAAGTTTCTATTTTCAGTGCTGTAACGTAGGACATTCTTTTCATGAAGAGTAAGGAATTTGGGAGACTGAACAAACGCACCAAAAATAGGACACAACAAACTAAAACTTGTTTGCCTTGTTTTTAATTTTGCTAGATGGACATGTCAACTCAATATAGTTGTTTTAACTACCTGGTAAGAGTGCTTTGGTGTTTTTTAACCTCCAATTCCTTTGTTAAAGATACAGGCCTTGGAAAACTGAAGAGCACCTTATCATATCATATTACTGTCCCAGAGCATATGGATTCTATACTGTTATTACTGTCCCAGAGCATATGGATTCTATACTGTTATTACTGTCCCAGAGCATATGGATTCTATACTGATATTACTATCCCAGAGCATATAGATGTTATACTGTTATTACTGTCCCAGAGGATATAGATTCTATACTGATATTACTGTCCCAGAGAATATAGATTCTATACTGATATTACTATCGAAGATGATATAGATTTTATAATGTTATTACTGTCCCAGAGCATATAGATTATATACTGATATTACTGTCCCAGAGCATATAAATTATATACTGATATTACTGTCCCAGAGCATATAGATTATATACTGATATTACTGTCCCAGAGCATATAGATTATATACTGATATTACTGTCCCAGAGCATATAGATTATATACTGATATTACTGTCCCAGAGCATATAGATTATATACTGATATTACTGTCCCAGAGCATATAGATTATATACTGATATTACTGTCCCAGAGCATATAGATTCTATACTGTTATTACTGTCCCAGAGCATATAGATTCTATACTGATATTACTGTCCCAGAGCATATAGATTCTATACTGATATTACTGTCCCAGAGCATATAGATTCTATACTGATATTACTGTCCCAGAGCATATAGATTCTATACTGATATTACTGTCCCAGAGCATATAGATTCTATACTTATATTACTGTCCCAGAGGATATAGATTTTATACTGTTATTACTGTCCCAGAGCATATAGATTCTATACTGATATTACTGTCCCAGAGCATATAGATGTTATACTGTTATTACTGTCCCAGAGGATATAGATTCTATACTGATATTACTGTCCCAGAGAATATAGATTCTATACTGATATTACTATCGAAGATGATATAGATTTTATAATGTTATTACTGTCCCAGAGCATATAGATTATATACTGATATTACTGTCCCAGAGCATATAGATTCTATACTGATATTACTGTCCCAGAGCATATAGATTATATACTGATATTACTGTCCCAGAGCATATAGATTCTATACTGTTATTACTGTCCCAGAGCATATAGATTCTATACTGATATTACTGTCCCAGAGCATATAGATTATATACTGATATTACTGTCCCAGAGCATATAGATTCTATACTGATATTACTGTCCCAGAGCATATAGATTCTATACTGATATTACTGTCCCAGAGCATATAGATTCTATACTGATATTACTGTCCCAGAGCATATAGATTCTATACTGATATTACTATCCCAGAGCATATAGATTCTATACTGATATTACTATTGATGATATAGATTTTATACTGTTATTACTGTCCCAGAGCATATAGATTATATACTGATATTACTGTCCCAGAGCATATAGATTATATACTGATATTACTGTCCCAGAGCATATAGATTCTGTACTGGTATTACTGTCCCAGAGCATATAGATTCTATACTGTTATTACTGTCCCAGAGCATATAGATTCTATACTGTTATTACTGTCCCAGAGCATATAGATTCTATACTGTTATTACTGTCCCAGAGGATATAGATTCTATACTTCTTCTTTCACCTTAATTAGTGCTCATTGTCTGGTCTGGAAAACCAGGGTTATATTGTACATGACTCTTCCTGAAGAGTCTGGGATTGCGTCCCAAATGGAACCCTATTCTGTATGGGTCCTGGTCAAAAGTAGTGCACTACTTCTGGCCAAAATCTATCCAGGTGAGATGAGCTCTTTTTTTGTATGGAGGTCTATGAGAGTGTTGAATTAAGTGAGGTTTATTTGATCTAATTGAAGTTAGACTGTTAGAAATGTAGTGATACTTGGAAGCATTCCGGCAAGGTGTATCTGCCCTCTCATTGGCTAGAATGGTCCCACCTGATCTCGCCTATCTTCAATCATGTATTTCCATTGTTAGAGCAGCCACTCAGCTATCTTCTCAATATAATAGATAATCTTTGACTATATAGAGAATGGGGTGTCATTAATATAATAGCTCATCTTTGACTATAGAGATAATAGGGTGCTATTAATATAATAGATAATCTTTGACTATAGAGAGAATAAGGTGCTATTAATATAATAGATCATTCATCAATTGAACATCTCCTAACGCAGAGATATAACCAGTAGGGGTTTGATCATCTCCTAACGCAGAGAAATAACCAGTAGGGGTTTGAACATCTCCTAACGCAGAGAAATAACCAGTAGGGGTTTGAACATCTCCTAATGCAGAGAAATAACCAGTAGGAGTTTGAACATCTCCTAACGCAGAGAAATAACCAGTAGGGGTTTGAACATCTGACGCAGAGAAATAACCTTCTCAAAATATCTCAGATCCCTTTATAGTGAGAAAGGCAGCAGCATCCGTGTGATGACTCAGAGAGTTGTGGTGGGTATTGATCCACGGGCCTTTTTAAAGAACCAACCACACAATCTGGATAGATTTAGGGCCAGTTTCCCAAACACTTTTTAAGTCTAAGGCTAAATATGTCAACTTATGTTCAATTGAAATTGTCAAATGGAATTTGTACCAAATGGCAGCTTATTCTGTATTTCCACTGAGTGTACAAAACATTAAGAACACCTGCTCTTTCCATGACATAGACTGACCAGGTGAATCCAGGTGAAAGCTATGATCCCTTATATTGATGTCACTTGTTAAATCGACTTCATTCAGTGTAGATGGAAAGGAGGAGACAGGTTGAGGAAGGATTTTTAAGCCTTGAGACAATTGAGACATGGATTGTGTATGTGTGCCATTCAGAGGGTGAATAAGAAAGATAAAATATTTAAGTGTCTTTGAACATCTATGGTAGTAGGTGCCAGGCACACTGTATGTGTCAAGAACTGCAATGATGCTGGGTTTTTCATGCTCAACAGTTTCCCATGTGTATCAAGAATGGTCCACCACCCAAAGGAGATCCAGCCAACTTGATACAACTGTGGGAAGCATTGGAGTCTATGGAATGCTTTAGACACCTTTTAGAGTCCATTACCTGACGAATTGAGGGGGGGGGCTGCAACTCAATATTTAGAAGGGGTTCTTACTGCTTTGTACACTCGGTGTAGTACATTTCATTTGACTAGAGCTCTATGGACCTTGGTCAAAAATAGTGCACCATATAGGGAATAGGGTGCCATTTGGGACTCTGACGTAATCTGTGTCCGGGAAACTGGCCCCTAGGCTTCATAGTCACACATACATACTATATGTGTTTAATACCCTCCCTTTCCTGTCATCCAAACTAGAGGTCGACTGATTATGATTTTTCAACTCCGATACCAATTATTGGATGACCAATAAAGCCGATGCCGATTAATCGGCCGATTAAAAAAATGTTTTTATTTATTTATTTGTAATAATGACAATTACAACAATACAGAATTAACACTTATTTTAACTTAATATAATACATAAATAAAATCTATTTAACCTCAAATAAATCATGAAACATGTTCAATTTGGTTTAAATAATGCAAAAACAAAGTGTTGGAGAAGAAAGTAAAAGTGCAATATGTGCTATGTAAGAAAGCTAACGTTTCAGTTCCTTGCTCAGAACATGAGAACATATGAAAGCTGGTGGCTCCTTTTAACATGAGTCTTCAATATTCCCAGGTAAGAAGTTTTAGGTTGTAGTTATAATAGACATTATAGGACTATTTCCCTCTATACCATTTGTATTTCATTAACCTTTGTTCTTATTGGCACTTTAGTATTGCCAGTGTAACAGTATAGCTTCCGTAACTCTCCTCACTCCTCCCTGGGCTCGAACCAGGAACACAACGACAACAGCCAACCTCGAAGCAGCGTTACCCATGCAGAGCAAGGGAAACAACCACTCCAAGGCTCAGAGCGAGTGACGGTTGAAACTCTATTAACGGGCGCTAACTAGCTAGCCATTTCACTTCGGTCACACCAGCCTCATCTCAGCAGTTGATAGGCTTGAAGTCAGAAACAGCGCAATGCTTGACGCACAACAAAGAGCTGCTTGCAAAACACACTAAAAAGTGCTGTTTGATTGAATGTTTACGGGCCTGCTTCTGCCTACTACCGCTCAGTTAGATACTTAGATACTTATATGCTTGTATGCTCTGTCAGATTATATGCAACGTAGAACACGCTAGATAATATCTAGTAATATCATCAACCATGTGTAGTTAACTAGTGATTATGATTGATTGATTGATTTTTATAAGATAAGTTTAATGCTAGCTAGCAACTTACCTTGGCTTACTGCATTCGCGTAACAGGCAGTCTCCTTGTGGAGTGCAACGAGAGAGAGGCAGGTCGTTATTGCGTTGGACTAGTTGACTGTAAGGTTGCAAGTTTGGATCCCCCGAGCTGACAAGGCAGTTAACCCACCGTTCCTAGGCCGTCATTGAAAATAAGAATGTGATCTTAACTGACTTGCCTAGTTAAATAAAGGTGTAATATATATATATATATATATAATAAAATCGGCAAAATCGGGGTCCAAAAATACAGATTTCCGATTGTTATGAAAACTGGAAATCGGCCCTAATTAATCGGCCATTCCGATTAATCGGTCGACCTCTAATCCAAACCTTACCTGCTGTCTACATATCTGTGAACATATATCTATTGTCTTTCAGCCTCCTGAATACTGACCTTATCTGGTTAAGCTCCAGATCCCTGAAGGAGACATTCAGTAGAACTCCTCACATCAATATGACTAAACGGTCTTAATTTCACTAATTGAATATTCAAATCATTGGCACACTTGTCACTGGATTATTAGACCATTAGCAACAAGTCAATTGTTATCTATTTAAATACAATGGATAGTTCAATCAAATGATAAAATTACATATTGGTTTCCTTTCTCTGTAAGCAGTCTATGAACAAGGTATGACAGAAATCCATGCTTTGGTTTGGTTTCCGTGCACTGTTTCCACACACTAACATTTTAGCATTTGTGGCACAAATGGAAATGTGCCGGAGAAACTAAACCAAGTCATGGATTGCTGTCATTCCTTGTCCATAGGCTGCTTACAGGGTAAGGCAACCGATATGTCATTTTGTCGCCAGGTGCACGGTGTTTCCTCCTGCAACATTGGCTTCCGGGTTAAGTGGGCATTGTGTCAAGAAGCAGTGCGGCTTGGATGGGTTGTGTTTCGGAGGACGCACGGCTCTCGACCTTCGCCTCTCCATATGGGAGTTGCAGCGATGAGACAAGACTGTAACTACCAATAGGATACCACGAAAACGGGGTACAAAAAATAAGAAAGAATTTGAGGAAGAAAAAAACATATTTGGGCTAGTTTTAAGACTAGCTAATTAACTGATTTCAACATGGTCGGTGACATGGCATTGTCAAATTAGTTGTCATAAGCTGTTCATAAGCTGTCATGACTCTTTATGTCATCTGTTATGAGCATGATATGTAGCCCTTATGACAGAGGGTTCAAAATAATGGTTAACTGTTACCCTATTGAAACTGCATTCTTATGACATTCCAACAGTTACCTGCAGATCATCGTGCCTATAAGACATTGACAAAGGAGTCTCATATAATGTTACTACATCATACAATGAAACGCATATTGTTTGAATACACATATCCACACGGATATGGGATAAATACTGTGTTCAGAAATATGTAGGCTAGTGTTTATGAAAAGGTCATATATTCCAAGACGGACCTCTTAGGATGATGAGAATTGCTTGGGATCAGATTTGCCTATTCTGAGTGAATGGGGAGGTGCGGGGCATTATTAATATGTGTGTGACTGAGTCTGAGTGTGTGGGTCTGTAGAGGGGGGGATGTATATGTCATTGAACCAAAATGAGGTATGTGCAGACAGGCCTCGTTTGACACAGACACAAACTACAGTTTTCCCTCAATCATGTTTAGTTCACACAAACATTTCCCCAGACTGCATTTCTGTTTGATTATGTTGTCATCCAGTAGAGGAGGAAGCTGCGACGGCGTAAATTATGGCACGTTGCTGTGTGGGTTAACTAGGCTGGCTGTGGTGGTAGTGTGTGCTGCTGTCATTTTCTGAGGCTGCATTGAATCCAGGTCTATGCGTCAAGCCGAGGATGTCCTCTACATCCTAATGATGCTGCTTCCCTCCACACAGCTGGGCCTGACGCTGCTGCAACGCTGCCGTAACACTGCCCCCTGCTGGGTCTTCTGCCTAGCATATTAAAGACTATCTTACTGTCTGGTTGTTATGTGACTACAGTGCCACTGCTGCGCTTACGTAAACACACTCGGGAAGAATTGAGTTTCTGAGCCACCTTCATAAGCACTCACGTATGCACACAAACACACATAACTCGGTTGTAGGCTGGGTATCACTGCAGTAAGCTATTTTGAATTATTATGGGAACTATAGCTGTTCATGTGGCTGTGACTATGTCCCAAATGCCTCCCTTTTTAGTCCACTACTTTGGACCAGAGTCCTATGGACACTGGTCGAACAGTGCACTATAAAGGGGATAGGGTTCCATTTGTGAGGCAGACTGTAAGTCTCAAGTGCCTACATAGGCTGGACCCCCAGCCAGTGATACTGTCTATAGGTATATAGTCTATAGGTCTCTAAGATAGTGTTATACAAATGTTCCTTTCTCTTGTTCTCCTTAGAACCGACCCGTACTACCTGTGAGAACCCAGGGACACCTCGCTATGGTTCTCTGAACAGAACCTATGGCTTCAAGGTAAGGAGATAAAGTCCCACACTCAAAATCATTGGTCTGCGTCCAAAATAGCATCCTATTCCATAAGTAGTGCACTACTTTTGACCAGGGCACTCACCCTATTCCATATGTAGTGCACTACTTTTGACCAGGGCCCTCACCCTATTCCATTTGTAGTGCACCACTTTTAACCAGGGCCCTCACCCTATTCCATATGTAGTGCACTACTTTTGACCAGGGCCCTCACCCTATTCCATATGTAGTGCGCTACTTTTGACCAGGGCCCTCACCCTATTCCATATGTAGTGCACTACTTTTGACCAGGGCACTCACCCTATTCCATATGTAGTGCACTACTTTTGACCAGGGCACTCACCCTATTCCATATGTAGTGCACTACTTTTGACCAGGGCCCTCACCCTATTCCATATGTAGTGCACTACTTTTGACCAGGGCCCTCACCCTATTCCATATGTAGTGCACTACTTTTGACCAGAGCCCTCACCCTATTCCATATGTAGTGCACTTCTTTTGACCAGAGCCCTCACCCTATTCCATATGTAGTGCACTACTTTTGACCAGGGCCCTCACCCTATTCCATATGTAGTGCACTACTTTTGACCAGAGCCCAAAGGGACTATATTGGAATTTGGTTCCATTTGGGACATGACCATATGACACTCAGATTGCATGTTGAAGATACTCTGTTAATGTACTGTCTGTGAATGTGTTGTGTAGGAAGTCCTGAAGTCCTTAAGTGTTAGCGATACTTCAAGGCTCTTATTCACACACTAAGCTCATGTGGTAAAAAAAAAAATATATATATATATTTTTTTTTGTCTCATACCTTCTGGACAAGGCCTTGTTACACTATGAAAATACGTAATATCCCAAGAATTATAAATCGTGACTGAATGGCAAGACATTGGTTTAGAGACAATGCTCTAGCCTGACAAAGTTACTTTACGTACCTTTCTCATTGGGACATTTTCCTTGGCTAATGATATGCAAATGAGGCAATGAATATGTTCATTACTTGTATGCAAATTCCCTCTGGCATTTGACTTCTTTAAATTTCAGATCTCTGTATGTAATGTCTGAGCCGAGACAATCATTACAGTGAGGCTGATGGTGTCAATGACGATGATATCATGTTAATCATGGTCCCAAAAAATGTAATTTTAGCCATTTAGCAGACACTCTTATCCAGAGTGACTTAAAGTTAGTTAGTTAATTCATCTTTAGATAGCTAGGGGGGACAACCACATATCATCACTAAGCTAAAAGACCCTGGGATTAAACACCTGGATCCTGGACTTCCGAACAGGCCGCCCCGAGGTGGTGAGGATAGGCAACAACACATCCGCCACAATGACCCTCAACACGGGGGCCCCTCAGGGGGTGTGATGAATCCCTTCCTGTACTCCCTGTTCATTCATTAAGTTTGCAGATGACAAGACGGTGGTAGGCCTTATCACTGATGACGATGAGATGGCCTACAGGGAGGAGGCCAGAGACCTGGCGGTGTGGTGCCAGGACAACAACCTCTCCCTCAAGACAAAGGATCTTTGACTACAGGAAACGGAGGGCCGAGCACATCCTCGTCCACAGGGCAGGTCAAGCACTTCAAGTTCCTCGGTATCCACATCACTAAGGAATTATCATAGTCCACACACACCAACACAGTCGTGAAGAGGGTATGACCATGCCTCTTCCCCCTCAGGAGGCTGAAAGGATTTGGCATGGGCAGTCAGATCCTCAAAACGTTTTACAGCTAAGCTCCCTGCCATCCAGGACCTCTATACCAGGCGATGCCAGAGGGAGGCCCTAAAAATTGTCAAAGACTCTAGCCACACAAGTCGTAGACTGTTCTCTCTTCTACCGCACAGCAAGTGATTCTGATGCACAAAGTCTTTGAACACTCTTTGAAGAGGTAGGGTTTCAGATGTTTTTGGAAGATAGGCATGGTCTCTTCTCTCCTAGCTTCAGGAGTGTGCGGAGGAGCAGGGTGATATGGGGAAAGTTGAACACCAGGCAAGCTGCAGCATTCTGGATAAGTTGCAGGGGTTTGATGGCACACGTGGAGAGCCCAGCCAACAGTGAGTTGCAGTACTCCAGACAGAAGATGATAAGTGCCTGGATTAGGACCTACACCGCTTCCTGTGTGAAGTATGGTCATACTCTACAGATGTTTTAGAGCATGGACCTGCAGTCACTGCTTTAATGTTTGCAGAGAATGACAGGGGTGTTGTCCAGGTTCACGCCAAGGTACTTTGCACTCTGGGATGGAGAGTCTTGGAACGGGAAAGTCTTCCCCGGTAAGAAGAGCAGCTACATCTTGTCAAGTTTGAGCTTGAAGTGGTGGGCCGACATCTAAGCAGAGATGCGTGTTGCCATTTGGGTGTCACAAGGGGAAGGAGAAAAGCAGTTGTGTCATCCACATAGCAATGTTAGGAGACACCATGTGAGGATATAATGGAGCCGAGTGACTTGGTGTATAGAGAGAAGAGGAGAGGGCCTAGAACTAAGCCCTGGGGTACACCAGTGGTGAGAGTATCTGGTACAGACACAGATCCTCTCCATGTCACCTGGTAGGAGCAGCATACCATTTAGGATGCTATCCAAGAGTGTTCAGAGCCTGAGACTCCCAGTCCTGAGGGGGTAGACAGGAGGATCTGATGGTTCACGTGGCGAAGGCAACAGATAGATTTATGAGGATGAGAACATTTTTGCTCAGCTGCCCGCAGCCCTGTTCTGTAAACTCTCAATGACACCCTCAGCCACGGAGCAGGAGAGGAGGGCCGAGCCGTCCAGGAAGAAAGGAGACAGTGATAGTCAAAGGTAGCCACTAGGCTACCCGGGGCGGAGAGAGAGAGAGAGTGACGATTGCGTCAGACATAAAAGGAAACAAAGTAGTGATCAGAGACCTGGAGGTGGGTTGCAGTGAGATTAGTAGGTGAGCAACCTCTCGTAAAGGTGAGGCCAAGCGTATGGCCTGCCGTGTGAGTGGGAGGGGACTGGGAAAAGGTGAGGTTAAGCATATAGCCTGCCTTGTGAATGGGAAAGGACTGGGAAAAGGTGAGGTTAAAAGTATGGCCTGCCTTGTGAGTGGGAAAGGACTGGGAAAAGGTGAGGCAAAAAGAAGCAAGGAGGGGAAGGAAAGATTTGGAAATAAATGAATTGAAGGCAGATGTCAGGAGGTTGAAGTCGCCAAGTACGAAGAGCGGTGAGCCATCGCCAGGAAATGAGCTTATCAAGATATCAAGCTCATTGAAGAACTCTCCAAGGGCACCTGGTGGGCGATATGACGATAATGTTAAACTTGAGTGGACAAGTGACAGTGACAGCATGGAATTAAAATGAGGAGATGGACAGGTGAGAGGGAGAAAATAGAAAATCTCCACTTAAGAGAAATTAGTAGCCCTGTGCCACCACCGCGATGACCAGATGCTCTCAGACTATGAAAGAAAACGTAGTCAGATGGAGAGAGTAGCTGGAGTAGCTGTGTTCTCTGGGGTAGTCCATGTCTCCGTCAGGGCCAAAATGTCAAGGGACTGAAGGGTAGCATAGGCTGAGATAAACTCAGCATTCTTGACCACAGATCGGCAGTTTCAAACGTTACTTGGGGCCTCATTTATAAATAATAAGGCACAAATCTAAAAAATGATATTCCCACAAGTGCCAAATACAACAGGTATTACAGGGAAATGCTTACTTACAAGCCCTTAACCTCTCTAGGATAGGGGACGCTAGCGTCTCACTTGGGCCAAAAGCCAGGGAAAATGCAGCGCGCCAAATTCAAATAAAATTATATAAAAATCAAACTTTTGTTAAATCACACATGTAAGATACTCAATTAAAGCTACACTCATTGTGAATCCAGCCAACATGTCAGATTTTTAAAAGGCTTTTCGTGGAAAGCATAAGAAGCTATTATCTGATGATAGCACAACAGTAAACATGAGAGTAGCGTATTTCAACCCTACAGGCGCTACACAAAACGCAGAAATAAAATATAAATCATGTTTTAATTTGACAAGCTTCTTTTGTTGGCACTCCAATATGTCCCATAAACATCACAATTGGTCCTTTTGTTCGATTAATTCCGTCCATATATATCCAAAATGTCCATTTCTTTGGCGCGTTTGATCCAGAAAAAAACAGCTTCCAATTTGCTTAACGTCACTACAAAATAGCTCAAAAGTTACCTGTAAACTTTGCCAAAACATTTCAAACTACTTTTGTAATACAACTTTAGGTATTTTTAAACGTCAATAATCGATCAAATTGAAGACGGGTCTATCTGTGTTCAATACAGGAAGACAACAAACCAACGCTACTTTTCAAGTCTTGAGCAACTCTCAACAGTGTTACCCAGTTCCTAGATAACCGCAACCAAATTCCAAAGACTGGTAACATCCAGTGGAAGCAGTAGGAACTGCAAACAAGTGCCTAGGAAATATCGTTTCCCCATGAGAACTCACTGAACAGACAGAGATCTAAAAAAAAAAAAATCTGAATGGTTAGTCCTCAGGGTTTTGCCTGCTACATCAGTTCTGTTATACTCACAGACAATATTCAAACATTTTTAGAAACTTCAGTGTTTTCTATCCAAATCTACTAGTAATATGTATATCTTATATTCTTGGCATGAGTAGCAGGAAGTTGAAATTGGGCACGCTATTTATCCAAAAGTGAAAATGCTGCCCCCTATACCTTAAGTTAACCAACAACACAGTTTTAAGAATTTTTTGTTAATTAAGTTAAAATGGCAGCCATCTCCTCCGGCGCCATTATCTATCTTTGCGTAAACCATATGTGGGATCATTTCCAGGCAAAGTGTGAGATTTATCAATATGAACGTTTGCTTGAGAGTGTGTGTAAATGTATGCACAGCCATGACCATGCTTTCGCACAAGTGGTGGAATAAGGGAACTGCTTGACAAGCATAGCATTGGGAAAATATATGTTGAAGGGAGGGGGTACTGTCACGTCTACTGGCGCTCGACGTCGCCAGTTTACTCATTATTCCACACACCTGCCACCATCGTTACACACACCTGCGTGACACTCACCTGGACTCCATCACCTTCCTGATTACCTCCCCTATATCTGTCCCTCCCTTTGGTTCATTCCCCAGGTGTTATTGACTCTGTCTCATGACACTCACCTGGACTCCATCCCCTTCCTGATTACCTCCCCTATATCTGTCACTCCCTTTGGTTCTTTCCTCAGGTGTTATTGACTCTGTCTCATGACACTCACCTGGACTCCATCACCTTCCTGATTACCTCCCCTATATCTGTCACTCCCTTTGGTTCTTTCCTCAGGTGTTATTGACTCTGTCTCATGACACTCACCTGGACTCCATCCCCTTCCTGATTACCTCCCCTATATCTGTCACTCCCTTTGGTTCTTTCCTCAGGTGCTATTGACTCTGTCTCATGACACTCACCTGGATTCCATCCCCTTCCTGATTACCTCCCCTATATCTGTCACTCCCTTTGGTTCTTTCCTCAGGTGTTATTGACTCTGTCTCATGACACTCACCTGGACTCCATCACCTTCCTGATTACCTCCCCTATATCTGTCCCTCCCTTTGGTTCATTCCCCAGGTGTTATTGATTCTGTTTCTGTGTTTCATGTCTGTGCGCTACTCGTGTTTCTTGTTTTGTTCCATGTTCAGCTATTTGTTACATTTACTCCCTGTACTTGCTTCCCGAGTCTTTGCGTATATGTTACAGGCTGGGCCAGTCAAAGACATTCAGAGACTTGTCCCGAAGATACTCCTGCGTTGTCTTGGCTGTGTGC
This sequence comes from Oncorhynchus gorbuscha, assembly GCF_021184085.1. Taxonomy (NCBI): domain Eukaryota; kingdom Metazoa; phylum Chordata; class Actinopteri; order Salmoniformes; family Salmonidae; genus Oncorhynchus; species Oncorhynchus gorbuscha. The sequence goes on along the minus strand of NC_060196.1, from coordinate 54,595,568 downwards.
TTAGGGTCGTTGTCCTGTTGGAAGGTGAATGTTCGGTTCGGCCCAGTCTGAGGTCCTGAGTGCTCTGGAGCAGGTTTTCATTAAGGTTCTCTGTACTTTGCTCCATTCATCTTTCCCTCGATGAAAAACATCCCCACCGCATGAGGCTGCCACCACCATGGTTCATCGTAAGGATTGGCCAGGTGATGAGCGGTGCCTGGTTTCCTCCAGACGTGACGCTTGGCATACAGGCCAAATAATATTTTTCTCGTGGTCTGAGAGTCCTTTCAGTGCCATTTGGAAACTCCAAGTGGGCTGTCATGTTCCTTTTACTGAGGACTGGCTTCCGTCTGGCAACTGTACCTTAAAGGCTCCCGAGTGGCGCAGTGGTCTAAGACACTGCAACTCAGTGCTTGAGGCATCATTACAGACACCCTGGTTCAAATCCAGTCCCATAGGGCGGTGCACAATTGGCCCAGCGTCATCTGGGTTTGGCTTGTGTGAGCTGTCATTGTAAATAAGAATTTGTTCTTAACCTGTCTAGGGTATGTCCCATCTGGCCAACATCCAGTGAGGTTGCAGAGCGCCAAATTCAATTGCAGAAATGCTCATTATAAAAAGTTCTGAAAACAAAACATATTTTCCATAGGTTTAAAGATGAACTTCTTGTTAAACCAACCACAGTGTCATATTTATAAAATGCTTTGCGGCGAAAGCCCAGAACATAGCCCAGTTGACAAATTATTACAAACAGTAACCAGCCAAGCAGAAGCGTTACAAAACTCAGAAATAGAGATAAAATGAATCCCTTACCGTTGATGATCTTCATATGGTGGCAATCAGAAGACATTAATTTACTCAATAAATGTTCTTTTTGTTCGATGAAGTCTCTTTATATCAAAAAATCTCAGTTTTGCGCGTTTTCTCCAGTAATCCACAGGCTCAAACTCAGTCAAAACAATCAGACAAAAACTCCAAATTGTATCCGTAAAGTTCATAGAAACATGTCAAACAATGTTTATATTCAATCCTCAGGTTGTTTTTTAGCCTAAATGATCTATAATATTTCAACCGGACAATAACTTTGCCAATATAAATAAAGAAATGCACATGTGCCTGAAAAAACTCTGCGTCCCGTTAGGGTCCACTCGTTCAGACTGGTCTTACTCCCTCATTTATAAGAATACAAGCCTGAAACGATTTCTAAAGACTGTTGACATCTAGTGGAAGGCATAGGAAATGCAAATGGGGTCCTAAGTCAATGGATACTGTAATGGCATTGAATAGAAAACTACAAAACCACACATAAAAATACTTCCTGAATTGATTTATCTCAGATTTTCCCCTGCTAAATCAGTTCTGTTATACTCACAGACACTATTTTAACAGTTTTGGAAACTTTCGAGTGTTTTCTATCCAAATCTACCAGTTATATGCATATCTCATCTTCTGGGTCCGAGTAGCAGGCCGTTTAATTTGGGCATGCTTTTCATCCAAAATTCCGAATGCTGCCCCCTACCCGAGAGAGGTTAACTGACTTGCCTAGTTAAATAAAGGTTCAATTTAAAATAAAAATTAAAACATGTAAAGGCCTGATTGGTGGAATGCTGCAGAGATGGTTGTCCTTCTGGAAGGTTCTCCCATTTCCAAAGAGGAACTCTGGACCTCTGTCAGAGTGACAATTGAGGTTTTTGGTCACCTCCCCTCCCCCGATTGCTCAGTTTGGCCGGGCGGCCAGCTCTAGGAAGAGTCTTGGTGGATCCAAACTTGTTTCATTTTAGAATGATGGAGGCCACTGTGTTTTGGGGAATCTTCAATGCTGCAGAAATGTTTTAGTACCCTTTGTCATGCAGGTGAAAGAGGACCCAAAAGCGACTTAACAGAAACAGAGTTTATTTAAATCCAAACAGGGAATAACAAAAATCCTCTAGTCTGTAGAGGGGAATAACTAGAGAAGCGGCCACAGACTGCAGGTCGCTTCGGGTAGGCGCAGGCCGTAGTTGATAGAGCCACCTGCTCACACGCAGCATCTGATGAAGGCAAAAAACACGACAGGACAGGGCGAAACACAATCACAGCATGGTGAATACAAAACAAGGAACCGACGGGACAGGAACGGATCACAAAGGAATAAATAGGGACTCTAATCAGGGGAAAGGATCGGGAACAGGTGTGGGAAGACTAAATGATGATTAGGGGAATAGGAACAGCTGGGAGCAGGAACGGAACGATAGAGAGAAGAGAGAGCGAGAGAGTGAGAGAGGGAGGGGGAGAGAGAGGGATAGAAGGAGGGAAAGAACCAAATAAGACCAGCAGAGGGAAACGAATAGCATGGGGAGCACAGGGACAAGACATGATAATAAATGACAAACATGACAGTACCCCCCACTCACCGAGCGCCTCCTGGCGCACTCGAGGAGGAATCCTGGCGGCAACGGAGGAAATCATCGATGAGTGAACGGTCCAGCACGTCCCGAGACGGAACCCAACTCCTCTCCTCAGGACCGTAACCCTCCCAATCCACTAGGTATTGGTGACCCCGTCCCCGAGAACGCATGTCCATGATCTTATGTACCTTGTAAATAGGTGCGCTCTCGACAAGGACGGGAGGGGGAGGGAAGACGAACGGGGGTGCGAAGAAAGGGCTTAACACAGGAGACATGGAAGACAGGATGGACGCGACGAAGATGTCGCGGAAGAAGCAGTCGCACAGCGACAGGATTGACGACCTGGGAGACACGGAACGGACCAATGAACCGCGGAGTCAACTTACGAGAAGCTGTCGTAAGAGGAAGGTTGCGAGTGGAAAGCCACACTCTCTGGCCGCAACAATACCTTGGACTCTTAATCCTGCGTTTATTGGCGGCTCTCACCGTCTGTGCCCTGTAACGGCAAAGTGCAGACCTCACCCTCCTCCAGGTGCGCTCACAACGTTGGACAAACGCTTGAGCGGAGGGAACGCTGGACTCGGCAAGCTGGGATGAGAACAGAGGAGGCTGGTAACCCAGACTACTCTGAAACGGAGATAACCCGGTAGCAGACGAAGGAAGCGAATTGTGAGCGTATTCTGCCCAGGGGAGCTGTTCTGCCCAAGACGCAGGGTTTCTGAAAGAAAGGCTGCGTAGTATGCGACCAATCGTCTGATTGGCCCTCTCTGCTTGACCGTTAGACTGGGGATGAAACCCGGAAGAGAGACTGACGGACGCACCAATCAAACGACAGAACTCCCTCCAAAACTGTGACGTGAATTGCGGGCCTCTGTCTGAAACGGCGTCTAACGGGAGGCCATGAATTCTGAATACATTCTCAATAATGATTTGTGCCGTCTCCTTAGCGGAAGGAAGTTTAGCGAGGGGAATGAAATGTGCCGCCTTAGAGAACCTATCGACAACCGTCAGAATCACAGTCTTCCCCGCAGACAAAGGCAGACCGGTAATGAAGTCTAAGGCAATGTGAGACCATGGTCGAGAAGGAATGGGGAGCGGTCTGAGACGACCGGCAGGAGGAGAGTTACCCGACTTAGTCTGCGCGCAGTCCGAACAAGCAGCCACGAAACGGCGCGTGTCACGCTCCTGAGTCGGCCACCAAAAGCGCTGGCGAATAGACGCAAGAGTGCCTCGAACACCGGGATGACCAGCTAACTTGGCAGAGTGAGCCCACTGAAGAACAGCCAGACGAGTGGAAACAGGAACGAAAAGGAGGTTACTAGGACAAGCGCGCGGCGACGCAGTGTGCGTGAGTGCTTGCTTAACCTGTCTTTCAATTCCCAGACTGTTAACCCGACAACACGCCCATAAGGAAGAATCCCCTCGGGATCAGTAGAAGCCACAGAAGAACTAAACAGACGGGATAAGGCATCAGGCTTGGTGTTCTTGCTACCCGGACGGTAAGAAATCACAAACTCGAAACGAGCGAAAAACAACGCCCAACGAGCTTGACGGGCATTAAGTCGTTTGGCAGAACGGATGTACTCAAGGTTCTTATGGTCTGTCCAAACGACAAAAGGAACGGTCGCCCCTCCAACCACTGTCGCCATTCGCCTAGGGCTAAGCGGATGGCGAGCAGTTCACGGTTACCCACATCATAGTTGCGCTCAGATGGCGACAGGCGATGAGAAAAATAAGCGCAAGGATGAACCTTATCGTCAGACTGGAAGCGCTGGGATAGAATGGCTCCCACGCCTACCTCTGAAGCGTCAACCTCGACAATGAATTGTCTAGTGACGTCAGGAGTAACGAGGATAGGAGCGGACGTAAAACGTTCTTTTAGAAGATCAAAAGCTCCCTGGGCGGAACCGGACCACTTAAAACACGTCTTGACAGAAGTAAGAGCTGTGAGAGGGGCAGCAACTTGACCGAAATTACGAATGAAACGCCGATAGAAATTAGCGAAACCTAAAAAGCGCTGCAACTCGACACGTGACCTTGGAACGGGCCAATCACTGACAGCTTGGACCTTAGCGGAATCCATCTGAATGCCTTCAGCGGAAATAACGGAACCGAGAAAAGTAACGGAGGAGACATGAAAAGAGCACTTCTCAGCCTTTACGTAGAGACAATTCTCTAAAAGGCGCTGTAGAACACGTCGAACGTGCTGAACATGAATCTCGAGTGACGGAGAAAAAATCAGGATATCGTCAAGATAGACAAAAACAAAAATGTTCAGCATGTCTCTCAGAACATCATTAACTAATGCCTGAAAAACAGCTGGCGCATTGGCGAGACCGAACGGCAGAACCCGGTACTCAAAATGCCCTAACGGAGTGTTAAACGCCGTTTTCCACTCGTCCCCCTCTCTGATGCGCACGAGATGGTAAGCGTTACGAAGGTCCAACTTAGTAAAGCACCTGGCTCCCTGCAGAATCTCGAAGGCTGATGACATAAGGGGAAGCGGATAACGATTCTTAACCGTTATGTCATTCAGCCCTCGATAATCCACGCAGGGGCGCAGAGTACCGTCCTTCTTCTTAACAAAAAGAACCCCGCCCCGGCCGGAGAAGAAGAAGGCACTATGGTACCGGCGTCAAGAGACACAGACAAATAATCCTCGAGAGCCTTACGTTCGGGAGCCGACAGAGAGTATAGTCTACCTCGAGGAGGAGTGGTCCCCGGAAGGAGATCAATACTACAATCATACGACCGGTGAGGAGGAAGGGAGTTGGCTCGGGACCGACTGAAGACCGTGCGCAGATCATGATATTCCTCCGGCACTCCTGTCAAATCGCCAGGTTCCTCCTGAGAAGTAGGGACAGAAGAAACGGGAGGGATGGCAGACATTAAACACTTCACATGACAAGAAACGTTCCAGGATAGGATAGAATTACTAGACCAATTAATAGAAGGATTATGACATACTAGCCAGGGATGACCCAAAACAACAGGTGTAAACGGTGAACGGAAAATCAAAAAAGAAATAGTCTCACTGTGGTTACCAGATACTGTGAGGGTTAAAGGTAGTGTCTCAAATCTGATACTGGGAAGATGACTACCATCTAAGGCGAACATGGGCGTAGGCTTATCTAACTCTCTGAAAGGAATGTCATGTTTCCGAACCCATGCTTCGTCCATGAAACAACCCTCAGCCCCAGAGTCTATCAAGGCACTACATGTAGCACCCGAACCGGTCCAGCGTAGGTGGACCGACAAAGTAGTACAGGACCTTGATGGAGAGACTTGAGTAGTTGCGCTCACCTGTAGCCCTCCGCTTACAGATGAGCTCTGGCTTTTACTGGACATGAATTAACAAAATGTCCAGCAACTCCGCAATAGAGGCACAGGCGGTTGGTGATCCTCCGTTCCCTCTCCTTCTTCGAGATGCGAATCCCTCCCAGCTGCATGGGCTCAGTCTCAAAGCCAGAGGAGGGAGATGGTTGCGATGCGGAGCAGGGAAACACCGTTGATGCGAGCTCTCTTCCACGAGCCCGGTGACGAAGATCTACCCGTCGTTCTATGCGGATGGCGAGAGCAATCAAAGAGTCCACATCTGAAGGAACCTCCCGGGAGAGAATCTCATCCTTAACCACTGCGTGGAGTCCCTCCAGAAAACGAGCGAGCAGCGCCGGCTCGTTCCACTCACTAGAGGCAGCAAGAGTGCGAAACTCAATGGAATAATCCGTTATGGACCGTTCACCTTGGCATAAGGAAGCCAGGGCCCTAGAAGCCTCCCCACCAAAAACTGAACGGTCAAAAACCCGAATCATCTCCTCTTTAAAGTTCTGGAATTTGTTAGAGCAATCAGCCCTTGCCTCCCAGATAGCTGTGCCCCATTCTCGAGCCCGGCCAGTAAGGAGTGAAATGACGTAAGCAACCCGAGCTCTCTCTCTAGAGTATGTGTTGGGTTGGAGAGAGAACACAATCTCACACTGCGTGAGAAAGGAGCGGCACTCAGTGGGCTGCCCGGAGTAGCAAGGTGGGTTATTAACCCTAGGTTCTGGAGGCTCGGCAGGCCAGGAAGTAACAGGTGGCACGAGACGTAGACTCTGGAACTGTCCAGAGAGGTCGGAAACCTGAGCGGCCAGGTTCTCCACGGCATGGCGAGCAGCAGACAATTCCTGCTCGTGTCTGCCGAGCATGGCTCCTTGGATCTCGACGGCAGTGTAACGAGCGTCTGAAGTCGCTGGGTCCATTCCTTGGTCGGTTCCTTCTGTCATGCAGGTGAAAGAGGACCCAAAAGCGACTTAACAGAAACAGAGTTTATTTAAATCCAAACAGGGAATAACAAAAATCCTCTAGTCTGTAGAGGGGAATAACTAGAGAAGCGGCCACAGACTGCAGGTCGCTTCGGGTAGGCGCAGGCCGTAGTTGATAGAGCCACCTGCTCACACGCAGCATCTGATGAAGGCAAAAAACACGACAGGACAGGGCGAAACACAATCACAGCATGGTGAATACAAAACAAGGAACCGACGGGACAGGAACGGATCACAAAGGAATAAATAGGGACTCTAATCAGGGGAAAGGATCGGGAACAGGTGTGGGAAGACTAAATGATGATTAGGGGAATAGGAACAGCTGGGAGCAGGAACGGAACGATAGAGAGAAGAGAGAGCGAGAGAGTGAGAGAGGGAGGGGGAGAGAGAGGGATAGAAGGAGGGAAAGAACCAAATAAGACCAGCAGAGGGAAACGAATAGCATGGGGAGCACAGGGACAAGACATGATAATAAATGACAAACATGACACCCTTCCCCAGATCTGTGCCTCGACTCAACCCTGTCTCGGAGCTCTGTGGAAAAAGTGAAGGCGTCAGAATAAAAAATAAAAAAACCTTTATTTAACTAGTCAAGAACAAATTCTTATTTACTATGACGGCCTACTGGGGAACAGTTGGTTAACTGCCTAGTTCAGAATGATAGATTTTTACCTTGTCAGCTCAGGGATTCAATCCAGCAACCTTTTGGTTACTGGCCCAACACTCTAACCACTAGGCTACCTGCCACCAGTATGAGTGCACTATATCTTGACATGCTATCAATATCATATAATTTGACCACATCAGTGCATTTGTTACAATAATAATTCATATCAAGTACAGTATTTTGTTAAATAAAAGGCATATCTGAAAGTGAAACTATTGTTGACATACTATAAAAGACTGAGGTAATGGAAATCGAAAAAGGGATGTCTGATCTTGCTCTGTTGAAAGATTTGGCCCATGCTGCATTTCGCAGAGAGAACAGATTGGCTCATCAGATATCGTTTCCCAAAACCAATTTCATAGGATTTTTGCAAAGATTTGAGACCTACTTTAAAAAGGAAACACATGCCATTCCGGTGCACAACCATGTGCTATCTGTCTTGGGGTTTTTGGCAACGGGCACTTTTCAACAGGAGCTTGCCGATCGGAATCTCACAGCCCCTCCATGAGCCAAAACAAACAGTAACATACAATTTCAATACAAGATTGCACAACAGATTGAAGTCAAGAGGGGTTTCTTTGACATGATGCCATCAATGAATTCCCAAATGCGAATAGAGAAAAAGGCGGCACCCACATCGACATAAAAGAACCAGCCCAAAAGGATTTAAACTATGTGAACAGACAAGTCTTCCCCTCTTAATATACAGGTGACAGGTTAAGTGATGGTCAAAAGATGCTACTGAATGTGATGGCAAGGTGGCCAGGTGGAACTCACAACTCGTTCATTCTGCAGAACAATAGTTGGCCTATATGCCTACAGGAGGGAGCTGTTGAGGACGGATGGCTTATTGGTCTGTGTTGTCTAATCATTTGAAGTAACTTGAATTGTCCTAATAGTCCTCTCTTCGTAGCTCTGTTTCTCTTTTTACTGGTCACAACTGAGCAAACCAAATAAAACATTTTGGTTGTACTCAACCTCTGACACGAGCACCTCTATTTCAGTCTCAGAAACATGTTTTTTAAATTAGTTGTGCCATTGTATGTCATGGTACGGCATTGTATATTCCCTATGGGTTGAAGGGATGAATTGACCATATAAGGTTAATTAGGGGCGTTTCGAAATGCAAATCGCCAAGGTTCTTGCATGAGCACTGAGGCTGAGAACAATTGGTATTCATCAATGGTTATCTCCTACCGGTGTGTGTAACTCTCATAGGAGTGTTTGATAAAACACACTTTTTCTATGCATACAGACATTATAAATTCTGTTCGTATGTAGTATTTTAGAATAGTTTCTACGCAATATTGATAAATGAAGCCCCAGGAATTCCAAATGTTGTGCGTGCAGGGTACACTAAATTAAGAGTTGCAGCCAAGGATGGGGGAGTGTCTGTAAAGCCTAAAGGGAGAGGAGCGAACAGGTATAGAAAAACCACACATGGCTGCCAATGCTGCAAAAGAGAAAAATGAGATCATCAGAAAATAACTAGGTAAGATACTCAAGTGAGACAGTGGTGTGAAGCTCTCCTTCCTTTCTCGAACGACTCCTCAGAACGACTCCTCAGGACGACTCCGCAGAACGACTCCGCAGAACGGCTCCGCAGAACGACTCCTCAGAACGACTCCTCAGAACAACTCCTCAGAACCGTCTTTGTTTTGGCGATGGCCTTAGTTTTGCGACGAGACCGCCGTTGACAGATGAGAAAACAAGGGAGACTGAAGTACTAACACCAATTGACCATTGCCTTGCAGAGGTGAAGAGCACACCTCCTTGTACTAATTGCTGATTGCCTCGGAGAGGAGAAACCACCCTCCCCTCCAATACAGCCACTGATTACCAAGATAACAACAGTTGCAAATTGCCCTGCCCCTTAATCCTGGTTGATGTGTCAACAATCATCTGCAAGTTAATGGCAGTCAGCAGTTCACATACCAAGAAGGCTACTGGGAAGACAGGCAGCACTTAAAGTAGATGGCCCTAGCTAGCTAAAAGATAGATAAAGACTAGCTATAGAATGATGATAATGATTATGATGATGAGCATGGTGATGGTGGGTATTTCTGATGAAGAAGACATTTTCATTTAAGTATAAGAACAAAAAAAAAGCTCTGAAACACCTTACCATGGTGTACGTTACTGTTCACAAATGTCACGAGCAAGCTAGAAAACAGTGTTGATGCTGAGAATAGAGTCGAACCCTGTTTGTGTTTACAAGGGTTCATATTTGTGTGGGTATTATTTCACTGTGTGTGTGTGTGTGTGTGTGTGTGTGTGTGTGTGTGTGTGTGTGTGTGTGTGTGTGTGTGTGTGTGTGTGTGTGTGTGTGTGTGTGTGTGTGTGTGTGTGTGTGTGTGTGTGTGTGTGTGTGTGTGTGTGTGTGTGTGTGTTTCTGACCGTTCTGGAGTCCTATGGTGTCTACACAGCGGGATCTGTAAACACAAGCAGTCCTTCCTCCGTTCCATGTCCCTAATGAGCCTTAAAACGCTACAACTTTCCCCCACCAAATCTGTGTTTACATTGTTAGGACTGATAAATGGCAAAACTGTACGGCAAATTGCCATGATTTGTCTGGGAGAAGAGAAACACATTTGCTGCATGGCTTGCCTCTAATTGTGAATCAAATGACATAAAAGTGAAGAGCAGCATGTAGTCAAAGACAACAGTGTTTTCCTTCTCTCCTGGGGTTCTGTTCCATCATAAACTATTAGATAGAAGACATCTATCTAGCGCACATTGTACTAAATCATCAATCCATTATAGTAACCACTAGTACATTATGCAGTGTTCAGAGCTACGCTGGTGGACCACTACTCGATAAAGGAGATGGTTACACACAGAACACACAGAACACAAAGAACACAAAGAACACACGGAAGGTAAGGGGAGAGTTATTTCTCATTGCTATTTCGGTAGCTCCTCCTTATTAAGTCAAGACATGGAAAAGAGCTCCCGCGTCTTGTAACATGAATGAACTTTAGGAATATTTTCGCCAGGGGAAAGGGAGTGAGAGGGAGGAAGGGGGTAGAGAAGGGCTTGAGGGCTCTTGCCGGGAATGAACTTTATTCATATTTTTGTCAGGGGATAAATATAATATGGAGTGAGAGGGAGGAGGAGGGCGAGGAAGGGCTCTTGCCCAGATGCGCTGGCATTAAGAATTCAAGCCTTATTGTAACATTTGGGGTCAAGTCATGCCCAGGCTTCAGAGAGAACAGTGAAATATCAGGCTTTCACACCCATAAATCATTTGTCTCGCCCTCGGGAGGGAGGGGAGAGAGAGAGAGAGAGAGAGAGAGATTAAGAAATGAGAAAGAGAGAAAGAGAGAGGGAGGGGGAGAGAGGGACAGGGGAGAAGGAGAGGAGACTGCTGGCTGCAGCCTAATGATATTGAAGCAAAGAGAAGGAGATATTGTATCCCAGAGATAAGGCCATGAGTCTTATTACTCGTCAGACTGTGTTTCAGCACGGGGGACGACGTGTTAATCAATTAATGTGTGAAGCCACTGTGTCATTCCATGACACGTTTTCATATTTCACTCCCCAGGCTCTGTCACACACACAGACTCGCACACACACACACGCATGGTCTCACACACATCTACACACACACGCATGCAAGCAGAGGAAGGCTGAGAGAGCTGAAAAGAGCTGACAAGGGCTAATCTGATATGTCGCTCTTTGAAAGGGCATCAGTGATCAGTCTGAACCAAGGAACGTCTTGGTTTGATGTAGGCTGCTTAAACAAAACCTTTCATAGGGATTCAAGAGTTGACTCGTGTGTGTGTGTGTGTGTGTGTGTGTGTGTGTGTGTGTGTGTGTGTGTGTGTGTGTGTGTGTGTGTGTGTGTGTGTGTGTGTGTGTGTGTGTGTGTGTGTGTGTGTGTGTGTGTGTGTGTGTGTGTGTGTGTGTGTGTGTGTGTGTGTACATCACAGCCTTTGTTTGATAGCAACATCAAAGTTGATATCAAACTGGCCTTTCAATTGAACCACTCCTATTCCTAGCTAGCCTGACTCCTCACGCTGAACACTCCCACTGCTCTATTCCTAGCTAGCCTGACTCCTCACGCTGAACACTCCCACTGCTCTATTCCTAGCTAGCCTGACTCCTCACGCTGAACACTCCCACTGCTCTATTCCTAGCTAGCCTGACTCCTCACGCTGAACACTCCCACTGCTCTATTCCTAGCTAGCCTGACTCCTCACGCTGAACACTCCCAATGCTCTATTCCTAGCTAGCCTGACTCCTCACGTTTGAAGCCCAATTACTTTTTATAGGCCTCTGAGACTAGTGTGAATATAAGAATATATGATACTCTTTATGCCATTGTTACTATAACTACATAGATCCTAACTATGGTGTGTGTGTGTGTGTTGTGCTTCTCTACTCCTGCGCCTATTGATAATGCAGGTGCACTCAGTTGTCTCTCTACTCTAACACAGGTGGGCAGCATGGTGGCGTTCCAGTGCCAGCTGGGTCATCTGCTCCAGGGCTCCACCACCCGGCTCTGCCAGGCTGACCTTACCTGGAGCGGCTCCCAGCCAGAGTGTATCCGTGAGTCACATCACACCCCCTACTGCAGTGGTTCTGATGATGTCACGGATATCAGAGGGTATAGCTACAGCCGTTATTGTGACTGGGTCATAGAGGGACAGTATAGAGAGGGGGTGATTCTCAAACCTCTCCTGGGGACCCTCAGACATTTTCACAATTTGTTGTAGCCCTGAACTAACTCACCTGGTTCACCTAGTCAAGGGCTTGATGATTAGTTGACAAGTTGAATCAGGAGTGCTAGCTGTGGAATCAATCAAATACATGGAATGGTCCCCAGAAGAGGTTTGAGAACCACCCCCTACTGTCCCTCTGTGGTGCCCAGTCACAACAACTGCTGTAGCTATACCCTCTGATGCCCACGATGACATCATCATAGGAAAAGCCCCCATGATATAATTGCATTTATATGGTCAGCTCATATTTCTATCATAAACCCATTCTAGGATTCTAGTTCTATGGTCAACCCATTCTAAGATTGTAGTTTTATGGTCCCGCCATTCTAGGATTCTATTTCTATGATAAACCCATTCTAGCATTCTGTCTCTATGGTCAACCCATTCTAAGATTATATCTCTATGGTCAACCCATTCTTAGATTATATTTCTATAGTCAACCCAATCTAGGATTATTTTTCTATGGTCAACCAGTTCTTGGATTCTATTTCTATGGTCAACCTATTCTATGATTCTGTTTCTATAGTCAGTCCATCCCCGACTCTTGCTAGGGACCTCCATGATATCCGTCACTTCTGGCCACATCACTCTGACCGTGACATGTCACCCTGACCATATCACCGTGTTCATCTGTAAAATAAACACATCTTAGGAACCACTGACAATTTTTTACACATTAGCCACAAAGAGTAAGAAGAGGGAGACGTGATGTGGTCCTAACTACACTAGTTTGTCATGGTTGTGTCGTACCGACGCTCAGAAAGTGTGGCTTGTACTGTACATCTTTGATAATTATACAGTACATCTGTTATGTCAGGCACAGGAGTCTTGCAGGTGATTACATGCAGGTGTTTTTCAAAAAGTTTTACTTGCAAAATAGCAGTTGGCTGTTTCCTAGGTAACAAGGATCTTAGAAGGATCATGGCACAACTATCTCCGTTAGCGCCTGCTACCGAACCAAAGGGCTTCATTACTTTTTCAATGATAAAGTAGAGCACTCTGCCAAGCTTCAAGGTCATATTTAATAACTGCTACTTTGAAAATTAATTCACATTATTGGAAACAGCAAGGATCATTTTCTACTCTCACCGTCACAGCAGGTGAGCTGATATATCAGAGGGGAAGGATGATTCTCATGAAGAGATAATCTTTATGGAGGTAGATTCAGAGACCCAGCCTAGCGGGAGAGACCCTAACCTTCACATCGGCTCCCTCCCAAATGTCCCACATCCCCTGTATCGGGCACTACTTTTGATCAGGGACCATATGTCAGACTACCAATGTAGTTCACAATATAGGGGATAGGGTGCCGTTTGGAGGCAACCATCCACACGAATCGTCAGTCAGCCCCCCTCAGGGTAGTCTTATCCACTCAGCTACCTCCATGGGGATAGGGTGAGGCAGGGTAAAGTGGGGTGAGATGGGGGGGGGGGTATAGAGGGGATGGTGGTCTCTTTTTCTCTCTCACACACTCTCTCTCTCACTCACACTCTCTCTCTCTGTGTCTCTCTGTGTCACCTATCCCAGGAGTGTTAATGTCCCCATCCAGGCAGGGAGGAGAGAAAGGCGAACCCTGGTCTTATCTCCCCATACAGCCTGTCTCCATCCCTCTCCACTCACACATACACGTCATTCCCACGTCACACCATGGCAAAGCACCCACCCCCACCACCCCTCCATCTAGCAGTATAAGGATATAGCACGTAGTAGTAGTATGAGGAAATGTTGTTAAAATATGATTTATATACACTAATTAAGTATAGGCTTACCGCAATATTAATGTATTGTATGAGAAAATGATTGGAATACAGATGTAATTTCCAGTCAAATGGAAAAGAAATGCCAGGGTGGCAGTGGATGCACGCTCTCTGTCTGCCCAAACAAGGAAAGATAGAATCAAAGAGCCCAGCTAGCACATTTGGTTCCTTGGAAGTTGTGAGAACGTATGTATTTGGTTTCTGATTAGGTTCTAGAAACAAAGCCATAAGTTTCCTGACTGGTATAATGTTTTTTTTTTATGTCCTGAGAACGAATGTGAAAACGTACATTTTTAGGTTGCAGGGAGTTTCTGAGAATGTTGTATTATTACTTTGGCACGGCGTCAGTGAGATTCAAACCTATGATCTTCTGTTCTCTGTCCATGGAATTAGTCCTCTGTGCCACCAGGATGGAGCTAGCATGCCATGTTTTTATATGTTAGTCTATTCAAACAGACCCCATTTCAAACAATGGGGAAACAAGCACTCATTAAGATCAGGTGTTGCCAATTAGTGGACTTGGCCAACACACTTCACAAGATAGAAGATAGAGTTTTGTTGATGCTGAGAACTGAACGATGTGAGAACATGAATTAAGTAGAACCACAAAGAAACATGTAGGAAACGTTAGGCTGAAGTTCTGAAATTCCCACAGAAGAACGCTGTATCTTAACGTTCTCTGAACTATTTGAGAACATTCCCAATGTCAAACCAGTTCGAGAACGTTCATAGAACATTCAAAATTTAAATTAAATGCAACCAGGGAAAATTCTGTTAAATTAATGAAATACCAAGAAAAAATAGATTTTTTGTGAAGTTCCTAAAATGTGCTGAGAATGTTCCAAAACCAAGTAACTATTCTGCACCATTCCCAGAAAGTTGTGGGAAGGTTGTATGCTAAATAACCATAGGACAACCACGATCTCAGCAAGCTCTAGGAAACATAAGGTTCTCAGAACATTATGTGCTAGCTGGGTGAACTCCCTTAAACCAGTTTGTTACATGGCTGACTTAGAGAGCATTGACAGATGGCTACCAATGTCAGATTGCTGTTCACTCAAAAAATCTTTACTCATAACTACATTTCACTCTTTCTGTAATTAGCCTATATTCTGCCAATTGTGTGAAGAAATGTCAACACACAGTGTCACACAAATGTCATTGATATAGTTCAATATGTGTAGGATTACTCACAGTGTGTAATATAATATTCAGTAACTATACATAGCCACCTTTCATATTGGAATAGACAAAAAAAGAATACTTAAGTCTCACCATAACCTCCAACAGCTATCACACTGCCCCAAAATATCCCCCCGCCTCCTGTACTGTTCAAGAGACCCATCAACATACACATACACACACACACACACTCATATACACACACACACACACACACACACACACACACACACACACACACACACACACACACACACACACACACACACACACACACACACACACACACACACACACACACACACACACACACACTCATATACACATACACACACACACTCATATACACATACACACACACACTCATATACAATTACACACACACACACTCATATACACATACACACACACTCATACACACATACACACACACACACACACACTCATATACACACACACACATACACTCATATACACATACACACACACACTCATATACACATACACACACACACACTCATATACACATATACACACACACTCATACACACATACACACACACACACACACACACTCATATACACACACACACATACACACACACTCATATACACACACACACACACACACACACACACACACACACACACACACACACACACACACACACACACACACACACACACACACACACTCATATACACATACACACACACACACTCATATACACATACACACACACACACTCATATACACATACACACACACACTCATACACACATACACACACACACACACACACACACACACTCATATACACATACACACAAACACACTCACATACACATACACACACACACACAAACACACTCATATACACATACACACACACACACACACACAAACGAACACACTCATATACACATATACACATACACAAACACACACTCATATACCCATACACACACACACACACACACACACACACACACACACACACACACACACACACACACACACACACACACACACACACACACACACACACACACACACACACACACACACACACACACACACACTCATATACACATACACACATACACACACAAACACACTCATACACACATATACACATACACACACACACAAACACTCATATACACATACACACAAACACACTCATATACACATACACACACACAAAAAATACCTCAAAATAAAAGAGAATTGGTAGGTTAGTTGAAGCATTGATCCCTCCACAAACCTAATCACAGCCCCTTTTGATCAAAGATGGATAATAGTGGTTCACTGGCTTAGCTGAGTGACAGAGAATCCCCTGCTGTTTGATCTTCCATGGGTTGGTGGGTTGGGGCAGTGACAGGTAAACACACACACACACTGTACACACACACTTCTCTTTCACTCTGGGGACGCTGCCACAACACATCACTGCATATCTGACCCTCTCTGGGTTGCTCAACTCAACTCCGGGCCATCTCTGTAGACTGTGTAGAATGCAACCAACCATACCTGAGAAAGTAACCAGTCGTATTCACACACACAGTGCAGCAGTAGGAGGTGTCTTTGTGTTTGTTCTGGGTAGCCAGTGAATCAGTTCAGACTTGGTGTAAGCACATCCAGTCACTTGCAGGTGCAGGATACAAAACGTGTCGTGAAGGAAAGACATATACCAGCCAGTGACTGTGCAAAATCATGGAAAAGAAAATTCAATAGAGCTTTGATGGTGCCTGCAGCTATGGGCAGATGGTGTGAAGAATAGCAGTCAGCTATGGGCAGATGGTGTGAAGAATAGCAGTCAGCTATGGGCAGATGGTGTGAAGAATAGCAGTCAGCTATGGGCAGATGGTGTGAAGAATAGCAGTCAGCTATGGGCAGATGGTGAGAAGAATAGCAGTCAGCTATGGGCAGATGGTGTGAAGAATAGCAGACAGATATGGGCAGATGGTGTGAAGAATAGCAGACAGATATGGGTAGGTGAGAAGATCAGCAGACAGATATGGGCAGATGGTGAGAAGAATAGCAGACAGATATGGGTAGGTGAGAAGATCAGCAGACAGATATGGGCAGATGGTGAGAAGAATAGCAGACAGATATGGGTAGGTGAGAAGAATAGCAGACAGATATGGGTAGGTGAGAAGATCAGCAGACAGATATGGGCAGATGGTGAGAAGAATAGCAGACAGATATGGGTAGGTGAGAAGAATAGCAGACAGATATGGGTAGGTGAGAAGAATAGCAGACAGATATGGGTAGGTGAGAAGATCGGCAGACAGATATGGGCAGATGGTGAGAAGAATAGCAGACAGATATGGGTAGGTGAGAAGATCAGCAGACAGATATGGGCAGGTGAGAAGAATAGCAGACAGATATGGGGAGGTGAGAAGAATAGCAGACAGATATGGGCAGATGGTGAGAAGAATAGCAGACAGAGGGGCAGGTGAGAAGAATAGCAGACAAACATGGGGAGGTGAGAAGAATAGCAGACAGATATGGGGAGGTTAGAAGAATAGCAGACAGATATGGGAGGTGAGAGGAATAGCAGACAGATATGGGGAGGTGAGAAGAATAGCAGACAGATATGGGGAGGTGAGAAGAATAGCAGACAGATATGGGGAGGTGAGAAGAATAGCAGACAGATATGGGCAGATGGTGAGAAGAATAGCAGACAGATAAGGGCAGATGGTGAGAAGAATAGCAGACAGATATGGGCAGATGGTGAGAAGAATAGCAGACAGATATGGGCAGATGGTGAGACGAATAGCAGACAGATATGGGCAGGTGAGAAGAATAGCAGACAGACATGGACAGGTGCAGGTGAGAAGAACCATATTAGTATGTGGAAAAAGCTCATCTCTCTTTCTCCTTTCCTCGGTCTCCCCCTCTCCAGCCCACTCATGTAAGCAGCCAGAGAGCCCGGCCCATGTGGAGGTAATAGGGATGGACCTGCCAGGGTTTGGTTACACCCTCCTCTACTCCTGCCAGGCTGGGTTCTTCCTGTCCGGGGGCTCGGAACACCGCGTCTGCAAGTCCGACGGTACCTGGACCGGGAAGATGCCCATTTGTCGAGGTACAGGACAGGAACATGACATGTCCTGCGTGTTTGTTTGTGTCTGTGTGGCTCCAGGGTGAAGTTCCCCCTAACCTTCCACCATTCCTAACCATAGCCATTCGTGTGTGTGTGGGTGTGTGGGTGTGTGGGTGTGGGTGGGTGGGTGGGTGGGGCGGCAGGGTAGCCTAGTGGTTAGTGTTGAACTAGTATCCGAAAGGTTGCAAGTTCATATCCCCGAGCTGACATGGTACAAATCTGTCGTTCTGCCCCTGAACAGGCAGTTAACCCACTGTTCCTAGCCCGTCATTGAAAATAAGAATTTGTTCTTAACTGACTTGCCTAGTTAAATAAAGGTTTTAAAATAAAACTTTTAAAAAAATATGCTGATACAGTACAGAGGCTCTCTTGTAATGGCATATGCTGATAGAGTACAGAGGCTCTCTTGTAATGGCATATGCTGATAGAGTACAGAGGCTCTCTTGTGCCACAGGCCGTGATTGCAGCCGCAATGGTATGGAGCATATTCACACACATATTCACACACACTCCTGGCCACTGCTGCATCGCACAGCTGTGCACTGCAGGCCACAGAGTAATTACACACACTTAAACAGATGTGTAATGTTGTGGGAGAATTTCCCACTGTGCCAGGCTGCTCTGCTACCACTGCAGCAGACAGCATCTTGTGCTATTCTAGTGTCTATCATGCCAGTGCAGTGGAACAGACAGGACACGGCTCCTGGTCCACCAATGGCACTTACCTTCACTGTCATGTAGAGGGCCACTGCCACAGAACACGCCCTCTCCTGCATAACCCCATGCTTATTTCTGGGTTTCTCACTTCATCTTGTTTCTTCTTACCAGATACCTTTTATACTATTATTACCAAAAACATAATGAGAGGAAAGCTTTGCAAGTAAGCCTGTCATTGTACTATGTAGACTTCGCTGTATCCTGTGAACATCCGTAGGACAAATCAACTGTGATTTTCTATAATTTGTACAAGATGTCATGCTTGACCTTTACATTCCAGGACACACCATATGCATTTATTATCCATATTAACCACATCTAGACATTTAGAAATTCCACATACAGAACTCTAAATGGGACTGACAATAGAACTCATAATTCGACCCCAAAGGAGTTAAATTGCATTATCTCTTGATGTGTGTTGCTGATGTACCTCAATACATGATTAGAAGTCCCCACATGGGGAAGTTGATGTGACATAATGGGACTAATGCTGTTTCCTATAGCTGGGTCCAAACTCTCGGAGAAGCCCATCAAGCCAGTGGTAGGGACACCTAGTCCCAAGCTGAACGGTGAGTGCCTGACTGAAGTGTCATCACCACACACACACACACACACACACACACACACACACACACACACACACACACACACACACACACACACACACACACACACACACACACACACACACACACACACACACACACACACACCATAAAAACTGTGCACACACACGTGCGCACACACACCATTACAGCAACGTCAAAAAGAGCAGTGTTCTGATTACAAAATACTACTCTGATGCCGGTACTGTAAAGTGCAGCTAGCAATCACAACAGAATGAATATGAACAGCTTCATCTGGCCTCGCAGAGGGCGAGGGCTTCGCTAATAGCACCTCAGAAGGACTGGTGTCCTTAATTCAATCTTGAGTGCCCCTCTTGAGGGACTAGAAGTTAATGAAGCGTGGAAAGAGTAAGTCTGACGGTAAAACGTCCCAGCAGCACAGGCCTGACAGGCCTCTCTCTCGTTCTCTCTCTCTTTGTCTTATACTCTTTCTCTCTCTCTCACGGAGTAATCTGTGGTGTAGTGATATAGCAGCCCAACCATCCCAAAGTTTCCACTGCCTTCAAAACAAGTTTAACATTTATCAACTTGGAGAGGGACTAAGTTCTTTAAAAGCTTGGAGGTAATTTACTAAGTTTGACTTACTCTGAGTATCACGTTTTAGGGGAAACCCAGATGCAGACAGTGTCGAAGTAACAACAGTTTATTACTAGAACAGGGGGCAGGCAAAACGACAGGTAGGCAGAGGTCATGAATCCAGATCAGATTCAAAAGGTACAGAACGGCCGGCAGGCTCAGGGTCAGGGCAGGTAGGCTCAGGGTCAGGGCAGGTAGGCTCAGGGTCAGGGCAGGCAGGCTCAGGGTCAGGGCGGGTAGGCTCAGGGTCAGGGCAGGCAGGCTCAGGGTCAGGGCGGGTAGGCTCAGGGCAGGTAGGCTCAGGGTCAGGGCAGGCAGGGTCAGGGCGGGTAGGCTCAGGGTCAGGGCAGGCAGGCTCAGGGTCAGGGCGGGTAGGCTCAGGATCAGGGCAGTCAGGGTCAGGGCGGGTAGGCTCAGGGTCAGGGCGGGTAGGCTCAGGGTTTGTAGGCTCAGGGTCAGGGCGGGTAGGCTCAGGGTCAGGGCGGGCAGAGGTCAATAATCCAGGGTGGTGTGACTAGGTAAAGGACGGCAGGCAGGCTCAGGGTCAGGGCGGGTAGGATCAGGGTCAGGGCAGGCAGAGGTCAATAATCCAGGGTGGTGTGACTAGGTAAAGGACGGCAGGCAGGGTCAGGGCAGGCAGGCTCAGGGTCAGGGCGGGTAGGCTCAGGGCAGGTAGGCTCAGGGCAGGTAGGCTCAGGGTCAGGGCGGGTAGGCTCAGGGTCAGGGCAGGCAGAGGTCAATAATCCAGGGTGGTGTGACTAGGTAAAGGACGGCAGGCAGGCTCAGGGCAGGCAGAATGGTCAAAACCGGGAAAAGTAGATAACAGGAATTAGAAACAGACAGGAGCAAGGAGGAAAACGCTGGTAGGCTTGATGGACAAAACAGAGAACAGACAGACAGAGAACACAGGTATAAAAATGGGAATAATGGTGGAAGACTGGCAACACCTGGAGGGGGGTGGAAACAAGCACAAAGTGAAACAGATCAGGGTGTGACACTGAGGGTGAAAGGTCCCAGGGCCCTGTGTCTGTGAGCACTAGTAGTATTTGATCAATCATGATGAATCCTATCGACTTACAAACAGTGGAATATAAAGTGACAGTATGACTTAACCAAGGTCCTATTTTTCTGTTTTCCTCTTATTTCTTAAAATATTTGTTCAGTTTTATTGAAGGAATGGAAATGAAAAGGGAAGACAGTGCGAAGACCGGTGGGGCCAGGATTCGATCCCACGCAGGCAACGGGATGGCGTGTGGACTTAACCGCTTGAACAACCTCAAGCATAACCAAGGCCCTCTAATAATCAATATTGTCTATGCTCTGTTTCAGTTCCTGATGACGTCTTTGCTCCTAACTATATATGGAAGGGTTCATACAACTACAAGGGAAGAAAACAACCAATGACTCTGAGTATCACAAGCTTTAACACCACCACGGGAAGGGTTAACGTCTCCTTGACCAATAGCAACATGGAACTGCTGCTTTCGGGTACGACATCTGCATTTTACGCTATATTACACAGAGAGGACACGCTAGGAAAGGTCCCTAGCCACTCCTTGAACACACACACACACACAGATTCACACACACATACTGGAGTAAAATGGAGCCGGCGTTTCAGATGCAGAGTTTCTCTCCCACAATATGCATGTGACTAGAAATGAGTGTTACTAAACATAGCTGACATCGTTTGATTGGTAGGGCCTTAATGTCAGACGGTATCCATTTAGGACTGTATCTACTTGGTGGGAAATTAAATTATGTTGTTTATTTGCCTGTGTGGAGGACATTTGGTAATATTTGAAACGGGCATTTATGGTCTGTCTGATCTCAGAACATGTTTTGTGTTGAGGTGTTTTGATTTTGCAGTGTGCTGTAATTGATTTGAAAGCTATGACTCATTTATTTCATATTCATTTTTGGGGGGTGTTTTCGCATAGCCCCTTAATATAATATTTATTCTGTCCCTTAATGTACCTTCATTAGTGGAGCCTAATGGATGTGTAAAACTACCCCCCCCACATTTCTCTTAAATGAAATATGAATCTGATCTGACAAATCTTTCACGGATTTACCATAACTATCTGGAGAGAAAAGTCCCCTTCTCCTCTTTCCCTCTCACTCCTTCTCTCTCACTCCTTCTCTCTCACTCCTTTCCTCTCACTCCTTCTCCTCTTCCCCTTCACTCCTTTCCTCGCACTCCTGCCCCCTCACTCCTTCCCCCCTGACTCCTTTCCCCATCACTCCTTCCCTCAAAGTCCTTCTCCGCACTCCTTCCCCCTCACCCTTTCTCCCTCACTCTATCCCCCTCACTCTTTCTCCCTCACTCCTTTCCCCTTACCCCTTCCCCCTCTCTTCTTCTCCCCACACTCCTTCCCCCTCTCTTCTTCTCCCTCACTCCTTTCCTCCTTCCCCCTCACTCCTTCCCCCTCTTCTTCTCCCCTCACTCCTTCCCCCTTACTCCTTTCCCCTCACTCCTTCCCCCTCTTCTTCTCCCCTCACTCCTTTCCCCTCTTCTTCTCCCCTCACTCCTTCCCCCTCACTCCTTCCCTCTCTTCTTCCCCCTCCTCCTTCCCCTTACTCCTTTCCCCCTCACTCCTTCCCCCTCCTTCTCCCCTCACCCCTTCCCCCTTCTTCTCCCCTCACTCCTTCCCCCTCTTCTTCCCCCCTGACCCTTTCCCCATCACTCTTCCTTCCCTCAAAGTCCTTCCCCACTCCTCACTCCTTTCTCCCTCACTCCTTCCCCCTCACTCTTTCTTCCTTTCCCCTTACCCCTTCCCCCCTCTCTTCTTCTCCCCACACTCCTTCCCCCCCTCTTCTTCTCCCCTCACTCCTTCCCCCTCTCCTTCCCCCCCACTCCTTCCCCCTCTTCTTCTCCCCTCCTCCTTCCCCCTTACTCCTTTCCCCCTCACTCCTTCCCCCTCTTCTTCTCCCCTCACCCCTTCCCCTTCTTCTTCCTTCCCCCTCACTCCTTCCCCCTCTTCTTCCCCCTCACTCCTTCCCCCTTACTCTTTCTTCTACCCTCACTTCCCCCTTTTCCCCCTCACTCTTCTCCCCCCCCTTCCTCTTCTTCCCCATCACTCCTTCTCCCCTCACTTCTTTACCCTCACTCCTTCTCCCCTCACTCTTTCCCCCTCTCCTTTCCCCTCACTCCTTCTCCCCTCACTCTTTTTTCCTTCCCCTCACTCTTTCCCCCCACTCCTTCTCTCACTCTTTCCCCCTTCTTTCCCATCTCACTCCTTTCCCCATCACTCCTTCTCCCCTCACTCTTTCCCCATCACTCCTTCTCCCCTCACTCTTTCCCCATCACTCCTTCTCCCCTCACTCTTTCCCCCTCACTCTTTCCTATCTCGCTCCTTTCCCCATCACTCCTTCTCCCCTCACTCTTTCCCCCTCACTCCTTCTCCCCTCACTCTTACCCCATCACTCCTTCTCCCCTCACTCTTTCCCCATCACTCCTTCTCCCCTCACTCTTTCCCCCTCACTCTTTCCTATCTCACTCCTTCTCCCCTCACTCCTTCCCCCTCACTCTTTCCCATCTCACTCCTTCCCCCTCACTCCTACTTCCTCGTTTCTCCACAGCTG